>NC_041389.1:196755718-196823555 GCF_002162155.2 Triticum dicoccoides | reverse complement strand
TCTCCTGCAGGACCCCGCCGCCCTTGGAGCTCCTCGCCGGAGCAGCCTCCCCGAGCGCCGCCGGCCACCCCCGACCCCGGGTCCGGGACCCCCGTCCCCGGATCCATCCATTCCCACCATCTGTCAGACCGCCACGCCGCCGGTCGTCACCACCTCCTGCCTCCCTCCATGCGAGCACGAGGAGGACAACGTCCTGCCTCCTTTGCTTCGTGGGCCACGGCCCAGCGCACCCGGCCCAGCCACCTCTCCATCCGGCGCAGCCTAATGTGAGCAGTCCCCCTCCTATCTTGCGCATGTTCGCTATTTGGGCTATCCGGCGTGCACCCGTTTTTTTGCCATCCCTGAAAAACTTATCTTATGCGTGGATGTTTGCCATGTCGTAACCCTATGCATATTGCTCCATTTTGCATGTATAATATGTCAAAATGTTCATCTCTTAATGCTCTAGATGATGGAGTAGTTTGCATTCATTTT
This sequence comes from Triticum dicoccoides, assembly GCF_002162155.2. NCBI lineage: Eukaryota > Viridiplantae > Streptophyta > Magnoliopsida > Poales > Poaceae > Triticum > Triticum dicoccoides. The sequence goes on along the minus strand of NC_041389.1, from coordinate 196,823,081 downwards.
CCTATTCATATTGATGCCTTAATCTTCATTGCAAAACTGCTAAATGATATAAACTGCTGAAATCTGCTGATTGTTAACATCATTTATGCATCTTGTGAGTGTCATAACTTTGTCTCTGTCGACCCTATGATGATGATCTTGATATGCACATGTTATGCTCTTCATGCTCTACATTTTGGTTTGCTTTTCATTCATGTTATGGTGCATCTTGACATGGTAATCTCTGTTGCAAAAATGCATTTTGCTGTTAGCTGCTGAGAACTGTTATAACTTGCCTATTTGTCATTTTTATATCTTTTTGTGTGAATTTCTTTTGAGCATCATGTCTACATGTTTTAGGAGCATAATCATGCCATCTTTACAGTTATGCAATCCATGTATTTTGATATGCCATGTAGTGAGTGCATAAAGCTTGTGAATTGGGCTACTTGCTGTTAACTTACTGTCAAATCTGTTTCTGTCATATCATGATGCCATCTTTGCTTGACGTTCTTCATAAATCCATGCATAATCTGGAGATTCTTAGTTGACATGTTTTATTTCCTATGTTATGATATATCATTACATGCCGTGGGATGCCTCATATATGCCCTGTAGAATATGTTTTAATTGCCATGAACATGCTTATATAATGTTCCAGATTTCTGTTAACTTCAGGATGCCTTGTTGTGAGCTTGTTATTGTTTGATCCATGCCTATTCTGGAGACGTTCTAATTACATGTTTTGAAGTATATTATGAGTTGCCCAGATTCCAGGTTTGTTAATTTTGGTCTTCATATGCCTCTGTTCCAAGCTTGCAAACATGCTATGTTAATGTTGCTGTTTTACACTTGCTGAAACCGTTTCAACATTAAATCTTGTCATGTTGGTTCCCACTAATCCATGGGCCATATGTATATGATTCCATGATGTCATTTTCTCTTTGTTATGTGTAATTTGATGCCATTCCCTTAGTTTCCTATATAGTTGCTATAGCATCTTTGTTTCATTCCTCCAACATGCCATCATATTAACTCTGCTCATGTATATGCTCCAATGTTATAAAGTTGCATTTTGCATTGATCATATTGGTTAGGTCATGATGCCTATGAACATGAACCTTACTTATATTTGGCTTATGTTATCTGTAGATGAAATGCATGTCAAGTGTGTGCTCATATGATGTCTGTAGAATGTTGTTTTGATGTTTGCAAAGTGCCTACTTGCTGTTTTGGGCAGATTGTTGTTATATCTTGTTTGGAGTGTATGTGTTGCACCGTTGCTCCGTTTTGAGCATGCTCTATATGAAACTTGCTTGATTTTGCATGTAGTTTCATCTTATCATGTTGCATCCATGTTTCGAGAGTGTTTGCTTGATGTTTGAATGTATTTTGCATCAATGCCATGTTTGACTTGTTTTGCTCATATCTTCTAGGCCGTAGCTCCGAACTAAAGGAAATTTATATGTAACTTGACTAGATTTTAGCATAGATCATCTTGGTGAATATTAACTTGCCGTTTAACAACTTGAACATAAGGTTTATTCAGATCTGGACCAATTTCGAAATTTGCATATGAGGACTTACCGGAATTGTTATATGTTGTTTCGGGCCTCATTTAACCTTGTTTTGATGTGTTGTTCTTGTATGGATCATCTCTTGCCATGCGTAGCATCATATAGCCTTGTATTGCATCGTACTTGGTTGAGCAGCTTGTCTTGTTTATGTGTTGTGTGTTTACCATGTTGTTTGCTTCTTTCAAGTTGTGCTTCTTCTCGATAGTTCTTGTTTCGTTGCGATCGTGAGGATTCGTTCGTCTACACTTGGTTCGTCTTCATCCGTTTGTCTTCTTCATGGACTCGTTCTTATTCCTTGCGAGATTTCAGGCAAGATGACCGTTACCCTGGATCTCACTACTATCATTGCTATGCTAGTTGCTTCGTTCTATCGCTATGCTGCGCTACCTATCACTTGTTTATCAAGCCTCCCAAATTGCCATGTCAGCATCTAACCTTTTCACCCTTCCTAGCAAACTGTTGTTTGGCTATGTTACCGCTTTTGCTCAGCCCCTCTTATAGCGTTGTTAGTTGCAGGTGAAGTTGAAGATTGCTCTATGTTGGAATAGGATTATTTTGGGATATCACAATATCTCTTATTTAATTAATGCATCTATATACTTGGTAAAGGGTGGAAGGCTCGGCCTTATGTCTAGTGTTTTGTTCCACTCTTGCTGCCTTAGTTTCCGTCATATCGGTGTTATGTTCCTTAATTTTGTGTTCCTTATGCGGCTGGGTTTATGGGAACCCCTTGACAGTTCGCTTTGAATAAAACTCCTCCAGCAAGGCCCAACCTTGGTTTTACATTTGTCTAACAACCTATAATCGTTCGCTTGGGAGTAATTAACCTGAGGGTCATCTTTATTTTAAACCCCCCGGGCCAATGCTTCTCTAAGTGTTGGTCCGAACCGAGCAGCCTGCGCGGCCACCTCGAGGAAACTTGAGGGCTGGTTTTACTCATAGCTTGTCTCAACCGTTGTGCCCTGAGAACGAGATATGTGCAACTCCTATTAGGATTTGTCGGCACATTCAGGCGGTCTTGTTGGTCTTGTTTTACCATTGCAGAAATGTCTTGTAACCGGGATTCCGAGACTGATTGGGTCTTCCCGGGAGAAGGAATATCCTTCGTTGGTCGTGAGAGGTTATAATGGGATAAGATGGGACACCCCTGTAGGGTATAAACTTTCGAGAGCCGTGCCCGCGGTTATGTGGCGGATGGGAATTTGTTAATATCCAGTTGTAGAGAAGTCGACACTTGACTTAATAAAAACGCATCAACCGCGTGTGTAGCCATGATGGTCTCTTCTCGGCGGAGTCCGGGAAGTGAACACGGTTTGGGTTATGTTTGGATGTAAGTAGTTCAGGATTACTTCTTGATCATTACTAATTTGCGACCATTTGCGTAGCTTCTCACTTATTCTTGTATTCGTAAGTTAGCCACCATATCATGCTTAGCCGCTGCTGCAACCTCACCACTTATCCTTTCCATACCCATTAAGCTTTGCTAGTCTTGATACCCATGGAAATGGGATTGCTGAGTCCTCGTGGCTCACAGATTACTACAACAACAGTTGCAGGTACAGGTAATGCGATGATTATGACGCGAGAGCGATGTTAGCTTGTTTTGGAGTTCTTCTTCTGCTTCTTCTTCGATCAGGGGATAGGTTCCAGGTCGGCAGCCTGGGCTAGCAGGGTGGATGTCATTTGAGTTTCTGTTTGTGTTTCATCCGTAGTTGGATGTAGCTCTTATGTATGATGTTGTTGTATTCATGTGGCATTGTTTGCCTCTTGTATGTATTCCCAACTATTATGTAATGGTACGTTGTAATGATATCCACCTTGCAAAAGCGTCTCCGATATGCGCTTCTATACTTGGTGGGACCTTCGAGTTCCTTTAGGATAGGGTCATATATTGGGCGTGACACTCTGGGTGCGCCACCTTCATCGCGGCCAATGGCACCAATGCGATCTCTAGGGCCGGGAAGAAGGTGGAGGACTTCCGGAACAAGTGGATCTTCATGGACGCCAAGCGCTCCTACGCTCAGCTAGAGCTGCCGACCGGGCTGCCGACGCCCGATATAGATGGGCTCATGAGAAGCTCACCGACCCACGGGCGGAGCAACTGCTGGAAAGGATGACAACCGACCTGAAGGCGGAGGACCCGAAGGTGGAGAGGATGACGGGGGCCATGATCGTCAAGAAATTCCTGACGCACCGTCTGGCGCCGCTCTAGGCGCACTCGCGCCCCCTATGGAGTTTCAAGGGCGTGGAAGACGACCTCCGGTTGCACCCGGACAACTTGTCCGACGAGGAGCTGAGAAAAGTCGTGCGCACCTTTCTCGGGAAGGACCAGGGTGCCCCCCAGACACCTATCTCCAGTTGTACCGCCGTGCTTACCGGGAGAAGATAGCCGCCGCCATGCATGTCTTCATCTAGCGGGGGCTCGTGCCGCTGGAGCCTTTCCTGCATGCGGGCTTCTCGGTGCCACTGTCCTCCGGCAATCCCTCCTCGGAGGCCACCTTCGAGGGGGTGGGGGAGACTTCTCCCCCACGGTAGAGCAAGCTCATCTGTGCCTTCTCTGACGATGACACCAATGAGCACCTAGTCAGGGAGTCGTCGTGCTCCGCTGGGGTCACCACGAGATCCGGGGGGACCCTCTGAAGAAGCTGAAGTAAGGGATGCCGAAGAGGGACACGTCGGCGTTGCTTCCCCGAGGCGGCGCTCCTGCTTCGTCGCCGGCATCCACCGCAGAGCCGGCCGTGCACTTGTCCACCCCCGAGAGCGTGGCACCGCCCATCCCCAAGAAGTTTGCGCTCCTGGAAAGGAAGAGGAATTACGTCGCCGAGGATTAGTAAGTGTATCTCCTTGCCCTTGCTCTTTGATATCGATGCAGTACTCAATATCCTCATCCTGATGTCAGGCTGACGGCGGTGTCAAAGAGGAAGAAGGAGGATGCTGGAGCCGCTGAGGCCAAGCGTCCTGCTGTGGTCATAGTGACTCCGGCTCAGAAGGACGGGACTGCCCTTCATGCTCCTACGGCAGTGTTGCCCTCCCGAGTGATGCGGAGCATCCTGCGGACATCACCATGTCAAGATTCCGTTCGGCAAGTGACACATGTGACATCTACTTCACATACATAAAGGTTAATCATCTCCTTTACATGTGTTCACTTGACCCCCTTCGAGGATGGTATATTACTTGACATCCCTCTCGCGTACATGCATAGGTATTACCGGAGCTTCATTGACGACGACGAGGAGTTCAAGTGCAAGAGAACATCTACACCATTGAAGAAGGTAGATAGAGGTGGAAGAGGGACCTCAAGACGCAAAATACCAGAGTCCTCAGACCATCACAGGTGCCCGGCCTCCTATGCCCTGGGTGCCCGGACCATGGCGCCAAAGGGCGCGGCCCCTCTGTCCACGCGGGTGCTCACACCCCAACCACTAGGTGCCGCACCCCCGAGTGCCCGCACCCTGACCACCGGGTGCTCGGGCCCCTCCCAGGCGCCACCCCGGGTGACCGGCCGTCAACCCCAGGTGCCTGGTCTTGTACTCACCGATGACCCCGGGTGCCCGGACCCCTTCCAGAGTGCCTGTGTGCACTTTGTGTTTTGGACCCTTGTACCCCTCTTCTTCCCCAATTTCGTCTCTAGTCTATATAACCTCTTCCCCTAGCTCATTTGAGAGGATAGCAAAGTATATGTGAGATATTGAGAGAGCTTTTCTCATCTTCCTCCTCTTGGAGATCATGACCTCCTAAGGGAGAAGATCCTCTTGTGGATATCAAGGCCTCCTCTTGGAGAAGGATCCCCATCATAGGATCATCAAGACCTCTTTCCTCATAGGATTGGGATGAACTAGTTACCTCTTGTATCATCTTGTGTTGGATTTGGACCTTTGTATCTCTCTTTGTGTGATTGGATCTAGCACATGTGTGATTGGATCAAGTCAATTTGAGTGTTCCTCTTGTTTTCCCCCTTTGTGTTCTTCTTGTTCTTGGGGATTTCCCCTCCAATTCGTAAAAGATCTCCTATCTAGGGTTCCACCCTACAACATCTTGTATCATGAGCCATGGTTTCTCATGAAATTGGAGCCCCCTTCTTGTTTTCTAGCCTAATTTTGTTGTTTTCTTCCCCAGTTTTCAAAAATCCCCACCAAAAATAGCCCCAATTTTTGTTGTGATTTGTTGGTTTGATGATGTTTTGTTGGATTTGATCCATGGATTTGCTTGGTTTCATGTGGATCTAGCCTCCCCCCATCCATCTCCACCTTTCCCTCCACGAAATCCACAAATTTCTTCCATTATCCACAAATTTCCGCCCAAATTCGTGACCCCCGGGCACCCGGACCTCAAATCCTAGGCACCCGGACTCCCCGGGCAAGTTCCGCTCAACCCCGCTGTCCACCCCGGGTGCCCGCACCCCTTACCCCCGGGCATCTGGGCTCCCGGGCCACTTTTTCCGCCCAACCCCGCTGACCACCCTGGGTGCCCGCACCTCCGACCCCCGGGCACCCTCACCACCTAGAAATAGCCCACCAACAAAAACCGTTTCGGCCATAACTTTCACCCCCCAAGTCCGATTTTTACATTATTTAGCTTGTTGAGTAGCTATTAACATCCCCCATCCATCTAGATACGTTCCAACATCATTTGACTACATCAAAACTTTTGGCATTTTGGCATCTTTGCCTAGGCCATCCACCATATCTTCCGCAAAACCACCATAGCTTTCCGCATCCTAACCCATTTTGATCCATATAGCATTTATGGTTGCTTGAGTGGTGATTTGAGTCTCCTAAGGTACTTCGGCTACTTAGGGATGGTTGCTTATTCATCAACCACCACCACCACTTCCATATTTCTAACTCCGGAACAACCAAACCATTTTGTTACCACCATTTTACATTTTCCTTCGAGATTTTGAGTTTGTGGTTTTTTCGTTTCCTAGGGTGTTTCGGCTAACTAGGAACAGTTCGACATCGTCAACACCGCTGCTCAACCTCGCCAAGGATTCAACATTGGCCACCTTCACCATTTTGACACCCTAACCATAAGCAAGAACGGTAACCTCTACATAATCTTAGTATCATGGTATCCCATTGTACATTCATTCTTGCCATTGCATTGTTAACCCCTAGCCCATTTTGCGTTACTTTCCTATCGAGACTAGCCATTGAGTATTGCCGGCAACGTTACTTGTTCACATTAGTGATCATCGATCTACACCTTCCATTGCATACATACCATATCATATTGCTATCATCTTGGTATCATATCATCCTTGTGTCACAAGATTGTTCCCGCATATACACAATTGCTATCTTGGTTCAAGCATTTCACATAAGTGGCCATATCAAAAAAAAGAAAAAAGAATAAGCTTTTAATCAAAAAGAAGAGAAAAACAAAGAGCTTGTAAGCAATAGCCATAGCATGCCACATTGCATACCATACTACCATATTGATCATCTTGGACCATCGTGTGGGAAACACCGAAACATCATAAATATATAGCATATTTGGGATAGAAAGTTGATACATTTTGCATCTTATAGGTTGTGCACAAGTGTCATATCCGCCTATTGAGCAATCGTGCTAGCATCTCTCTAGAGTTGTGCAACATGAGCTTTTTCCATGGATTCCACAATTTGTGCTCATTCCTTGGTTGCATGACCCCATTTATCTATCCATGTGCGTGTTTGCGTGTGCCACCCATTGCTATTGGTATACTTGTTTCACTTGCAAATTTGTGAATCTTTTCCAACATTACTGACTCTTGCTAACATTTTGCATGAAATTTTTGTGCCACTATCCTCACCGAGCTCCACCAAAAGCTTTACTTGTATAGGTGTGAGAATTGACAAGATCCGGTACCAATTGTGTTATTTCCTTGTTACATTATTGAGTGATCATCAATCCATCTTCAACATTGGATAAGGTACATTGGTCTACTTCTTTCCTTTCATCCACTCTCATTTGCTTGAGTCTTGTGATGGATAGGCAAGGCCTTTCATCTCCGGTCTTCCACGACAACGACGGCGCGAACAACTGCATCACCAAAACGTCTATCTTTGGGCTACAACGAGCAATGCAAGGCATTGAGAGACTCGCCATCGACATTCGCCATAACGAAGCAAGGAAAGGGGACAAATTTGACACCAAGTTGGACAAACACATGGATCAAGTAGGAGACATGGTGGCCAACTACAAGTCTTCTTCCCCTTTGTCATCTTCAAGGCGGCGGCGCTCAAGTAGCCAATCTTCGGAACACCATCGAGCTCAAGCACTACAACACCATCAAGATGAAGAAGCTCGCGATGCGTATACCTACAAGTCCCAAAAAGCTCTACATCAAGCTATGGCCAAACTTCATGAGCACAAGAGATGACCGCGAGACGAGCACCAAGAAGACAGAGCTACGACTACTACCACCACTTCGGCATCTTCGCCAAGTGTTATCAAGGCATGTTCGCCTTTGGACGTACGGCATCTTCGCCTACTTCCCATGAGTTCGCCTACATCGACATCTTCAACAACAAGGCGACCACCTACAAACAAGGGTGACACTTCAATCATCGAAAGCCCCTCAAGGAAGATGGCCGAGCATGGGAAATTCCCTTCGGTCATGGAGACGAGCTATGAGGTGCCACATCATATGGGCCTCCTACAACAAGACGGCGAAAAGATGGTCGAGCAAGGGCCATCCCCTTCGACCACGGCAACAAGCACAAACCTCTTCTACAACATGAAGATGGTGCCTAAATGGGACTCATACTCCGAGTCGAGCTACGAGAGCGCACTTGAGACCTTATCATTGGTCTCAGAGGAGAGCGATGATTTGCCACATCCTACAACATTCATCTTCCGAGGTGTTATGGATGATGAGTTTGAGCATGGGACTACCCCTTCAAAGAAGGCGGCGATAGGATTTGAGCATGGAGACAATTGCACCTACATTTCTCTGACACCCACATATGACGAGATGCACTAATTCCCATGTGAGGAGAGCCACCCCACCATGAGTGATATGAGTGACTCCACCATATGTGACATTGAGTGCATTTCCTATGAGAGGATGAGTGTGACCACCACTAGCCACACACACGGGATTATGCCACACATCCTATGTGAGGTTGAGAGCCATTTGAGTGACTCCACCAACCATATGAGTGAGAGCATCTTACCGGTAGTGAGTGAGCCACAACACTTAGTGAGTGAGGTAGTTGAGACGGCACGTGAGGCCACTATGATTTCTAATGACTTAACCTCTACACCGAGTGTGTTTTCTTCTTTGGTGCTAGATCTCCTACATGACGACATGCCTATCCTCTTCGAGTCCATGCCTACAACCACTACAAGAAATATGTCAACTTGTGACCTTCTGTCAGTGACCCTGGAAGAATTGGTGATAAATCTACGACCATTTGAGACCAATTGGTCAAAAGCTGTTCGGGGGGCTCCAAACCCTGAACTATAACGACCATTTTGGTCAGAAAGGTCGTAATTTCCTTACACGAAATGGTCACAAAGCAGATAGCAGTGGTCCGCTGCCTTATTTCTAGCTGATCACGACCAATATAGATGGTCATAACCTTTTAAATTGTGGTGGGTTGCTATGACTAGGCGCCACCTCATCAGTTTTGCCTATGTGTCATGTCCATGTATCAATTTTTGCCCTAGGTTATGAAGCAACCTATATTTCTATCATTCCCAAAATTCCCAAAAAAATATCATAAATTCTTTGGGTCATATCTTCGTCAAATATGTAAAAAAACCTTCCTTGCCTAGTTCAAAAATAGTTCAACAATATTCATTTTCCTATTCTGTTCAGAACAACACTTTCTGAAGGAAGTGCTATTTATATATTCTTGATTGCCCTCAAAATTTTTGGGCACTATTTCCTATCCAAATCATTGCCTCATGACAAAATTCAGCAACATTTGCCTAGTAAATCTTCCTCGGTAAATTTCCAAACTTTTTGTCGACCTAGAACCTTTGTGAAAGAAGAACTATCTATGCATATCCTAATGAGTTGAATTTGTCCACATATTCTATATGCCTATGTAACTTACCTACACCAAATTTGAGCTCAGTTCATTTAGCCAATTTCTCTCACTAATTTTCCGAAGTTTCTGTCCAGAGAAGAGGATTGTGAAGGAAGTGCTATTTATATATTCTTGGTTGGCCTCAAAATTTTTGGGCACTCTTTCCTATCCAAATCATTGCCTCATGACAAAATTCAGCTCCATTTGCCCAGTAAATCTTCCTCGGAAAATTTCCAAAGTTTTTGTCCTTCTAGAACCTTTGTGAAAGAAGTACTAGCTATGCGTATCCTAATGAGTTGAATTTTTGCCACCTATTCTATATGCCTATATAACTTACCTACACAAAATTTGACCTCATTTCATTTAGCCGATTTCTCTCACTAATTTTCCGAAGTTTCTGTATAGAGAAGAGCATTGTGAAGGAAGTACCACTTTGGCATGTCCAAATGGTATCCATTTTCTACAGTGCTTTCCTATGCCCAAATAACCATCCTCCACCAAATTTCAGCTCAACCCATTCATTATTTTGAGCCCAGCTTCAACATTTGTATTTATGTCTAGTGTGGTACTTTGCAAACCAAGTACCACCTAGGCTCCTCCTATTGAGCTAAAAATTTGTGAAGACAATCTTCTTAGTAACTGATCATCTTCACCCAAAACTCACGCCCATTAGCCATGTGCATTTCCCGTACCGCTAATCAAACACTTGGCTGCTAATTCATGTTTGAGCATAGTTCGGTCTCCTCGTGAGAACTATATGTTGTAATTTTCTTCCGAGTACCTACCTGGGGAGTGCCGAACCCACTAGACATGACTAGTCCACCCAGAACGCATGGAAACGTTGTGGTCATGCGGTGACCATGCAGCGGGTGTCGGGGAAACTGATCCACGAACACCTATGGGACCGGCGGACCGAGCCCCTTTCGGTTCGGCGGGGGGCGGAGATCGCACGAAGAGCAGATCGAGGCAAAGCACAGGAGCAGTTTACCCAGCTTCGGAGCTCTCCGGAGAGATAGTACTCCTACTGCTGCTTGTCTGTTTATATTGTGTTCTTGCTCGTGAGCGCTGATTGCTACAGTACGCTCGAGAGCGAGCATGGGTGTTTTCTGGCTTCGAACCCTTCGAACCCCCCTCTACGTTGCGCATGGGCCTCCTTTTATATGCTCAAAGGGGTCACCGACACGTGGTAACGCATGCAAGGGTAAAAATGGAAAAGTGTTGTAGTTGGTACAACTACCTGCACTGTGCATACAGTGTATCATACCTAACCCTGACGGCAGGGGACAAAATCATTAAATGCCCGTCTGCGTCACCCAAACAGTGCAGAAAGGGGACCGTCAGGGGCGCCACCGCTTGCCACGATGGCAATCTTGTCAGCGCCGCTTGCCACCGTGCACCGCTGGCTGCACGGCCTCTCACCGCGCGCGCCTGGAAAGGCCCCAGGGCGACACGTTGGTGGATGTGGTGGAGCGCAGGTGCGGAGTGGTCGCTTGCAGCGGTCGTTGTCTTGTCGCGCCCGGAAGCTTGTCGCTCACCGGGCCTTGCCGGGACACGTGGCGCGACGCGGCAAGTTCCTTGAGATGCCTTGGTTGGCCTTCCCGGCAAGCTCCTCTTGCCGGGGTCTTGTCTCCTTGGCTTAAATACTTTGTTCTTGAACGGCTTCAAAGGAACCACGGAGGACCTTGGCGGTCGCACGGCAAGCCTTGCCGCGGGGCGCTGCGACTACCCGTGCACAAGTTCGGGATACTAGGGTACCCCTACTCTAGTACACCGACAGGAGCCCCCGGGCCTGGGCCACACACGGTGCCGAGCGCTGTTGGGCCAGGCCCAAAACAGGGCACGGACACGCGCGGCCTAGGTTGTGCCATTTCTTACTCCGTATCCACCGCGCCCTCCCGAACGGCACGCGTCGAATGCGGTGTCGTGGGAGAGATCGTGGGTGGTTTCTTTATTCGGAAAGGCATAACGTTTGCCCCCTCCCTCTTTATAAGAAGAGGAAACAGGGGCAGTCGCCCATCTTGCCGGTTACTACTCCAAAATCTCCGTCGCTCCCCCCCTTCTTCCCAAGGCCGAAAGAGAGCAGCGCTCCGCCCCCCATCGCCACCAGCACCACCAACGCCGTCGACCTCCCCCGCCACCTCCGCCATGGCTCCGAAAGCCGACATCATGAACACCTACGGGTTCCACCTCCTTGACTTCACCCCCAATGCCGTCCTGACCATGGCAGTTTTCGCACATCTCTGCGAAAACTTTGTCGGAGTCCATCCAAACGTAGCCCTTTTCCGCCACTTCTTTATGCCTCGAGTTGAGAGAGGAGAGCCCTTATCTGGCGGAATCGCCTGGATCTCGAGGACCGGCAAGAAGGAAGCCTATCTGGAAGGAGAGCTCCGTAGCAAGTGGGATGAGTGGAGAGCAGATTGGTGCTAGATTGTCGAGGGGAATCCGCAGCCATTCACCGCCCAGCGCCAAGCCCCTGTAGTGCGCGACAACGATTGGAGCAGCATGGCCCCGGAAGATGCTAGGCTGAAGATCGCCGTCACCAAGATCCTACGCCTTAGGCTTGCCGGACTCACTGTAGGCGCTGTTGGCGCAGACTTTCTTCGCCGCTGCATCGCCCCCCTGCAGGAGAGGGGGAGACCCGCCTGGGAGTTCCAAAATGCGGCGGATATCATGAGGTTGCGCCCGGGCCTCAACTTCAACTTCACCGTCTTGGAACTGGACTCAATGCTCTTGGTGCTGTTCAAGCATGATCTTGAGCATCCCGGAGCGTTCAGGCTACCGAGGAGCGTCGTTCCATTGTGCAACAATTCGTCGCTCGACCGCATCCGCGCAATGATGCCGCTGTGCGGTTCGCATGGAATCGTCCCCACTTGGCAAGAGCCTGCCGACGATGTCGTGCAGGAGTTCTTTGACGGGTTGGTGGAAGTCGCGGTCCGCCCCGACGAGCAGAAGAGCCTCACCCGCGACACCACTGATGACAAGATGTAGCGCATCGCCACCAGGCTGGAAGAGGCGGCAGCAGCCGCTGCCGCAGGCCAGTTCGGATTCACCATGGAGGAGGCAGAGGCAGCAGAGGCGGCAAGCCTTGCCGAGCAAGAGGAGCTTGCCGGCGAGGAAGAGCTTGTCTGGCCTGAAACTGAGTCGAGCGAGCCTGCCGAGGGCGCGAGCGACTCGTTGAAGATCGGCTCCACCTCTTCTCCACCTTCAGCCAGCTCACCGCAAGCGGAGCCCCAAGCTCCACCAAGAAGGCGCCTCCGCAGGGCCGGGGACGTGGCGGGGCGGCAAACGAGTCAACAGCCGACGCGCCGCGCAACACGCTCTACCGCGACAAGCACTGTTGCCGCGGGAGCACCTCACGCCGCTGCGGCAACTGGAGCGGGGTCTTCTCGCACCACCGCCACCGCCCCTGCCAAGCGGCCAAGGGGAACTACTCCTCCGCCTCGTCGCGCCGAAGGCGAGCCGGACTTCGATCTCTCCGCGCTCAGCTCCGACGAGGAAGAAGAAGAGTAAGATCCTCTGCCATACTTGTAGTTCTTCAATTTTTGCTGCTTTGTCTTGTATCTGATTTGCTTCGCTCTGAACTCATTCCTTTTCAGGATGCTGGCCCAGAGAGCGGCAAAGAGAGCCAAGGCCCCAGTGATTGTCATCGAGGATAAACCCATTGAGCCAACGGGGGACATGTCTGAGACCACCCTGCCGGACCCAGCAACTACTCCCCAAAGCAGCCCCCAGCGCAGCCCCCAGCGTAAGTATATGGTTTACTTCCTGCTTTTAGGCACGCATGGGTGCTCTTTCTTTGCTGATATCTTTGATTGTTGGGTTGTGTAGGAGCAGAGCAGCTTCACCAGGAGCGCCCGGAAGTCGCCCCTGAAATGCCATCTGCTTCGACTACGCCGCCAAGGGAGGATTCCCCGGCAAGGGAGCGCTCTCCGGCAAGGGAGAATTCTCCGGCAAGAGACAGTTCTCTGGCAAGGAACAGCACCAGCGACCCTCCGGTGGTTGAGACCACAACCGCAGATCCTTGTGCAGGTAACCCTCTTGCCTGAAAACTTCCCTTGGGTTCTTCTTCTTCTGATCTTCTTTTTGAATACTTGCTTGACTTTTCTCCCTCCTCCGGTCGCCAGATCCTCCTACTATGGATCCAATGGAAACAGAGGTCGCCGGCGAGGAGAACGCATGTGGTAACGCCGACGACGCCATGGCCACCGAAGAAGGAGCCGGCGCTGATGATCCCGCCAGAGAAGAGGCCGCCAAAGCTGCCTCCGCAGAAGCTGGCGAGGGATCCGGCGATCGTACTGACGGCCCTGAGGCCGCAGGAGCGCCAGGCGCTATGCCGACCGCTGATCCCTCTGCCGCTGCCGCTGTGTCAGGCTCCGAAGAGCCCCAGCCCGGCGCCTATCTGAAGGCCGGCGATGGCATCTTCATCAAGCTCCCCTGGGCGTCAAGCTCCAGGGCGCCGGTCGAAGGAGAAGTCCTGGACGGAGAGGTGCTCGCCTCCGCTGGGCTGACGCTGGTCGACGCGCCAAGCAGCAGCAGCGGCGAGCCTGAGGAGGAGCGGCTGCTGCGGAAGCTGATGTCGCTCTACCGCGCCCGACAAGCCAAGCTGGAATCACGAGAGGCGCTTGTCGCGAAGGCGGGAGTGGATATCGAGAAGCGTGCGGAGGAGCTCCGGGGTCTGAGGCAGGAGGCTCTCCGGTCCCTGGCAGAGGAGCGGGAGCAACTCGCTGAGGAGCGGAAGGCCTTCCTCCTCGACAAGGCGGAAGCTGAAGAGCAACAATGGCTGGCTGCCGAGAAGCTATTTGCGCAGGAAGGCGAGCTGGCGCAGCGCAAGGTTAACCTTGACAGCTACGAGGAGGAGCTTGCCGCGCGGGAGCAAACAGTTGGCGGGGCTCTCAAGGAAGCAAAGGATGCCGCCGCAGCTGCCGAGGCCGCCAAGAAGGAGCTGGAGGCAAAAGTGGCGCAGCTGGAGGCCGACCTCAAGGCTAGCGGCGAGGAGCTTGCCACGCTCAAGCTTGAGCGCGAGAGGGATGCCGCCGCTCATGGCGAGCTGCAGGGTCTCCTTGCCGAGAGGAGCAAAGAGCTTAGCGCCGCCAAGGACTCCAACGCTCATCTCGAGCTGAAGCTGGCCACCTTGACCCAGACGCTGGACGGTGCCAGGGAGCGGGAGGCGGCCTTGGCGGAGAAGATCAAGGCCGACGAGGCGTTGCTGGCGAGTGCTGCCGCTGCCCAGAACACCTTCAGGGAGAATGTGGAGCACTGGACGGAGGGTCTTGTGGATGTTGCCGCCACCATCAACAGGGAGCTGGCGCAGCTGGGGATGGAGGATCTTGGATACTCCTCCGATGAGCACCTCCCACCCAACGCCAAGCTCAGCTTGTTCTTCAAAGGCGTGGTGACGACCCTCCAGCGACTCCGAGAAAGGATCCCAAAGCAGCTGGCCGACGAGTCGCGCAAGATCTGCGCGGGAGCTCTTTAGAAGGTGCTGGTGAAGGTGGCCTTCCGCAACCCAGGCCTCAACCTCACCAATGTCCTCAGGTCCTTGCCGCCAGATGCTGATTTGGAAGCGCTCAAGGCCCTTGTCACACCCATTGTGGACAAGGTGAGCGGGATCAAGAGGGTTGAGGGCGATCGCGTAGATTAGGCCGCCCGTTTTCTCTTTTCCTTGTCGCTGTTGGTCATGTCATGAGAACACTCTGTTAGAGCTGCGACAAGCTATCTTGTAATATAACTCTATTTTGGATATCAATTGCTGTGTTATTTCCTTTACTTGATTCCTTCCTTTGTATGTTTTTGCCTTACGCTTTTAGGGAACTTGTCGGCGCAGGCACCTGAGCCGCGAGCGCTGAGTGCGGGACGTCAGCAGCCTGCTGGCGGTGCCGCAACCGACAAGAAACCTTGCCGCAACTAGTCGCAGCTCACTTAATTGTTGAGCGGACTCGAAACAAAGTAAGGGCGCAACTAGCTGCGAGTTGGTTCCTCCGCGCACAGGTTTTCCATACAAAGCATGGTCGTTCGAGGAAGATAACTTAAAAATTTAAAAATTGATTGCTCAAACTTTGGCAACTTAGCTTTTCTGTCGTTCGCTTCCCGGTAAGGCGAAACTTTCTTGAACGGCCCGGTCCACACCATTATCTTCTCCTTCCCCCCGGCAAACTTATGGGCGAGGGAACCTTGCTTCCTTTGAGAAAGAGAAAAAAGAGAAAATAAAGATATGGAGCCTTATGGCTCGTTATTGCTTACCGGGGGTAGGTGCTACACAAAGTGTCATATAACACATGCAAAAAAGAGAAGGAAGCATGAAATTGACAAGATGTGCGAAGCACATGAGCTTTATTTATGCACGGGGTCTGCGCCCGGCTTTGTACGAAGCATTACATGCAACAGCGGCAAGACTTGTACAACAGGTGGTTGCCGGAACAGGTTCCGGCAACCGCGCCCTACGGGTAAAACTTACGAAGATGTTCAATGTTCCAGGAGTTGCTCACCGGAATGCCATCTTCAGTCTCAAGACGGACAGCGCCAGGCCTAGTGACTCGTTTCACCCGGTAAGGGCCTTCCCACTTCGGCGTCAACTTGTTGGAATTCTTGGCGGACTGAACGCGCCGAAGAACAAGGTCGCCTTCCTTGAAACTTCTGGCACTAACTTTTCGGCTATGGTAGCGGCGCAAAGCTTGCTGGTATCGAGCGGCTCGTACAACGGCCTGAAGACGGTTCTCCTCAAGGAGCAGCGCGTCATCTTGTCGCAGCTGCTCTTGCTCAAGCTCATCATAAGCGAGCACTCGAGGTGACCCGTATACGAGTTCCTTGGGGAGAACTGCCTCTGCTCCATAGACTAGAGCGAAAGGTGTCTGGCCAGTGGCTCGATCTGGCGTCGCCCTGATCGACCAAAGAACCACCGTTAGCTCCTCAATCCAGTTCTTTCCGCACTTGCGCAGCCTGTCGAAAGTCCTGGTTTTGAGCCCGCGCAGCACTTCAGCATTTGCCCTCTCCGCTTGACCGTTGCTTCTCGGATGAGCAACAGAAGCGAAGCAGACCTTGGCGCCAAGATCTTGGACGTATTGCATGAAGGTGCGGCTCGTGAACTGCGTGCCGTTGTCGGTGATGATCCTGTTAGGGATTCCGAAACGGCAAACAATCGACCTGAAGAACTTGACTGATGACTGTGTTGTCACCTTCCTCACTGGTTCCAGTTCCGGCCACTTTGTGAACTTGTCGATTGCAACGTACAAGTACTCAAAGCCCCCGACAGCTCAGGGGTAGGGGTCGAGGATGTCGAGCCACCAGACCGAAAATGGCCAGGATAAAGGGATCGTCTGGAGAGCTTGAGCTGGCCGGTGTATCTGCTTGGAATGGAACTGGCACGCTTCACACTTGGTTACTTGTGCAGTTGCATCCTGGAGGGCTGTTGGCCAAAAGAAACCTTGCCGGAACGCTTTGCCGGCAAGTGCTCTTGCGCCAATGTGGTGACCACATATGTCTCCATGTATCTCTGCCAACAGCTGTTGTCCATCTTCCCGGCAAATACACTTCAATTTCACACCGTTGAGTCTTCTTCTGTACAGTATGTTGTCGACAAACTTGTACATACTTGACTGCCGGGCTACTCTTTCCACTTCTTCTTGCTCTTCGAGAAGTTCTCCTGTCTGAAGGAAACGGACAATCTGCTGTGCCCATGCTGGAGCTTGCGGCTCGACAACAAGGACTAAAGGCACACCTGCTGCTACGGGAACATTCGCTTCTACGGCAAAAGCCTGCGGCCCAGCCGGAGCTTGATGTTCCCCGGCAAGCTTGCCGGAGCAAAACTTGTCGAGAGCGTCTACTTCAACGGAACAAACCCTAGGGCTTGCCGGAGCAGACTGCTCCTCAGCACTCTTGGTGTTGATCTTGGGGACCTTCTTGGCGGCGGCTTCGGGAAGCTCTGCCGGAAAATAATCGCCAGAAATCAACTTCCCCTTCTTGCTCTGTCCAGTTGATGGCGTCACAGACGGTTGAGTCAGCTTGAGCACAAAGATCCCTGGTTCCACAGGTAACTTAAGTGCGGCGCACTTCGACAGGCCATCGGCAATGTCATTTTGAGCTCTTGGAACATGTTCCATCTGTAGGCCGTCAAAGTGCTCTTCTAGCTTTCTCACTTCATCAACATAAGCTTCCATCAACGGACTCTGATAATTTTTGTTCACTTGGCGGACGACAAGCTGCGAGTCACCCCTAACAATGAGCTTCTTGATCCTAAGGTCTGCGGCGATCCTGAGACCGGCAAGAAAACCTTCATACTCTGCGGTATTGTTCGTTGCTTGCTCCTTGGGAAAGTGCATCTGGACTACTACTTGAGGTGCCCTCCGGTGGGTGCAACAAGTAGCACGCCCACGCCGGCGCCTTGCAGCGAGAAGGCACCATCAAAGTACATCAGCCACTCTTTGCTTGCCTCCTTGACGGGGATGCTCGTTTCTGGAATTTCTTCGTCTGGTGTTGGCGTCCATTCTGCTATGAACTCTGCCAATGCTCTGCTTTGGATAGTTGAAGTGCTCTCAAACTTGAGGCCAAAGCTTGACAGTTCCAGTGCCCACTCGACAATCCTGCCTGTTGCTTCTGGATTTTGCAGTATCCTCTTCAGCGGAAAACGAGTGACGACTGTGATCTCATGTGCTTGGAAGTAATGGCGCAGCTTTCTCGAGGCCATGAGAAGGCCGAAAAGCAATTTCTGCACACCAGAGTACCTTGACCTAGCCCCCTGTAGAAGGGAACTGACAAAGTAAACTCGGCGCTGCACCATTCTCTTCTGCATCTCCTCACGCGGCTGCGCAGATCCATCTTTGTCGGGACCAGAGCTTGTCGGCGAAGCCCCCTGCTTGTCGCTGGATGCATCTGCTGTGGTTGCTGGCTCATCATCCGCCTCCCTCTCCGCTACTAACGCAACACTAACCACTTGATTGGTGGCCACTATATACAGCAGTAACTTCTCTTATGGCTTAGGTCCGACAAGTATTGGAGTGGAGGACAGGTATCTCTTCAAGTCCTGCAGCGCAGCCTCCGCTTCCGGAGTCCATTCCATTGGACCCGCCTTTTTCAAAATTTTGAAAAATGGCAGGGCGCACTTGGCAGATCTAGAGATAAACCTGCTGAGAGCAGCCACGCAACCAGCAAGTCTTCGTACATCCTTGACACGCTTCGGTGCTTCAATCTGCTCAATGGCATTGATCTTGTCGGGATTGGCTTCAATTCCCCACTGAGACACGAAGAACCCGAGAAGCTTGCCGGAGGGGACTCCAAACACACACTTCTCGGGGTTAAGCTTGAGGTTGATCTTGTGCAGATTTGCAAAGGTTTCATCTAAATCTTGAATCAGAGTCGCCTTGTCCTTGCTCTTGACCACTATGACATCCATGTAGGCTTCCACATTCTTGTGTATCTGTGGCTCAAAAGCGACATGGACTACTCTTGCAAATGTTGAACCAGCATTCTTTAAACCGAAAGGCATCCGTATGAAACAATATGTGCCACATGGGGTGATGAATGCAGTCTTCTCCTCATCCTCTTCTGCCATGAAGATCTGATGGTATCCTGAGTATGCGTCAAGAAATGAAAGCAAGTCACATCCGGCCGTGGAGTCAACAATCTGGTCAATGCGCGGCAAGGGAAATGGGTCTTTGGGAAAAGCTTTATTGACATCGGTAAAGTCGATACAAAGTCTCCATTTCCCGTTAGCCTTGCGCACGACTACAGGATTGGCCAACCACGTAGGATGGAGCACTCCTCTGACAAGGCCTGCTGCTTCCAACTTCTTGATTTCTTCTGCGATGAATTCTTGGCGCTCCACTGCTTGTTTCCTGGCTTTCTGCTTGACGGGCCGCGCATGAGGACAGACGACAAGATGGTCCTCGATTACTTTCCTGGGAACACCGGGGATGTCAGACGGTTGCCACGCAAACACGTCGACGTTCGCCCGCAGGAAAGCAACGAGCGCGCCTTCCTATTTAGGGACGAGAGTGGCACTGATGGTGAAGGTACCACCAGTGCCGTCCTCCTTGGCGGACACCTTCTTGGTCTCTGGTGGAGCTGCCATCGTCTTCTTACACTTGCCGGTGGAGCTCGATGGTGCGTCCTCGACGGTAGCGCAGCACTCCGAAGAGGTGCGCTTGCCGGAGTGGGCATCAGAGCTCTTGCTGGACTTGGTCTTCTTCTTCCCCCCGGGAGCTTCAACGGCAAGTGACTTGCGATCTGTTGCTGATGCTTCTCGGTAGATCTTGTCGGCGCAGATAAGAGCATCCTTCTTGTCGCTAGGGACAGAGATGACACTTATCGGGTCTGGCATCTTCAGCATGTTATATGCATAGTGAGAGGCTGCGATGAATTTGGCAAGTGCTGGACGGCCGAGAATCCCATTGTAAGGCAATGGAAAGTCAGCAACGTCAAAAGTGACCCTCTCAGTCCTGAAGTTCAGCTCGCTGCCAAATGTCACCGGCAACGTGATCTTTCCCTTCAGCTTGCTCCTTCCCGGATTGATTCCTTGGTATGTGCCGGTCTCTTCGAGCTCGCTGTCAGGGATCTGGAGCTTCTGGAGTACCGCGGAGGAGATCAGGTTCAAGCCGGCCCCACCGTCAACTAGCATCTTAGTGACCTTGAGGTTGTGGATAGTTGGTGAAACAAACATCGGCAAGCACCCGACCGCAGTTATGCGATCAGGGTGATCCTCAATATCAAAGATGATAGGCGTGCTGGACCATTTCAGAGGCCTGCGTGACTCTACGGATGGTTCTGCTGCATTGACTTCCCGCATCCACTGCTTGAGCTGGCGGTGTGAAGTATGCAGAGAAGCACCGCCGTCAACGCACAGGACCTCTGTGGCCTTCTGGAACTCCTGCTCATCGGCCTCGTCATCATCCATATCTTCATTGTCGTCGTCATCTTCATCTTTGTCGCGGCCGCGGGGAGGTCTGTCTCCTTGCCGCTGCTTGGCCTTGCCGCGGCGTCCTCCTCGGCCGGGACATTTCTTGCCGGCTCCCCCAGCACCTTCCTGGGCCTTCTCCTTGTCGCGTCGCTCGTACTCAGCCTTTTGCTGCTCGACAAGCTGCTCGACTTTCTTGCAGCTCTGGAGATCATGGCCCTTGGTGCGGTGGATCTTGCAGTACTGCTTGCTGGAGCCGTCCTGCTTGTCGGCAACCGCCACAGCCTGCTCGCCGGAGGTACCAGCTTTGGCTTTCTTGGCGCCACCTCCGTTGTCGGACTGCTCGACGACTAGCACATCTTTTCCTTTCTTTTTCCTGTTGTTCCGCCGCCGGTTTTTCTTTGCCGGGGCGGCATCCTCACTATCAGATCCTCCTGCTCCTGTATTCTCTCCGGGGAGTCTCCTCCCTTCCTCAGCACGTGCACACTTGTCGGCCAGGGCATACAGCTCACTGACGTCTCTGATCTTGCACATCGCCATCTCCTCCCGCATCCTGCAGTTTCGCACGTTCTAATGGAATGCGCTGATTACTGCGGCAGGGTGGACATCTGGGATGTTGTGCTGTACACGGCTGAATCTCTGAATATACTTGCGCAGGGGCTCTCCTTCCTTCTGGGCGAGCAGATGAAGGTCGCTCTCTTGGCCATGGGGCTTGTGGACGCCTATAAAGGCGCCGACAAACTGATGGCATAGATCTGCCCAGGAAGATATGGAGTTATCCGGCAAGTGCATGAGCCAGGATTTGACGTTGGGCTTGGGCACCAGCGGGAAGTAGTTGGCAAGGATCTTGTCGTCCCGTCCCCCGGCAGCTTGCACTGCAATGGTGTAGATGCTGAGGAACTCCGACGGATGCGACTTGCCGTCGTACTTCTCCAGTACGTCTGGCTTGAAAATTTTCTTGCTGGGCCACTGGACTCGCCGCAACTCACGAGTGAACGCAGGGCAACCTACCGCGTACGGCAAGTCTCCTGGTTCCCCTGGCGCATGCATGTCGACAGAGGGCCCAACGCACTGGTCGGACTGACGTCGCGCTTCTCTTCGGCGCTCGATGCGAGTACGAGCGTCTTCTTGCTGTCGTTCGTGAAGAACTTGGCGCTGATCGCGACGAGCTCGCGGATCCGATGATGCGGTGGAGTCGCTGTCGAGGTGGATCCGGCGAGTCGGCGATCTTGGCCTTCGGGGTGGAGAGTGCATGGAGGTTGCACTCCCACTGGTTTTGTCACCATCGGTTCGCGCCCCGCGGTCTTGCCGCGGCAGCGAGGTGCTTGGTTGCCGCGGAGTGTCGCCGTTGGCGAAGCCGATGAGACTCTGAATGGTGGCCCTCCATTCGTCGGTCTTGTCCGCCGTTGGAGGGTAATCCAAGAGTAGTTGAGCTCGCGCTAAAGCTTCTGCTGGAGTGGTGGGCGGCAGAGGCGAACGGTGCGAGGAGCGGGATATGCTCGGACTTCTAACTATGTTAGAAGGAGCAGTATCCCGTCCGGGCGACCGTGCCTCGCTCGTGTTAGCGTGTTGGCGTGCGTGCTGGTCTTGAGCAGCCCGAGATCCACCAGCTCGATCTTGGTCCAACGAACGCATGGTACTGCGAATACCATGACGCTGTTGGTCCTGCGCCTCCTGAGATGGGCGCGGTACACGTACGGACGCCGAGGTTTGCGCAGCCTTGTCCTTGGACCCGGCAGCACCGTGATCTCCCTCGTCGATGCCCGTTCTTCCGCCGGCGTCTACCCCACCATCCGCTTGCTCCGGTGGCGGTGGGATCGACGCGGACGGAACAGCTGCCTCCGAAGCCTTCTTCTTCGGTGGCATGTTGATGAAGAAAATGAAGATCTTGCTCATGTGAACGTCGGATCAGGTTCACACAATCTCTCCGTGCCCCTACCTGGCGCGCCAAAGATGTCGGGGAAACTGATCCACGAACACCTATGGGACCGGCAGACCGAGCACCTTTCGGTTTGGTGGGGGGCGGAGATCGCACGAAGAGCAGATCGAGGCGAAGCACACGAGCAGTTTACCCAGCTTCGGAGCTCTCCAGAGAGATAATACTCCTACTGCTGCTTGTATGTTTATATTGTGTTCTTGCTCGAGAGCGCTGATTCCTACAGTACGCTCGAGAGCGAGCATGGGTGTGTTCTGGCTTCGAACCCTTCGAACCCCCCTCTACGTTGCGCATGGGCCTCCTTTTATATGCTCAAAGGGGTCACCGACAGGTGGCAACGCATGCAAGGGTAAAAATGGAAAAGTGTTGCGGTTGGTACAACTACCTGCACTGTGCATACAGTGTATCATACCTAACCCTGATGGCAGGGGACAAAAGCATTAAATGCCCGTCTGCGTCGCCCAAACAGTGCAGAAAGGGGACCGTCAGGGGCGCCACCGCTTGCCACGATGGCAATCTTGTCAGCGCCGCTTGCCACCGCGCACCGCTGGCTGCACGGCCTCTCGCCACGCGCGCCTGGAAAGGCTTCAGGGCGACACGTTGGTGGATGTGCTGGAGCGCGGGTGCGGAGTGGTCGCTTGCCACGGCAAGTGCCTTGCCGCGATCGTTGTCTTGTCGCGCCCGGAAGCTTGTCGCTCACCGGGCCTTGCCAGGACGCGTGGCGCGACGCGGCAAGTTCCTTGAGATGCCTTGGTTGGCCTTCCCGGCAAGCTCCTCTTGCCGGGGCCTTGTCTCCTTGGCTTAAATACTTTGTTCTTGAAAGGCTTCAAAGGAACCACGGAGGACCTTCGCGGTCGCACGGCAAGCCTTGCCGCGAGGCGCTGCGACTGCCCGTGCACAAGTTCGGGATACTAGGGTACCCCTACTCTAGTACACCGAAAGCGGGCATGCGAGTTTACAAGCTCTAGAGTTGGGGCCCTCGGCCACTGTCCAATCCTCAATGTATCGCCCCCAAACCATGTATTTCTGATTAAATACTTGTGTACCTAGAAATGATTTGTGTAAAAAATCAAGAGCAAGCTATGAGGCAGCTGCAGTTCAAATTTGACCCGCTTCCTACTGAATCGGCGGAAATTTGTCTTTTTCATGAGAGGTGGATCAAAGCTTTTCACACCCAACCATTTGGTCTTTGTGCATTAAATATGTCATAGTATTTTAGAAAATTGATTTGGTACAATTTTGCAACAAATATTTGGTAGGTTCTTCACAAAAAAAACCTCATTTTGGGCACTCAAAAAATGGAAAATGATTTTTTTGTCAAAAGAAAATGAAAACTTCCTTAGGCAACATTGTTTGACATTCCAATATGTACCCTTGTGCACAATATGAGATCATTTGAACAAACTATGCCATGAATGTGGTCATAAGATTGATCATTTGGCTTGAAAGCCATTGATCTCCACACATGATAGCTCATTTCTGAGAACACTTTTTTTAAATAACTATCGTATTACAAGTTAATTATTTTTCCTGGTAACTTGGCCACATATAATGACACAATGCGAAGGTTTTCCAATTTTTTGTTTTTTTTTGATTTTTTCATGCCTGTTTCAAAATGCGGTCAAAACGGCGGGAATGACTGTTCCTAGATAATGGTTAAATCTTGGAATTTTTTTTTGGTGTTTCTCTGATTAAATAGATACGTATGTACCTCGCAATGATTTTTGGAAAAAATAAAGAGCAAACTATGAGGCTGCTGCAGTTCAAATTTGACCCGCTTCCTACTAAATCGGCAGAAATTTGTCTTTTTCACGAGAGGTGGATCAAAGCTTTTCACACCCAACCATTTGGTCAATTGTCCATTAAATATGGCCTCGTATTTTATAAAAATGATTTGGTCCAATTTTGCAACAAATATTTGATAGGTCCTTCACAAAATACCTCATTTTGGGCACTCAAAAAATGGAAAATGACTTTTTCGTCCAGAGAAAATGAAAACTTCCTTAGGCAACATTGTTTGCTATTCCAATATTCACCCTTGTGCACAATATGAGATCACTGAACAAACTATGCCATGAATGTGGTCGTAAGATTGATCATTTGGCTTGAAAGCAATTAATCTCCACACATGATAGCTCGTTTCTGAGAACACTTTTTCAAAATAATTATCATATTACAAGTTTATTATTTTTCCTGGTAACTTGGCCACATATAATGACACAATGCGAAGGTTTTCCATTTTCTTAATTTTTTTTGAATTTTTCATGCCTGTTTCAAATTGCGGTCGAAACGGCGGGAATGACCGTTCCTAGCAAGTGGTTGAATCTTGGAATTTTTTAGGTGTTTCTCTAATTAAAGAGATACTTAAGTACCTAAAAATGATTTTTGGAAAAAATAAAGAGCAAACTATGAGGCAGTTGCAGTTCAAATTTGACCTGCTTCCTACTAAATCGGTGGAAATTTGTCTTTTTCACGAGAGGTGGATCAAAACTTTTGACACGCAACCATTTGGTCAATTGTGCATTAAATATGGCCTAGTATTTGAGAAAATTGATGGAGTCCAATTTTGCAACAAATATTTGGTAGGTCCTTCACAAAAAAAAACTCATTTTGGGCATTCGAAAAAATGAAAATAATATTTTTGTCCAATGAATATGAAAACTTTCTTATGCAACAGTTTTTGCCATTCCAAGATGCAGCCTTCTGCACAATATGAGACCATTTGAACAAATTTGACCCACTTCCAGCTGAATCGTTGAAATTTTGTAAATTTGACGAGAGGTGGATAGACAGCTATTGAGACACAAGCATTTGGTCAATTGTACTTAAAATATGAGCTAATATTATTGAAAAATAGAGTGGTGCCATTTTGCAACAAATATTGGTAGGTGCTTCAAAAAATATATAGCATTTTTGACACTCCAAAGATAGAAAATGTTTTTTCTGCAAAAAAAACTCATTTATGAGATCAATTTTTAAAGATATTTGTATTATTCCAGGTTTGTTATTTTTCTGAAAAACAAGTCTCACTTGTGACACGATGCGAAGATTTTCTATTGTTCTTATTTCTTTCTAATTCTATGATGTTATAAAATAGCTGACATGATTTAGCATATTATTTAATCGATTACGACCAATTTAGATGGTTATAAAATCATCAAAGTGCGTACTACATTATGATTGGTGGAACCGTTTGTGGCACGAATCGATGAGATGGCAGACATCCTACAATCCATTGCTAGCAATCCAACTCCATCCATCTGTCCATGTGAAGAAAAGGAAAAAAGCACCGCACCAAACCCTACCTCTCTCTCACCTCTCCTCCCTTCCTTCCGCCCGCCGCCTCCCTCTCTGTGTCCCCGATCCAGATCAGCCTCTCCCTCACCCCTCATGCTGCGCCCTCCTTCCCTCCCGCTGTCACCGGCGGCGCCCTCCTTCCTTCCTATCACCAGCGGCGCCCTCCTTCCCTCGCGCTGCACCCGAACCTCGCTCCCGCTCCTAGCTCTTCTTCCTCCTCCGCTGCAGCTAGGGTTTCGTCTCCCCGATCCCCAATCCTCAAAGCTCGGATCCAGCAGCAGCAGCAGCGATGGCGGCCGCGGGAGATCCCAAGGTCAAGCACGTCCAGTCCAAGCCTGCTGGACGCCCTCGCGGGTGACTACCTCTGCGGTGACGATGGCGGCCTCGTCATCCCCGGAGGCCGCAGCGCCCCTCAAGGCCGACCTGGCGCCCATGGCGCCCGCACCGTTGATGAGGGCCCTCCTCCACCATGTGAGTGATCCCTCGATCTTTTCTCTCCAACAGTTCAGTTCTCGTTGCTTCGATTCCTTCGATTCAACAAGATATTTGTCATCTCTTACGACATAGTCTTTTCTAGCTTATACCAAAGAGACATCCCTGTTTGAGCAGAAGTTTATATCCAAATAGGAAGATAGAGATGTCACTTGAGCTCCTAGACAGGCAGGATTAGTCTATGTATGTACTAATTCAGCTACTAGATATAGATAGGAGTGCAGCATACTTACATTGACTAGTCTATATGCGTACGTACTACTGTATCTGGTTGGCGTTGAAGTCAACTTAGAAGACCAAAGTTTTTTCTACCTCATTCAAGAGTATTATGCCTAGACAGAGCATGGTTTCTCAATCAAGTTTCTAGCTGCACACACTACATTCTAAGTAGATTTATTAACTTGATCTTAGAGCTATTTATGCAACAATATCACAAATCTGACAGTGATGTGAATTTGTTAAGGGAGGTAGCTGCTTTTATGTGATCAGAGGAATAAACAGTGCAGTTTTAATTTTCCAGTATGTCTTTGGGGTAATAATGTCATGGAAGTCCTTGGTAATACTCATATGAGTGCTTAGTATACTCACATCATGGTCTACACGGTGTTAGTTGTCAACTAGTTGTAACCCATATTACTGCTTAGTATACTCATGAAAAGGGTTATTTCTCCACCTGTAGTTCACAGTTTATGCAGCAGCTGTTCTTCTACCAATCTATTGCTTGATTGTGTTGTGTATTCATATGATATTGGTGTACACTCAATTTGGTTATTTCTTGGTAGTTCTGCTACTAGTTGTTGTGTACTCCCTAGTACTATAGGTGGATCAATCTCACCCTCCCTCTCACCCCCGTCTCTGTCTCTATAGGTAGGAAAGGAGGAACAACGACAAGCGACGAGATGAAGCCCGACCATGGAAACCCAACGCAGCCTTCAAGACCTCGACGGCGGTCGGTTCTATGGTATGAATCCCTCCTCCACTTCAAGACCTCTACGTACGACGGTCGGCAGCACACGTTCGCATTGCACTCTTCCTCTTGCTCTGTTCTTGGGCTGATGCTGACGGCAGTGCAGGAGATCCTGATCAACATGCAGTTCCCGGTGCCGCAGATCGACGCCATCACCAACGACAACATCATCATCAACGTCTTCAACAACCTGATCTGATATTACTCTGAGTTCCAGTGGCATCTTGATCCTCTTACAACTAATAACATTTTTTAACTTCTTTGGTCGTGCTTTCGCTTACACTACAGATCAGATCAGTGGTGAACGAAAGAAACAAGTGCACAACTAGTATCAGTGGGCTTGTATTTTTCTTGTGTAGCTGCTCTGCACTTATTGTAGAGCATAGCTTGCATCAGTATTTTTACCTATTTTGACCTCTCATTCTGAAATACATCTAGTAGGTGCAGCCACCGGCCAGTACTCTATTACTCTCCTACATATAGCTATATATGCATCTAAAAGGGCAAGTACTTGGATGACCTTGACAACATCACACTAATTGTAATAACTTTGCATAAGACTCTGTATTCGAAGACTTCTCGCAATTTATCAGGCAATTCTAGACAATAGCATATGTCTATCTACACTGCTGGGAATTTTCACTTTATATAAAAATTTGAGAGGCAAATGCTGGGAGTTCCAGTCTTGTCTGATCGCTAGGAACTCAACTCTGCTTCTTGTTGTTGGAGTTTCAGGCTTGTTGCATAGTTCGTAGCTAAGTGTACTCTGGCTTCTAGCCACAGTGCACTACAAATTATTATAGAATTACTGCCGGAGTAATGGGCCACGGGTAGGCTCACCCGAGTCCCTGGATTTATCAAGACTTTGGGCCAGCTCCGCCTAGCTGGACCCCAAGCTGAAGCTCCGCCCTCTGGTGCCGGCTGGCTCGGCGGTCGGCTGCTAGAGGGCAGCCGACCCAAGTCTACGGTGCTCCGAGTGACCGACTCATGGCGGCCTTCCTCCAGAGAGGGCAGCAACAGGCAGGCGGCCACCTCACGGCTATGGTGCGGCCGAGCCCCCATCGAGAGTACATGTAAGAGCATGGCTACAGTGAAGCACGTCGCCTCCAACGCTCGGGACGGGCATGGCTACAGTGCTCTGTACAGACGGAGATCTCCACACGATGGGGCAGTGTGCCATGTCTCCCCTGACGTCGCTCAGGGCAGGCGGAGCCCTGTTCCCCACGACGGCCTGTCGGTATGGCCCTATTGGGCAGTGACCCCATGAAAACGGCGGAAGCTCAACCAGACGGATTCGGAAGGGGCCGGCCTCCAGCAGGCGGCCGTCCCTTGCCCCGAGGCAAGCACGCCATTAAGCTGATAAGACCAGGTGTGGCTACAGTGGCCTCCCACCAGGCGGTGGGACTGTAGCCACACTAAGATGACCAATCCCCCGTCAACAATGACACGGCTACAGTAAGCAGCCACCAACCAGTCGACGGGGTCCACCAGGCGGCAGGCCCCAATGGTCAGCGGAGAAGCCGGAGGCTGGAGAGACTGACAGTCGGGCCCATCACCCGGACGAATTACCATTGTACACCTGGGGGTAGGCCTATATAAACCCCCCAGGCCACCCATGCAAACGGTTCCCACTCCATTAGAACTAGCCACTCCATAGAGCAGGAAGAGAGCTAGCCTTGCCTCCTTCTGCCTCTAGCACATAGCTCCAGCAGCACCATTGTATCACTTGTGCCTTAGTGATCATGCGGAGACCCCGCAGAGCAGGACTAGGGGTGTTATCTCCTAGGAGATCCCCGAACCTGGGTAAAGTACGCCGGCGTTCGTGTCTACGCCTTATCCCGCTTCCAGGCACCGATGATGTTCTACTCGCTCCCACCATGATAAGCCATCCATTGGCATATGTCGCACCCAACCCCCGACATTTGGCGCCCACCATGGGGCGATGTGCACCGTCTCCCGGATATCTATTCTGGATGGGAACCCTGTTCCTTCCTGGCGAGCGAAGCCCGCCCAGCACGCCCGACGGCGTCAGCCCTGACGCGCTGCACGGCGTGGAGATAGCCTGCGCAGCGAGCTGGCTCACCGACCTCGTCGGCGAGATTGACCTCTCTGACGAGCCAGCCTCCGATGCGGGCACTAGCTTCCCTGAGAGCCGCCTCGTCAGCCTCCTCGACGAGCTCCATGTCACCAGCGAGCCTATTGTGGACCTGGAGTCCGTCGGCTCAACTGATCTGATGATCGTCGACTTCGACACGGCGTCGCTCGACGCGTTCCGCACCAATGTGGTGGTCTATGACGAGCCGCCTCCTCGTGAGCACATTGGTGGGAGCACCGTCATGGAGGTACTCGTAGTCAATAGTGAAGAGCACTCGGACGGGCGTGCTCAAGATCCCCTCGACGCCGCTCTGCACGACCTCATGGCGCCCATTCCTGAGGGTGCGGACGCTGGGGCGCTGGAGGCACGCCGCCTCCAGCTTCTCAAAAATGTTGGCCGCCTAGACAGCATGCGCTGGCTTTCGAACGTCTACCCGCGCGAGATGGACCGGGCCGTAGGCGACACGCCGGCTCCTGAGGGGCCTAGCCGCCTCGACACAGTTCGGCAGCGTGGCGCGACCATCGCCAGCATGTTCGGGGCAAAGCGCCCCGTCTACGCCATGCCTGCAGAGAACATCCGGGCCGCCCAGGCGGTAACGGATGAACTGGACAAATACGACGGCGACGAGCGCCGCCACATGACGGAGCGAGTCCAGCAGCTCCTAGACGCGGCTGCCGCGCAGCACGAGGCCGCCTGCCGCGCTGAAGTCCCAGCCCGACGAAACAACGAGCCGCCCCCATGCCAAGATCATGGGGTAACTTCCCGGATGCCGACTGGTGGCGCCCGCGGAGGAAAGGGCAACGAGCCGGCTGCCAGCCACAGCCGGACGCGCCTCTCCATCTAGCGGGACGAGGACGGCCACCCCCGTGCAGTAGAGCAGCGAAGCGACCCGCCGCCTCCCCCGCCTCGTGGAGCGAGGTACCCCACTCCGCCTCCCGTCACTCATCCGACACTCGGCGACCTCCTTGGCCGCCGAGAGGGAGTCAGAGAGAATGATGCTCGCCATCGGATCGATCGTCTCAACCGATCCCTGGCACTTGAAGAAGAAGATGCACTGGGCCCGCCCTATTTCGGCCCCTGAATCCGAGATGACCCCTTCCCCAAGGGGTTCACCCTCCCGCGAGACACGCCCAAGTACACCGGCTCCGTGAAGCCGGAGGACTGGCTGGTCGATTACTCCATGGACGTCAGTATAGCAAACGGCAACAAGCGCGTTGCCGTGAAATACGTCCCGCTCATGCTTCAAGGCACTACCCGGACATGGCTCAACAGCCTAAAGCCCCGCAGCATCAACAGCTGGGTTGATTTCACTGAGGTCTTCATCCGCAACTTCACCAGCACCTACAAGCGGGCTCCCAAGCCCCGACAACTCTCCTTGTGCGTCCAAGGGCCCACGGAGTCAACTCGCGACTACCTCACGCGCTGGACCGAGCTGCGCAATTCCTGCGAGGGCGTACACGAGGTGCAGGCAATCGAGTACTTCACTGCCGGGTGCCGAGAGGGCACCCTCCTCAAGCATCAACTCCTCTGCGACGAACCCGACACCCTCGATGAGCTGCTTGTCATCGCCGACAAGCATGCCACGGCCGACTCCTCCATGAAGGCGGAAATTCTGGTTGATGCGTTCGGCAAGGTGGCATCCCAGGCCCCTCGGACTCCGGCTGGTGACACCAGTAGGCGACAGCAGCCAAGCGACAACAAGCGGAAGGCCACCCAGCCGGCTACCACCAGCCGATAGGTGGCAATGGTCGAGGATCAGCAGCCAGAAGGGCAGCCGGCCCCCAAGCAGCAGAAGGGCGGCAAGACCAATTGGTTGCCTGCTTTCTCTTACGAGCAAACTTTAGACGCACCCTACAAGTTCCATAGTGGTGTGAAGCCCTCCAAGCACACCACTCGGAAGTGTCACTAGCTCATAAAAATTGCCAAGGGAGATGGACTCCTGCCTCCTCCGCCTGCCGGACCGCCGCCTCCTCATCCCCAACAGCCGGTGGCCCGGCCAGTCGGCGCCATACAAGACGAGTACCCAGAGGAACATGGAGCCTATGTTGTGTTCACCAGTGTGGCCGATGACAGACGCAACCGACGGCAGCAACAACAAGAAGTGCAAGCAGTGGCCTCCAGCACTCCAGAGTTCATGCATTGGACCGAGAAGCCCATCAGCTGGGGCAGGGCTGACCACCCAGAAGTGATGTCCTCCCCTGGTTCATATGCCCTGGTCCTAGAAGCAACCCTTGCAACAGAGAGGCGGGCAGCCCGTTTTCCAGTGTCTTGATAGATGGCGGCAGCAGCATCAATATCATGTACCGTGACACAATGGAGAAGTTGGAAATCAAGCAGAAGCAACTCACCCCCAGTCGGACTGTATTCCATGGCATAGTTCCTGGCCTTTCCTGCTCGCCAATCGGCAAGACCCAGATTGATGTCCTCCTCGGAGAAAAGAATCATTTCTGCCGAGAGCCAGTTTGGTTTGAAGTGGTGGACCTCGAGAGCCCCTACCATGCACTGCTTGGCCAGCCTGCTCTGGCCAAGTTCATGGCAGTCCTCCACTATGCCTACCTCAAGATGAAGATGCCGAGTACCAAGGGGATCCTGACAGTAGTCGGAGACTACAAGAAGTCGGTCGCTTGCATCGCAGATAGCAGTCGGCTGGCCGAGTCCCTTGTGATTGTAGCCGAGAAGCGGCTCCTTGACCGGGTAGTGGCGTTGGTAGGCAAGAAGCCAGAAATGTCACCCACCCCCGAGGAGTCGGAGGTTTAGGGCTCGTTCAAGCCGGCCAAGGAAACAAAGAAAATACCCTTGGACCCGGAGCACCCGGAGAGGCATGCTGTCATAGGCACAGGCCTTGACAGCAAATAGGAAAGCGAGCTCGTCGATTTCCTCCGTGAGAATCGGGACATCTTTACGTGGTCTCCCAAAGACATGCCGGGTGTTCCGGCGGATTTCGCCGAGCACAAGCTACATGTCCGACCTGACGTCAAGCTGGTCAGGCAGCCCTTGCACCATCTGTCGGAGGAGAAGAGAAGAGTTGTTGGAGAAGAGATAGCCCGGCTCCTGGCAGCCGGATTTATCATGGAGGTGTTTTTCCCAGTATGGCTAGCCAACCCAGTCCTAGTGCTGAAGAAGAACAAGCAGTGGCGTATGTGTATTGACTATACAAGCCTCAACAAGGCCTGCCCCAAAGATCCATTTTCTCTACCAAGGATTGACCTAGTGATAGACTCCACAGCCGGATGCGAGCTGTTGAGTTTTTTGGATGCATACTCAGGTTACCACCAGATAAAGCTGAACCCGGCCGATCGGCTGAAGACCGCCTTCATCACGCCATTTGGAGCCTTCTGCTACCTGACGATGACGTTCGGCTTGCGCAATGCCGGCGCCAGCTTTCAGCGTTGCATGCAGAAGTGTCTCCTCAAGCAGCTCGGCAGAAATGCCCATGTCTATGTGGATGATGTGGTGGTGAAGACGGAGAAGCGTGGCACTTTGCTAGAAGATCTCAAGGAAACTTTTGAGAACTACGCCGATTCCAGATCAAGCTCAACCCGGAGAAATGTGTCTTTGGAGTGCTAGCCGGCCAGCTTCTCGACTTCCTTGTCTCAGAGCACGGCATAGAGTGCAACCCCGTGAAGATCAAGGCAATTGAGATGATGAAAGTACCCACCCGACTGCTGGACGTGCAGAAATTCACCGGCTGCCTGGCGTCAGTCACCCGTTTCATCAGTTAGCTGGGCGAGAAGGCTCTTCCCCTGTACCAACTCGTGAAGAAGACCACTTTTTCGAGTGGAACGACAAGGCGGATGAAGCGTTTCTCCAACTGAAGAAGATGTTGGCAACCCCACCTATCCTGGCGGCTCCGACTGAGAAGGAGCCCATGCTCCTCTACATTGCAGCCACCAGTCGGGTTGTCAGCGTAGTCATGGTAGTAGAGCAAAAGGAGGCGGACAGAGCAGTGCCGGTCTAGAGACCGGTGTATTACTTGAGCGAAGTATTGTCCGCCTCCAAGCAAAACTACCCCCATTACCAAAAGATGTGTTATGGCGTGCATTTTGCCGCCAAGAAGCTGAAGCCCTACTTCCAAGAGCACCCAATAACCGTCGTCTGCACAGCTCCACTTGTTGAGATTATTGGGAGCCGAGACGCCTCTGGCCAAGTGGCCAAACGGGCTATTGATCTGGCCCCTTACACCATCTACTACTAGCCTCGCACCGCCATCAAATCACAAGTGCTGGCCGACTTCCTCGTCGCTTGGGCCGAGACCCAATATTTGCCGCCTGCACCAGACTCCACTCATTGGCGGATGCATTTTGATGGTTAAAAAATGTGCACTGGTCTGGGAGCCGGCGTCGTCCTCACCTCCCAAAGGCGACAAGCTCAAATACATGTTGCAGGTCAACTTTGCCGCCTCCAACAACATAGCAGAATATCAGGCACTCATACATGGGCTCCGGCTTGCCAAGGAACTCGGCATTCGCCGGATCCTGTGTTATGGTGACTCCGACTTGGTGGTCCAGCAGTCGTCAAGCGATTGGGACGCCAAGGATGCAAACATGGCAAGCTACCGCTTCCTCGTACAGCAACTCAGCGGATACTTTGATGGGTGCGAGTTCCTTCACGTACCGAGAAATGACAACGAGCAAGTAGATGGCTTGACACGAATTGGCTCCACCCGACAAGCAATACCAGCCGGCGTCGCCCTACGCCGCCTTCTGAAGCCGTCTGTCAAGCCGTCTCTTGATTCAGACTCCATCTTTGTGCCGCCCCCCGCCCCTGAAGCAGTCGGATCCGACTTGACGATCCCAGAAGCTGGCACGGGGACTTCGACAGGCGGCCCGGGGACTGCTACAGTCACACCCGGCCCAGGGACTTCAGAGCCCGGCCCGGGGACTTCAGCGGTCGGCGCGGGGACTTCTTCAACACAGCAGGCGGAAGCAGCTGCCAGCCCGCCGCCTCCCGGCCCAACCGCCCTCATACAGGTTGCAGTAGTCGCAGTCGAAGAAGTTGCGGCGCCTTCATGGGCTCAGCCAATCCTCAAGTTCTTGGTGAATAAAGAGCTGCCGACTAATGAGGTCTCAGCCCGACAAGTGCAGAGGCAAGCGGCAGCCTACACCATAGTCAACAAAGAGTTGGTGCGACGAAGCATCACAGGAGTTTATCAGCGTTGCGTGGAGTCGTACCAAGGCCAAGCAATACTCAGGGATATCCACCAGGGCGAGTGCGGCCACCACGCAACTTCAAGATCACTTGTGGCCAAGGCTTTCCACCATGGGTTCTTCTGGACGACTACCCTGGAAGAGGCCAAAGAGCTAGTTCAGAAGTGTCAAGCGTGTCAGAGGTTCCGCTCCAAGCCACACCTGCCGGCTTCTGCACTCAAGACCATTCCCATAGTCTGGCCCTTTGCTGTTTGGGGTCTGGATATGGTAGGACCATTCAAGACGGCCCGCGGTGGCATGACTCACTTGCTTGTTGCTGTGGACAAATTCACCAAGTGAATAGAGGCAAAACCAATCAAGAAGCTGAATGGGCCGACTGTCGTGACCTTCATCGCCGACATCACCACGCGATATGGCATGCTGCACAGCATCATCACCGACAATGGCACCAACTTCGCCAAAGGAGCCTTAGCTTGTTTCTGTGCAACACAGGGCATCCACTTGAACTTAGTGGCCGTTGCCCACCCACAGTCAAATGGCCAAGTGGAGCGTGCAAACGGCCTCATTTTGTCCGGCCTCAAGCCCCGACTGGCCAAGCCTCTGGAGCGGTCGGCCGGCTGCTGGCTCGTCGAGCTGCCAGCCGTCCTCTGGAGCCTGTGCACAACTCCAAACAAGTCAACAGGCTTCACGCCCTTCTTCCTTGTCTACGGTGCCGAAGCCGTCATCCCGACAGATATTGAGTTCGACTCCCCAAGAGTCACCATGTACACCGAGGCGGACGCCAAGGAGGCGCGAGAAGACGACGTCGACTTGCTGGAGGAAGGCTGGCTATTGGCACTCAGCCGGTCGGCCATCTACCAGCAGAGTCTGCGCCGATACTACAACCGCAAGGTCAAGCCAAGATCCTTCCTAGAGGGAGACCTTGTGCTCCGGCTGATCCAGCAAACAGCTGGACAGCACAAGCTCTCGGCACCTTGGGAAGGCCCTTTCATCATCAGTAAGGTATTGGGCAACGATGCTTATTATCTGATCGATTCCCAGAAGCCCAGAGCACGCAAGAGAGATGATTCGGGCAAAGATACGGAGAGGCCATGGAACGCAAACCTCCTCCGAAGGTTTTACAGTTGAAAGCAGTATGTATCATGCTACCTTTTGTACTATGTATAAAGACTCCGGGTCCCCCGAGAAGAGCTCGGGGACTGCCCTCTTTTATCTATAAGATAAGTGTCATGCCTATGAGAATGTGTAGTTTTATTTCTTCCGCCTGGCACCGGGTTCGACCAGTCGGCCTGGAGCCTCGCCTCCTTCTACAATATGCCGCCTCCTGCAGCCGGACAAGTAGTGTGCCGGCATCAAAAAACTTCCTTTGTCAGAAGTCACAGCTCGCAAAGCGACTGTATGGCGGGCAAAGGTTGCAAAGCAGTGCCCCACACGAAAAATTGACTAAGGAAGAAAATGCATATAGTAGAGGGCGGCGTCGCACCTAGCCGTCTGGCTGCTTGGCAGCCGGACGGCCAGCCTCCACTTTTATTACCAAAAACTCCAAATGGCTAAGTCCTAGCCCCCTTCACAAATGGCTAGAGTGCTCAAATCAGCCGAGATCCGCAGAGCGGCTGATCGGCTGGTAAGAGCATAGCCAAGGGTTGGCGGCAAAGAAAAAAACCAAGGAGAGAAAGGGAAAAAAGGCTGAAGGTCGGCATAGCAAGCATAAGCAATAATAAATATTTACATGAATAAAGGCCTCTGGTCGGCATTCAAACAGAGTTTTGATATACACCCCACGGGTGGAGTTGCGCGAATTTAACAAAATGTTCAGAGCAGAAAGCAGAAAGCAGATAAAACCCTAAGGCGCAGCAGAAGACTCCGGCTAAGCGGTGCCGGTTGGCGCAGCAGAAGGATCCGGCTGGACAGTGCCGGATGGCGTGGCCGAAGACTCTGGCTGGACACTGGAGTCAGCCGCACCACCTAACGCTGCAGGCGACTCCATCCGAATGGAGGAATCACCAGCAGCAGGCGGGGGCGTTGGAGTGCTGGAGGACGGAGTCGATGGCCTCCGTCGGAGGAACGGGCGGCTGGCCGGCCCCCACCTGGACGCCTCCAGTAGCGGGCGGCACCTTTGTGCGTGGCTTGTTGCTTGAGGCCCGGTCAGGCTGAGGCTGACAGTCCGCCCCGACCTCCGGCAGGTCGACGTCGCTCTCCTCATCTTCCTCCTCCTCCTCCACCTCTTCCTCCTCCTCGTCTTCCCCTTCGTTGCTAGAGTCGATGACTTCAGCAGAATCTTCGCCGTCCTCTGGGTTTAACACGAGCCACTATTGCGGAGCTTCGCCGCCTTCCTCGACCACCTCCGCCCTGTTGACGAGCTCAGCTTCCACCGCCGCCAGCTCCTCCTGCGCCTCCAGCCGGAACGTGGCCAACTGGGCTAGATCTAACCTAGGGTACCACGCCTTGACGAATTCCAAGGCCCGGCGCGCCCTTGCCCGGGCTGTTGAGCCTTTCCAGGCTTCCAGGCGGCCGGCCGCCACCTCCAGCCAGTCGGCAGTCCGACTTGGGGTGCGCGGAGCCTGCAAGCCTGGACAGAGGGTGGAGACCGCCTAGGCTCCGATGTGCTGGAGGCGGTGTAGCGTGCGATGAGCAGGCCGAAGCCGGGCCTGAATGCTGAGGACCTGTTCGCCAAGAGTCCAGGGAGCATCAGCGGCGATTTGTGCACCCTCCGCCCTTCGCTCCTCGCGCTGGGCCTCAATCATTTGAATTCTGGCTACAGAATGGCCCGGGAAGAAGTTTGTCCGAGCGGAAGAAGAAAAAGGCCAAGGCTATAAGCAAGGGTCGACAGTTCAAAACAAGAAACCAAGAGAAGGAGGCTTACCATCGACCAAGTCTTCGATGCTGCTGAAACATGCCGTCATCTGGGCCTCCTTATCGGCCCAGGCAGAGTGCTCGATCTCAAACTCGGTGAGGAGGTTGGTCTCCGTCACCGTCACCTTCAGCTGGGGCGCCTTGAGGGTTTCCGCCTGCTCGGCAAGTTGGGCGACCAGGTGGTCCCGCTCCTCCGCCAGCTTGTTGCACTCTGCCTCCTTGCCACGCAGGGCGCTGTTGGCTTCGCCCAGCTACTGCTGCAGGGCGGCATTGGCCTCTGAAGAAAGAAAGAGAGGGCATCAGTCAAACGGACAAGACAAAGGAAAGAAACAACCGAGGAGATTCGGCCCGGCTGCTCAGCAGTCGGCCCGAACCTCGGGGACTAAAGCCCGCGGGCGCGCCATCGCCCCCGCGGAAAAGAAGTAGTTGACGAAGGAAAGAAATAACTAAGGAGATTCGGCCCGACTGCTCAGCAGTCGGCCCGAACTTCGGGGACTACAGCCCGCGGGTGCGCCAGCGCGCCCCCACGAAGAAAAGAAGATAGAAACTTACGCCGGCTCTTGGCCAGATGGGCCGTCTGCTTCTCCAGCTCCTGAACCCTGGAGTTGTAGGCGGTCGCGCAGAGATTGTGATAGTCCTGCAGAAGAGATATCAGATGAAGTCAGTAGTCGACAATTGCAAGATAAAGTTCCGACCCGCTTGCTTAGCAGCCGGCCCGGAACTTGGGGACTATACCCAGTGGGTGTGCTTGCATGCCCACACGAGAGAAGCAAGAGGATCATCCAAAGAAGAAAGCCAAAGACAACTTACGCGGATGGCGCTGCGCGACTCCATGAAAGCCTCGTTGCAGTGCTTGAGGGCCTCCACTTCTGTTCGGAGCTTGGCCTGGACGTCAAGAGACGCCTGGTTCAGGACGCCTGTCCCGCCCCCGTGTATCCAACCCACGGGTGCGGCGCTGGTCGCTTCGGTGTCGGGGGCCGACGAGCTTGCGGTGCCGACCTCCTGCGGCCACGGTGCTGAGGCCGCCTTCTCCAGACGGCGGCGCATGGGTGTGCGGACTGTAGGAATCAGGTCCGTCATCACTGTATTTTTGACAGGCGGCACCAGCGACGCAGCCGGCTGCTCGTCCCGTGGCTCGCTGGCTGGCGGAGGTGGCGGGGCGGGGGCACGAAGACGTCTAGCATGGCTACGTCGCCGCCCACCCGCTCCCGGATCGGGTGGTTGTCGCCGGCTCCTCCGGCTGTCGCCTGGAATTCAGGCAGAGGCGGCGCGGTGTTCAGAGGCACCACGAGCAGCGGCTCTTGGCAGCGTGCGGCCTTCGCGAGCCGCTCCCTCTCCGCGGCTTGGGCTTCCTCCTGCGCCAGCGCTCTCTTAGAGGATGCGGCGGCCTTGTCCGCCTGCTCCTTGGCCAGGTGGTCAGCCTCTTCCTCGCGCGCCTCCCGTGCATTCTGCTCTGTTGCCTCCCGGAGGTCGGCGACCGGGTTGATCCGCCGGCTGGTCGACGAGGTCGCTGCTGACCTGAGGACCGAGGCAGCGCCTAACTTCTCGAGGGTTAGCGGGGTCCTGAAACGAGAAGATAAGTTGGAAGGCTCTCAGCTAGCTTGATGAGGAGACAAGAAGTGAGGGAAGGATACTTACGCCGACACCATAATAGGCACCTTCATTTGCCTCTGATATTGGGCCACCTTGGCTGCGGCTTCTTTCTGCCTGGTCGCCGCGGCTGGGTTCTTGGACTTCTTCGGGACGCTGCCCAACAGGGCCGCGCCCTGTTTCCGCTTGCGCTTGCTGCCACGGGCGGGCGGTCCAGAAGAGGGGCCGGCGGCGGTGGTGGCAGAGCTCCGGGCAGGGCGCGGTCCGTCTTCGTCTTTGTCATCGTCAGGCCAAGCCGCCGCGCCGCCACCTTCCTCGGAGCCGCCTGCTCCACCGCTGTCGTCCACTCTGCCACCGCCGTGTGGGGACCCCGACTCATAAGTCGAGATCACCGAATGCACATGTACAGTGATCCCAGAGATCAATGCTCACTGAACACACAGAAGCTGAATAACAAGAGTCTTACATCCATACAAACCGTCTTACACAAATTATGACCATTATGGTCAAGTCTTAGATAGATAAAGCCTTAAGGGCTGAACATCAAATGAAACACAAGCAGCAGAAATCTTCGTCGATAAGTAGAACCCATGCCATCTGCCTTAACCCTACAGGCATTCTGACTGGGAAACGTCCTAGTTCGCATGTTCGTCTCGAAAGAACTCTTCTTCGAACTCCGGTTCTTCCATGCCTGGTCAATTAAATAACCAATGGCAAGCCAATGAGTACTTTGAATGTACTCGCAAGCAACCCATGTTTTGGTTCAAGATACAACAATACATGATATTGGTAAATTTTTGCAGAAAGCTAGTTTTGAGTGCAATGACATGTTCAACAACTAGTAAGACATGCATCAAGAGAATTCACGTAACCATGAGGACAGGTTACAGATATCAACATAAATAGAGTGGGCACCAACCCAACTCAACCACGTCAAGTCCTTTGACTTGACCCAAGTAGTTTTATCAACACACACACACACATTTGTAAAACTCTGGACATAGTTTAAGCAGCACCGCCCAACTGTCCTTGACCGTGGACACGGCTATTCGAATAGTTCTACACTCTGCAGAGGTTGCACACTGTACCCACAAGATCCGGGGAACTTCCGTGTCATCCACGACCCGCAATACCTCAAGTACCCGGGGTAAGCACCCGATCACTACCTTTCCCTAGACGACACTAACAAGGAGTCCACTCGTTGTTCCGTATCCTCACTATGTACATCATACGAGACTCTCTCGAGATAGTAACATCCGAGAGGGGACACAACGGTGTATCCGGTGCCCTGTGAAAACAGTCATGGCCGCCCTACCTGGCACGACCCCGTCCCGAGAGAGAGCACCAACTCTCCCCCGTCACTAGTAATGTGGGCTCCAAGCTAGTATCGGCCTAGGTAATCAATAATGCCCTTTCCCATATAAGGGTAGAGTGGTTGCGCATGTAAGGTTGGGACAGTCATCAAATCTTAAATCTAACCCGTTTTCGAAAACAACACACACACTTGCCTCGGTACACCACTTCGTCATCAAGTGGTTACCCAACTCATCATCTCCCTCGGGCATAAGTGGCACCCGACGGGGATTTCGAAAAGTCTTTTGAAAATACTTTGTCTCCATCACCATGCATAATCCCGTCCCTTTTTGCGTAGCACTATTTTAGCATCCTATCTACTCCCACCGGCATTACCCTTATAAGAAGGTAGGGTCATGCACAATGCAAGTATCAACGAGGAAGTACGGTGGCAAACCATCAAAGTGGGTACCACCTCATCATGACTCCATTGCAACAACAACATGGTGCTATATGACATGCATAAAAAGGGTTTCATAAACATGGTCAAAGGGTTGCTTGCCTGGCTCAACAAAGTCTCCTGGGTCTTCAAAGTCTTCTGGTCCAACTCCTTCGTCAGCAACGCAATCTATCGTCGCAAAAATAATAACGAGAAAGAAATAAGGCAATAATAAAAACAGAAAAGTCAAAGTGCTCAGAAAAATGTCAACTTGATTTTGTAAAATACTAGGGTGAAAACTAAGAAGGGGAGAATTCCTAGTTTTGGATTTGGAGTAGCAGAATAGGAGAAATGGATTTACAAAGGTATATTTAAATGTTAAAAATCACATTTAAATATTTACTAGTGAAGGAAAGGTTGTTGGATTTGAATGAAAGTTGCACCATTAAATAGGTTGCGATATTCTAGGAATTTAGGAATTGGAATTAGTTTATTTGGACTATTATTTAATCCTGTGGAATTTTTGGAATAGAGACAGAAAAAGAAAAGGAAAAGGGGCATTGTGCCTGCTGGGCCAGAACAGCCGCAGGGCAGCAGGCCCAGCAGAGAGGCGGCCCAACGCACCGGTGCACGCACGTGCGCCAGGTTCAAACCTGACGGGCAGGGCCCAGGCGTCAGGGCGAGGGGCTGACGAACGGGCCCCATAGCCGTCGTCGTCAACCCTGGGTCAGTGGGGCGACGAGCTCACCGGCGACGTTTCCGGGCACGGCGAGGTGAGATGACGGCACCGCTGGACTCCTCGTCGTGTCGCCGTTCGGGTGGTGCCGGAGTTGGTCGTCGGGGTGCAGGGGTTCGCCGGCGACGATGTTTGCGGCGGAGGAGCTTTGGGTGTCAACGGCTCCGGTCGTTTCCGGCTGCAAAAGAGAGGGGAAACGGAGGGGAAATGATCAGGGAGGTGAGGAGAGTCCAGATCGAGAGAGAGAAGGGGCGGAGGGAGCCCATACCCTGAGATCAACGGCGACCGAGGCGGCGGAGCTCGAGCTCGATCTCGAGCTCGGGCGGCTCTGGGGAGGAACAGGGGGTGTAGGGGAGCGACTAGGGGGGTGAGAGGGCGAGTGGTGAGGAGAGGGGAGCTCGGGGAGGCCTTTATATAGACAGACGAAGAGGTCTAGCAGACCCGTGCGCCGGCGAGGCTGTTACCGTTGCTGTAAGGCTCGGGGGGAGCTGGCGCCGTGTCTGGGGTGTTTGTAGGGGTGGTCTACGCCCAGAGGGAGAGAGAGAAGGAACGGGGAAGCGTCAGGGCAGCGCGCATGCGAGCCGCTCTATTGGCGCGCTCGGGCGGCCTCTATTCGCTAGCGCGGAGGCGCGGGGAGGAGGAGAGAGAAGGGGGACAGCGCCGTGGCGTGTCGTGGACGCCGAGGCGCATCGGCAGGCGCGCGGGGGAGGCCCGAGGTGGCCGGAGCTGCTTGACAGGGGGCGGCTACAGTGCGGGAGCGCACTGTAGCGCGCTCCAGAGCGCCCAAATGGCCGGCATGGCATTTTCTATGCCTTGTGGGCGCGGCCAACCGTGTCCAGTAGCTCAAGGGTGGAGTAAAGAAGTAGGGGGAGGCATTGGATGCTCTGGATGGCCTCTGGGGTCAGGAGAGAGGTGAGGAAGAGAGAGAAAGGGGCTGTCCAGAGAGGGAGAGAGAGATTTTACCCCTCCAATAATTGAGCTGTGGTCTTGCCATTGTTACTAGAGGT
Source organism: Triticum dicoccoides (assembly GCF_002162155.2). Classification (NCBI taxonomy): domain Eukaryota; kingdom Viridiplantae; phylum Streptophyta; class Magnoliopsida; order Poales; family Poaceae; genus Triticum; species Triticum dicoccoides. The sequence continues at coordinate 196,780,764 of NC_041389.1, read as the reverse complement.
GAAAGGGGTCTAGGAGGAGCTGTGGTAAAAAGTGGAGGTCATGGAGATTAGTGGAAGTGGTCAAAAATGGAATTTTGGTAAAGTGGCAGAAGGAGTTTGATGCTTGTTTGGTTAAGCAAATGAACTCCAAATAACATGAGACTCCACAGGGTGAAATGACACATATAAATATGGCCTTCCACCAATTTGGAGCTTATTTGGGCAAAGTTGCCAATGCAACTTTTGTAAACCCTAGAAATGAGCAGAAATAGACTTGTGTAGATCTAACTGAGCAAATCACTTGTCCTTGATGCACCACTTGCTATAGTGGCCTCATTTGGTCATGTGAACATCCTCACCAAGGTTGGGGTCAAGGAGAGAAAGTTGGTAGTGCAAAGTTGTTCAAATATGATTCTGGTCAGAGAGGGTTTTGGGGCATTTTCTTGGACCAAAATGACCTTGATTGAAGTGAGGCTTTGCAAGGTGATCACAATATGCATTTTTGAGTTGCTGGATTTTTCTTGGATTTTTATGAAAATATTTCCTGTAGAAATATTTCAAATCCTTGAAATGGGCAGAAATGGTTTTGGGAGGTTTTGTCCAATATTTTGAACATGACCATGTGTTGAAACTCTTATATATGGAGAATATATGTCCACTGAGTTTCCCTGATTTTTGTAATAATATTTTGAAACAATAAAATAATTTTTCCCTATTAAAGACCATTTCTGGCCTTAAGAAAAAGCTTTTAAATAAAATAGGAAAATAGTTTTTAAAATTATATTTTTGTCGTTTATGGGAGTCCTACATCTAATAGGATTCAAATATACCTTTTGAAATATTTTTCACACCTTAAATCAAGTACTTGCAGTGCAAATCTCAATTCAAGGGTTTTTGGAAAACTAATTTTAGAAAATGCTTTTTGGCCAAATTATTTTTGTAAGAAAATACTATACTGCTCTATACACATGGCATGATCATTGGACAGAAGTTTGGGGCAAGGAGATGAAGTACAGAATGTGGAGTAGTTGACTTCAAAGAGCACTTAAAAAATCACTGAGAGAAAACCAACTCCAAATAAAAGCCAAATGATGCAAAAGTTTTTGTTGGCCCAAATTTTCATGCTTTACTAATGCAAATGAAATGTTACAAAATGCAGGGTGTGACAGACCTACCCCCCTTACAAGAATCTCGTCCCTGAGATTCCTAAACTAGGCTTTAAAGAGATACGGAAACTCGGATCTAAGGTAGTCTTCACGTTCCCAAGTTGCTTCTGCTCCAGTGTGGTTGCTCCATTGGACCTTGAAGTACTTGATGGTGCGGCTTCGAGTGTGTCGCTCAGCCTCATCCAGAATGCAGATGGGCCTCTCAAGGTAAGTCAAATCAGGCTGAAGGTCAATGGCTTGGTGATCGACGTCCTTGTAAAGATCAGGCTTGTCTGGAACTTGGTGGCACCTTCGAAGTTGTGACACGTGGAATACGTTGTGCACATTGGATAGTTTAGGTGGCAGCTCCAACTGGTAAGCCACTTCTCATCGTCGTTCAGTGATCTTGAAGGGGACGATGTATCTTGGTGCGAGCTTCCCTTTTACATGGAAATGCTGGGTTCCCTTGAGAGGTGTGACCCGGAGATAGACATGGTCTCCAACTCGGAAGTTTACGTCTCTACGACGTGAGTCAGCGCAGCTCTTCTGCCTTGACTTGGCGGTCTTCAAACGCTCTCTGACAAGCTGGACTTGCTCTTCTGCTTCACGGAGGATATCGGGCCCAAAGACAAGTCCTTCTCCGGTCTCTGACCAATTGAGGGGTGTGCGGCACTTCTGTCCGTATAACACCTCAAATGGTGCCATCTGAAGGCTTGACTGATAACTATTGTTGTAAGAGAACTCGGCAAAAGGGAGGCAATCTTCCCACCTAGCTCCATATGCTAAGACACAGGCTCAGAGCATGTCTTCGAGTATCTGATTCACTCGTTCCGTCTGACCTCCGGTCTGTGGGTGGAAAGCAGTGCTGAAGGACAACTTGGTCCCCATGGCTTCTTGGAACTTTTTCCAGAACCTTGAGGTAAACTGGGTTCCTCAATCTGACACAATCTCCTTGGGAACACCATGAAGGCTTACGATCCTGTTGATGTATAGAGTTGCTAGCTGGTTGCCATCATGGGTAGTCTTAACAGGAATGAAATGGGCTACTTTAGTCAAATGGTCGACTATGACCCAGATGGAGTCATGCCCCTTGTTTGACCTAGGTAGTCTAGGGATGAAATCCATTCCGACTTTATCCCATTTCCACTCGGGAACCTTGAGTGGTTGGAGCAATCCAGCAGGTCGCTGATATTCAGCCTTGACTCTTTGGCATACATCACACTTCGCAACATAGGTGGCAATCTCCCTCTTCATGCCATGCCACCAAAATCTTTCCTTCGGATCTTGATACATCTTGGTTCCTCCAGGATGGATGGAATACGGGGTGTCATGAGCTTCTTGCCAGATCAGATTCTTGAGCTCCACCTTGTTGGGTACGCAAATGCGATTCCCAAACCACACAATTCCTTGTTCATCCTCTGAGAATCCTGGGGCCTTGCCTGCCTTGAACTTCCTCTTGATACCCTCAATACTCTCCTGTCCCTTCTGAGCTTCCTTAATATCATCCATCAAGGTAGGCCTAACTTCGAGGTTGGCCAAGAATCCTAGTGCCACCAGTTCCAACCCAAAGCTTTCAAGTTCTTCATACAAGGCGGGTAGCTTGTCCTTAAGCATAGCATTCAAGTAACAAGCCTTTCTGTTTAATGCATCTGCTACCACATTAGCCTTCCCAGGGTGGTATTGAACACTGAGGTCATAATCCTTGATAAACTCTAGCCACCTTCTTTGCCTCATGTTCAATTCCTTTTGAGTGAAAATATACTTCATACTTTTGTGATCCGTGTATATCTCACACCGCTTCCCTAGGAGGTAATGTCGCCATGTCTTCAGGGCATGAACCACTCCTGCTAACTCAAGATCATGAGTAGCATAGTTCTCTTCATGAGGTCGTAGTTGCCTTGAAAGGTAAGCTACGACTCTGCCTTCTTGCATCAGAACACCCCCCAGTCCGGTTCTTGACGCATCACAATATATCACAAACTCCTTGTGTATATCTGGGGTCGCCAGAACTGGGGCGGTGGTCAGTCTCTTCTTCAGCTCCTGGAAGCTCTCTTCGCACTTTGGCGTCCATTCAAACTTCTTGTCCTTCTTCAAGATCTGAGTCATGGGTCGGGCAATGCTTGAGAATCCTTCAACGAACTTACGGTAATATCCCGTGAGTCCGAGGAAGCTTCTGACTTCCTTCACATTGCTTGGGGATTGCCATTCTGTCACGGCTTCAATCTTAGCGGGATCGACTGACAATCCTTCTTCGGTCAAAACATGACCCAAGAATCCAACTTCACGCAGCCAAAATTCACACTTGCTGAACTTGGCAAACAGTTGGTGCTCTCGAAGCTTGTCTAGGACCATCCTCAAGTGTTGCTCGTGCTCTTCTTCCGTCTTTGAGAAGACAAGAATGTCATCAATGAAGACAACGACAAACTTGTCCAAATATTCCATGAAGACCTTATTCATGAGGTACATGAAGTAAGCCGGGGCATTGGTCAATCCAAAGGACATGACCGTGCACTCATACAGGCCATATCTGGTTACAAATGCCGTCTTCGGAATATCTTGGGGTCTGATTTTCAGCTGGTAGTACCCAGATCTGAGGTCGATCTTGGAGAACACCTTGGCCCCATTGAGTTGATCAAACAGATCTTCAATCTTGGGAAGTGGGTACTTGTTCTTGATTGTAACTTCATTGAGGGAGCGGTAGTCAATGCACAAGCGGATGGTACCGTCCTTCTTTGCCACAAATAGAACAGGTGAGCCCCAAGGGGGGGCACTAGGGCGGATAAATCCCTTCCTCAACTGCTCTTCCAGTTGCTTCTTCAATTCTGCTAACTCTTCCGATCCCATTCTATAAGGCTTCTTATAGATGGGTCCTGCTCCGGGTATGAGCTCGATGATGAACTCAATGTCTCGGTCAGGATGGATTCCCGGTAGCTCATTAGGAAAGACATCGGGGTATTCGCATACTACCGGCACTTGCTCCAATTCAACTCCAGACAGACAGTTGACTTGGTTGGCTTGAGCAGAGGAGGGGTTGGGGGCAAATTTAACTTCGACTCCTTGGTCATTGGTCACAGTGACAGTCCGGTTGGCACAATCTAACAAGCCTTGGTGCTTGATGAGCCAATCCATTCCTAAGATCACATCCAAGCCTTGCGATCTTAAGATGATAAGGTCTGCTAGGAAGTCTACCCCATTAATGACAATCCCGACTCCTTTACACCCTATCTTGGCTCTCATCTCTGCTCCGGGGGTTTGTACCACCATAGGGTTATTCAGGGGCGTAGGGGTCATGCCACTTTTTAATGCAAACTTTTGGGTGACAAATGAATGCGTGGCTCCAGAATCAAACAAGACAGTTGCAGGTGCTGAATTGACAAGGAACGTACCCAGCACGACGTCCGGGTCTTCCTGGGCTTCTTCTGCAGTGACATGATTCACACGACCCTTGCCGTTGTTGGGCAGGTTGCGGGGAGCTTGGTTCCTTGGTGGCATTCCACGGCCTTGTCCTGGGTTCTGCACATTGGGGCGCGGGGTGTCGGGCTTCTTGTTAGGACAATTCTTGGAGTAGTGTCCTGGCTGACCACATCCAAAGCATGTGACTTGGTTGGGGTTGCTGCTCTTGCTGGCATTGTTATTGGGGTTGTTGTAAGCTGGCCTGGGGTTGGCATACTACTGAGGTGGATAGCTGGTGCGGGGTGCAGGAGCTCTTGGCTGCTGATAGGTTGGCTTGACAGGGGCTGGCTGCCACGGGCAAGGCTTCTGGTTGCTGGAGCTACCCTTGCTGATCATCTTGCACTTACGGGTGTCATCCAAAGCACGTCGCTTGTCCTCAAGCATGAGTGCCTTGTTCACCAGATCAGGAAAGGTCGGGCAGTCACACACAACAAGCGAGTACTGCAGAGTCTGGTTAAGGCCTTCCATGAAGCGCTCCTTTTTGGCAGCATCAGTGCTGACATCCTCAGGAGCATACCTTGAGAGAACACTGAACTTCTGCATGTACTCCTTGACAGTGCTACTTCCTTGCTTCAGGGCTCGGAACTCACGCTTCTTGATGGCCATGATTCCTGAAGGAATGTGGGCCTTGCGGAATTCTGCCTTGAAGTCATTCCAAGTGATGTTTTGCTCAGCATGCATGGCCTTGAATCCATCCCACCAAGCTCTCGCAGTTCCCCCGAGACAGTGGGCAGCATAAGCCACCCTCTCACGGTCTTCAGTGCAGCCGACTAGTTCCAGCAGATCCTCAATGGTGCGGACCCAGTCGTCTGCATCCAGGGGTTCAGCAGTCTCGATAAAGGTGGGTGGTGCATGCTTCTTGAACTCCACCAACGTGGAACGTCCATTGCCGTGTCCTGCCAGCTGGCGATTGACAGCTTGAGCAATCACCTGGAGGGCTGCAGTGTTGGCTTGGCATTCCTCTTGGAAGGCTTGGAGAAGCTGAGCCATTTCCATGCTTGGAGGAGGTGGTGGGGGTGGAGTCTGTCCTCGGGCTTGGTCCTGGCTGACTCCTGCTTCAGCAGAACCTCCGGCTTCTTGCTGTTGGGTAGAGGTACCAGTACATGTTACAACAGGCATCCTGTTGGAGGGGTCAAGGTCTCATGATTGGGAAAGATGGGAAAGGCAATATAGATGGGACGCCTAGTAAGGGGGTTGGTATGACACTAATTATTTCATGCAAGGGCCAAAAGGGCCAAACACATTCATTAAAGTCCAAATAGGTGATGTAGTCGCTTACAAGTTCCCGAAGGAAAGCACGACGTCCATCAAACACATCAAAAGCAAACACAACACTACATGGTTTCATATGAACCATTACAAGGACTCGACTTCACATAGGGGTACACGGCCTATCCTACCGTAGGGGTTACTAACAGGCATATCCAAGTTGCGAATGATGCCTAAGTGGTGGAATGCTCGGTCGTGTAGTCTGGCTCTTCTGGGCCTTCCTCCTCATCATCAGTAGCGTGGCTTCCTTCATTGCTTGAAGGACTGGGGGAGTGGAGGAGCTCAACACGGCGTTGCTTTGCTGGTGGGGTGAAGAGCTTGCGGTAATCCCTTGCGCTCATGCGGTGTTGCTGTGGTGGTTCTCCATCCTTTGGGGGTCTTCCACCTCTGTATGCGATTGCGGGCTGTCCAGGGGGAGCACCTTCTTTCTTGATCCTATCCGTCTTCACTTGAGCTTGGAGAAGAAGTGCCTTGGTCTCATGAAGTTCCTTTCGGAGCTCCATTGATTCTGAGGCCAAGTGTTGTGCCAAACTATCGGCACAAAGGCTGAAGTAGGTCTGGAATCGGAGTGGAAGTCCTTCTTCTAATGGTGGAGCTGGTGCACTGCTCTCATCCTCACCTTCCTTCCGATAAGGCAAGAAGCGGGTTGCCAACTCGTCTGCCATCTCTGGAAGAAGGTCTCGGAGGCGGGTGAGTGCCTTGAGGGTTGCCATCTCGACGGCAAGAACCAGAGTTGCCATCTGGGGTCCCTCGAAAAACCAGCTTGTTGGAGAGTCATTAGACTTCACGATCACTTCCACATGATACTCCGTCTTGGTGTCATTGATCCAATGCTCATGGTAGGTAAAAATGGGGGCTCGGTGAAACTGGCACTTCTCGAGGCTATCCTTGAGAAGCACGGGAAATCCGGTGGTCAAGAAGTCTTCGGGTACGGCAGCCATCTACAGAGGTTTAATGGGAGAGGTCAATAAGGGAAATATATATTGGGTTGGGTAACCTTTAAAAAAAAGAGAAGTTTAGATGGTCTCAACCTAACTAACGTCCATGCTAACTAAGGCTTCCTACAGTCAGGATGGCTCTGATACCAGCTCTGTGGGGACCCCGACTCATAAGTCGAGATCACTGAATGCACGTGTACAGTGATCCCAGAGATCAATGCTCACTGAACACACAGAAGCTGAATAACAAGAGTCTTACATCCATACATACCGTCTTACACAAATTATGACCATTATGGTCAAGTCTTACATAGATAAAGCCTTGAGGGCTGAACATCAAATGAAACACAAGCAGCGGAAATCTTCGTCGATAAGTAGAACCCATGCCATCTGCCTTAACCCTACAGGCATTCTGACTGGGAAACGTCCTAGTTCACATGTTCGTCTCCAAAGAACTCTTCTTCGAACTCCGGTTCTTCCATGCCTGGTCAATTAAATAACCCGTGGCAAGCCAATGAGTACTTTGAATGTACTCGCAAGCAACCCATGTTTTGGTTCAAGATATAACAATACATGATATTGGTAAATTTTTGCAGAAAGCTAGTTTTGAGTGCAATGACATGTTCAACAACTAGTAAGACATGCATCAAGAGAATTCACGTAACCATGAGGACAGGTTACAGATATCAACATAAATAGAGTGGGCACCAACCCAACTCAACCATGTCAAGTCCTTTGACTTGACCCAAGTAGTTTTATCAACACACACACACACACACATTTGTAAAACTCTGGACATAGTTTAAGCAGCACCGCCCAACTGTCCTTGACTGTGGACACGGCTATTCGAATAATTTTACACTATGCAGAGGTTGCACACTGTACCCACAAGATCCGGGGAACTTCCGTGTCATCCACGACCCGCGATACCTCAAGTACCCGGGGTAAGCACCCGATCACTACCTTTCCCTAGACGACACTAACAAGGAGTCCACTCGTTGTTCCGTATCCTCACTATGTACATCATACGACACTCTCTCGAGATCGTAACATCCGAGAGGGAACACAACGGTGTATCCGGTGCCCTGTGAAAACAGTCATGGCCACCCTACCTGGCAGGACCCCGTCCCGAGGGAGAGAACCAACTCTCCCCCGTCACTAGTAATGTGGGCTCCAAGCTAGTATCGGCCTAGGTAATCAATAATGCCCTTTCCCATATAAGGGTAGAGTGGTTGCGCATGTAAGGTTGGGACAGTCATCAAATCTTAAATCTAATCCGTTTTCAAAAACAACACACACACTTGCCTCGGTACACCACTTCGTCATCAAGTGGTTACCCAACTCATCATCTCCCTCGGGCATAAGTGGCACCCGACGGGGTTTTCGAAAAGTCTTTTGAAAATACTTTGTCTCCATCACCATGCATAATCCCGTCCCTTTTTGCGTAGCACTATTTTAGCATCCTATCTACTCCCACCGGCATAACCCTTATAAGAAGGTAGGGTCATGCACAATGCAAGTATCAACGAGGAAGTACGGTGGCAAACCATCAAAGTGGGTACCACCTCATCATGACTCCGTTGCAACAACAACATGGTGCTATATGACATGCATAAAAAGGGTTTCATAAACATGGTCAAAGGGCTGCTTGCCTGACTCAACAAAGTCTCCTGGGTCTTCAAAGTCTTCTGGTCCAACTCCTTCGTTAGCAACGCAATCTATCGTCGCAAAAATAATAACGAGAAAGAAATAAGGCAATAATAAAAACAGAAAAGTCAAAGTGCTCAGAAAAATGTCAACTTGATTTTGTAAAATACTAGGGTGAAAACTAAGAAGGGGAGAATTCCTAGTTTTGGATTTGGAGTAGCAGAATAGGAGAAATGGATTTACAAAGGTATATTTAAATGTTAAAAATCACATTTAAATATTTACAGTGAAGGAAAGGTTGTTGGATTTGAATGAAAGTTGCACCATTAAATAGGTTGCGATATTCTAGGAATTTAGGAATTGGAATTAATTTATTTGGACTATTATTTAATCCTGTGGAATTTTTGGAATAGAGACGGAAAAAGAAAAGGAAAAGGGGCACTGTGCCTGCTCGGCCAGAACAGCCGCAGGGCAGCAGGCCCAGCAGAGAGGCGGCCCAGCGCACCGGTGCACGCGCGCGCCAGGTTCAAACCTGACGGGCGGGGCCCAGGCGTCAGGGCGAGGGGCTGACGAACGGGCCCCATGGCCGTCGTCGTCAACCCTGGGTCAGTGGGGCGGCGAGCTCACCGGCGACGTTTCCGGGCACGGCGAGGTGAGATGACGGCACCGCTGGACTCCTCGTCGTGTCGCCGTTCGGGTGGTGCCGGAGTTGGTCGCCGGGGTGCAGGGGTTCGCCGGCGACGATGTTTGCGGCGGAGGAGCTTCGGGTGTCGACGGCTCCGGTCGTTTCCGGCTGCAAAAGAGAGGGGAAACGGAGGGGAAATGATCAGGGAGGTGAGGAGAGTCCAGATCGAGAGAGAGAAGGGGCGGAGGGAGCCCGTACCCTGAGATCGACGGCGACCCGAGGCGGCAGAGTTCGAGCTTGATCTCGAGCTCGGGCGGCTCTGGGGAGGAACAGGGGGTGTAGGGGAGCGACTAGGGGGGTGAGAGGGCGAGTGGTGAGGAGAGGGGAGCTCGGGGAGGCCTTTATATAGGCGGACGGAGAGGTCCAGCAGACCCGTGCGCCGGCGAGGCTGTTGCCGTCGCTGTAAGGCTCGGGGGGAGCTGGCGCCGTGTCTGGGGTGTTTGTAGGGGTGGTCTACACCCAGAGGGAGAGAGAGAAGGAATGGGGAAGCGTCAGGGCAGCGCGCGTGCGAGCCGCTCCATTAGCGCGCTTGGGCGGCCTCTGTTCGCTAGCGCGGAGGCGCGGGGAGGAGGAGAGAGAAGGGGGACAGCACCGTGGCGTGTCGTGGACGCCGAGGCGCATCGGCAGGCGCGCGGGGGAGGCCCAAGGTGGCCGGAGCTACTTGACAGGGGGCGGCTAGAGTGCGGGAGCGCACTGTAGCACGCTCCAGAGCGCCCAAATGGTCGGCATGGCATTTTCTATGCCTTGTGGGCGCGGCCAACTGTGTCTAGTAGCTCAAGGGTGGAGTAAAGAAGTAGGGGAGGCATTGGATGCTCTGGATGGCCTCTGGGGTGAGGAGAGAGGTGAGGAAGAGAGAGAAAGGGGCTGTCCAGAGAGGGAGAGAGAGATTTTAGCCCTCCAATAAGTGAGCTGTGGTCTTGCCATTGTTACTAGAGGTGAAAGGGGTCTTGGAGGAGCTGTGGTAAAAAGTGGAGGTCATGGAGATTAGTGGAAGTGGTCAAAAATGGAATTTTGGTAAAGTGGCAGAAGGTGTTTGATGCTTGTTTGGTTAAGCAAATGAACTCCAAATGCCATGAGACTCCACAGGGTGAAATGACACATATAAATATGGCCTTCCATTAATTTTGAGCTTATTTGGGCAAAGTTGCCAATGCAACTTTTGTAAACCCTAGAAATGAGCAGAAATAGACTTGTGTAGATCTAACTGAGCAAATCACTTCTCCTTGATGCACCACTTGCTATAGTGGCCTCATTTGGTCATGTGAACATGCTCACCAAGGTTGGGGTCAAGAAGAGAAAGTTGGCAGTGCAAAGTTGTTCAAATATGATTCTGGTCAGAGAGGGTTTTGGGGCATTTTCGTGGACTAAAATGACCTTGATTGAAGTGAGGATTTGCAAGGTGATCACAATATGCATTTGTGACTTGCTGGATTTTTCTTGGATTTTTATGAAAATATTTCCTGTAGAAATATTTCAAATCCTTGAAATGGGCAGAAATGGTTTTGGGAGGTTTTGTCCAATATTTTGAACATTACCATGTGTTGAAACTCTTATATATGGAAAATATATGTCCACTGAGTTTCCCTGATTTTTGTAAAAATATTTTTGAAATAATAAAATAATTTTTCCCTATTAAAGACCATTTCTGGCCTTAAGAAAAAGCTTTTAAATAAAATAGGAAAATAGTTTTTAAAATTATATTTTTGTGGTTTATGGGAGTCCTACATCTAATAGGATTCAAATATACCTTTTGAAATATTTTTCACACCTTAAATCAAGTACTTGCAGTGCAAATCTCAATTCAAGGGTTTTTGGAAAACTAATTTTAGAAAATGCTTTTTGGCCAAATTATTTTTGTAAGAAAATTCTATACTGCTCTATACACATGGCATGATCATTGGACAGAAGTTTGGGGCAAGGAGAGAAGTACAGAAGGTGGAGTAGTTGACTTCAAAGAGCACTTAAAAAAATCAATGAGAGAAAACCAACTCCAAATAAAAGCCAAATGATGCAAAAGTTTTTGTTGGCCCAAATTTTCATGCTTTACTAATGCAAATGAAATTTTACAAAATGCAGGGTGTGACACGCCGCCTGTCGCGTCGTCAGCCAGGGCGGCCGCCCCCAAGTCGGGGTCGTCCAAGTCGCTCTCCGCCCTGTCCGGCTGGAGGTCATCACCTAGCCCCAGGAGGGCGGCCGTTGCCTCGGACATGTAAATCTGCAACCAAGAAAGAGCTGCGTCATGAAGAGAAGCGAAGCTGAAGGAAACAGTTCAAAGGACAAAATGAAGAAAACTTACAGCGGGCGGCGGATTGTGGCGAGAGTACGGCCGCTTCCCGTACCGCCACTCCGCCTCCGACACTTTGAGGTCGGAGATCTCGTTTACCATCCGCGCAACTTTTGCGGGCGGCATCCCTTTCGTGCACAGCCGGCACGGATCGCAGTGTCCGCCCATCCGAAAGATCGGATGAGGGCGGCTCTGGAGCGGGAGGACCTGGCACTCGACGAAGGCACGAGGAGGTCGGAGGCCACGAGGCCCTCCGACTCCTGGAGCACCTGGAGTCAGCCAATGGCGGCCGCCGCGTCCGTCGACACCGGTTTCGGTTTGTACCCCCAGGTGGGCCGAGCCCTGGTGGGGGAGCCGGCCTCGTAGGCCGGCAGGTTGAGGAAGTTGGCAGCCGGGTCCATGTTCTCAACGTAGAAGTAGGACTGCTGCCACATCTTCACCGACTACGCCAGCTTGATGACGGGGAAGGCGTTCCGCTTTGTCGGTCGGCGCACGACGATGAAGCCCCCACACTCGGCCGCTGTCTCCCTGGCGGAGGTGCCGAGCTTCCCGTAAAAGAATGCTCCCCACAGCTCAATTGTGGGGAGGACGCCGAGGTAGCCCTCGCAAGCCGTGACGAAGGCGGAGAGTAGAGTCACGGCGTTGGGCGTGAGGTGGTGAGGCTGAAGATGGTAGAAGTCGAGGAAGGAGCGCAAGAAGCCGCACACCGGAAGGCCGAAGCCGCGGAGGAAGTGCGAGCGGAAGACGACCCGCTCGTCTCTCTGTGGTGCCGGCAAAATCTCTGTCTCCGGCGGCACCCGCGCCTTGACGAAGGCTGCGCTGGGCATCCGGCGCGTATCACAGAGGAAGGAAATGTGATCTTCGATCATGGTCGATCCATCCCAGTCGCTGCCCCTCTCGCGCACCATGGCTTACGGCTGGCGGCATGGAGAGGAGAAGTGCATCGGCGGCGGGCGACGGCAGCGGTGCTACGGCAGCACAGAGCAGCAGCAACAGCAGAGGACGAGCAAGCAGGAGAAGAAGAGTGGGAGGGGGCGCGAGAGCTTTTCCGCACCCCTCCCCCCTCCCTACTTATAGCCCTCGGGCTACGAAGCCGAGGGGGCAGGACGTGGGTCGTGGGATTAACTGCGCCCACGCCCCCACGGCCCCCGTTTCTCGCGCGCATGCACCACGCCGTAAATGGTAGTGGGAATGGCAACTGTCTCCTTTGGCACAACGGATCCGCCCAGTTGCCGAGGCACAGTAGTGGCGGGCCTGGCCTAGTGTCACGTCCTGTCTAAGGCGTGGGGTGGCAGGCTGACCAGGCTAATGTGCGCCGCGTGGCGCGTCTGTGGCGGGCGGCGGCCTGGGAAGCTTAGCAGGCACGCCATCTATTTCCCGCCTCGAAGTTCAAAACCAACCGCCCAAACTCCGCCTGGAAGAGGTCGGCCTTAGCAGTCGGCCGGCCGCACGGCGGACCGGCGTCTTCCCGGAGCCCGGTGAAGGAGGAAGCCGCTGAGACTTCGCAGCCCCTCGACCACGGTGCCTCACCGGCTTCGGGGACTACTATCGGAGTAATGGGCCACGGGTAGGCTCACCCGAGTCCCTGGATTTACCAAGACTTTGGTCCGGCTCCGTAGCTGGACCCCAAGCTGAAGTTCCGCCCTCTGGTGCCGGCTGGCTCAGCGTCCGGCTGCCAGAAGGTGGCCGACCCAAGTCTACGGCACTCCGAGTGACCGACTCCTGGTGGCCGCGCTCTAGAGAGGGCGGCAACAGGTAGGCGGCCACCTCACGGCTACGGTGCGGCCGAGCCCCCATCGAGAGTACAAGTCAAAGCATGGCTACAGTGAAGCACGTCGCCTCCAACGCTCGGGACGGGCATGGCTACAGTGCTCCATACAGACGGAGATCTCCGCACGACGGGGCACTGTGCCATGTCTCCCCTGACGTCACTCCGGGCAGGCGGAGCCCTGTTCCCCATGACGGCATGTCGGTACGGCCTGCCGGTGATGGGCCCTATCTGGCAGTGGCCCCATGAAAGACGGCGGAAGCTCAACCAGACAAGCACGCCATTAGGCTGATAAGACCATGTGTGGCTACACTGGCCTCCCACCAGGCGGCGGGACTGTAGCCACACTAAGATGACCAAGCCCCCGTCACCAACGACACGGCTACAGTAAGCAGCCACCAACCAGTCGGCGGGGCCCACCAGACAGCGGGCCCCAACGGTCGGCAGAGATGCCGGAGGCTGGAGACACTGACAGCCGGGCCCAGCACCTGGACGAATTACCATTGTACCCCTGGGGGTAGGCCTATATAAACCCCCCATGCCACCCATGCAAACGGTTCCCACTCCATTAGAACTAGCCACTCCTCTAGAGCAGGAAGAGATCTAGCCTTGCCTCCTTCTGCCTCTAGCACACAGCTCCAGGAGCACCATTGTATCACTTGTGCCTTAGTGATCATGCGGAGACCCCGTAGAGCAGGACTAGGGGTGTTATCTCCTAGGAGAGCCCCGAACCTGGGTAAAGTACGTCGGCGTTCGTGTCTACGCCTTATCCCGCTTCTAGGCACCAGCGACATTCTACTCGCTCCCACCATGATAAGCCATCCATTGGTATATGTCGCACCCAACCCCTGACAATTACAAAGTGTACACAACATTGCACCTTACACATTCTTCTCTTGTGAAATTAAATGCCATGACTGAGCATTCTTTTATCAACTTGCCATACAGTTGCTCTGCTTGAGGCTACTGTATAACTTGTGCCTTTTAACTTGACGTACATAGCATGCAATTTTTTAATGTATCACATTCACACATGATACTCTTAATAGAGTTGTTTTCTGAGCTAGTTCTTTTTACTCTTAATATAGGTCTATTTGTCACCAATACTTGCCTGCTATGCTATAGTAGACCTTGTTCATTGTCACACCCTAGCTAGTCATGCATTAGAGTGTTGCATCATGTTTATTCTTTCATCAGAAACTTGAAATGGGGATGACAGAACCCCCAGTCCCCTCTGAAACCAACTAGGGTTACTAAAATAATTTTTCAATGAACCTGAAATGCCCTTCTAAAATGCCCATCATTTTTGTCTTGGTTCAAAACCTCTGCCAAAAATGGTGCACATTTTCCTAGGCCATCCTAGGGTTTTTGAATTAAATCATAAATATTTGAATTTGGGCATTTAAAATAATATAAAATATTTAAATGCTCAAATATCTCCAAACTAAAATGTTTCATGTTGGAAATAATCCAACTATGGGCCAGGAATAGTTTGGTGATTTTTGAACTTGCCTAGGTATTTTATTAAATTCAACAAAGTTGCAGATATATTAAATAAAAACAGAAACAGAAAAAAAAGGGAAAAACCTCCCTGTGCAGCCCAGCCAGCTGGCCGGCCCAGCAAGCCAGCCCAGCCCACCACCGCCGTCGTCCTCCTGGCGCCAGTCGGCCAGGCGTGTGGCCGGCGCGCGCGCACGGCCGGAGCGCCACGCCACCAGCCCGTCTGCCTGCCTCCCCCGCCAGCGCGACGCCGCGGCGCTTCTTCTCGGTGCCGCCCCGATCCCCTGGCCTTATCCCCCTCTCTCTCCCGTGCTGCTCTCTCCCTCTCTCTCTCACGGCCGAACACCACCGTCGCCGCCGTTCGCCATAGCCGCCGTCTCCGACCACCCCTCGCTCCCCCGACTAGCTCAGGAGCTCCGCCTCGACTCCCTCTTCCTCCCCACCGCTCCACAGCTCCCCGGAAGCCCTGCATCGCCGCCACGTCGCCGTTCCCCTCTTCGGGCTCCGATCATCGTCGCCGTCGAATTCGTCGTCTCCAGCGCGTCCCAGAGCCCGCTAACCACCTCTGCAGCTCCGCGGTGAGCCCCGGATCGTTTTCCCCTTTCTCCCCTGGTCTCTCCCGACCTCTAGGCCCTAGCCCCACTTTGGCCGAGAGCTCCACGCCGCCGGCGATGTCGCCGTCGTGGCCACGGTCACCGTAGCACCCAACCGAGCACACCATCGTGCTCCCCACCTCACCAGGAGCACGCAGCGCGCACTAACGCCTCCCCAAACCCCCTGCAACATCGATCCCGACCGCACCCGAACTCCGGCGGCCGCAGCCGAGCTCGCCGCCGTCGACTCCGGCCACCCCAGGCCCAGCCACGGCCACCGTTCGACGCGCGGGAGCAAGTGCTTTCCAACGAGCCCAAGCACGGCCTCGCCCGTGCCTTGTAGCGCGATCCCGCGACGCGCCGCCGTCTTGGACCTCGCCGGCGTCACGTCGCCGGTGGGTTTGACCCACCTTGACCACGGCAGGACCCCCCCTGAGTCCCTGACAGGTGGGCCCAGCCCTGTAGCTAATTAGGATTAGCGCTAACCACTGTTAGTTAACCCCTGACACTGACCAGTGGGCCCCAGCGCCACTAATTAGTAATTAGAATTAATTTAACCCTGTTTAACCCCCTGTCACTGACGTGTGGGTCCCACACGTCAGGTTTGACCTCAGCCAGCCGCAGTTGACCACTGACGTCATGATGACGTCATGCTGGCGCAATAACTATAATTTCTGGATTTAATTTAAATCAGGAAATTCCAGAATATTATTTAAACTTCAAAAATTCATAACTTTTATTCTGTAACTCCAAATTGGACAAATTATATATGATAAATGATCAGAAAAATCCAATCTACCCATCTGTACTATTTTCATGCATGATCAAACAAGTTAAATTGATGTTTTAAGCAGAACAAGGAAAAGCACTTTAAAAGGCCATATTTGAATTTGAAATTTGAATCCTTGATTCAAATTTGTTCAAACCCTTCTGGTTTTAGTTGCATTAGCCCAATACACTCATTTTGCCATGTCTCATGCATGCATCATATTGTTGCATACTGTTTGGTAATGTTTGTGTATCGGTGCTCTCTGCGGCAGGTTCTGTCTCCGAGGAGTACCGTGATTACCCTAACGAAGAACCGTATCAGTGCATCGAACCATCAGGCAAGCAACCAACCATTTGATCATATCGATACAATCCCATGTTCTCGCTCCTGCTCTCTTTTACTGCATTAAGACAACGCGATTCAAACTGCTGTGTGCTACGGTAGTTGAACCCATTTCCTCTGCATGACCTGTCATTGCCACACTAACTAGATGAAACTCACTAGCATGTGTAGGAGTTGATTGAGCCATATGTATGTGTTGTTCCTACCTTGCTATGCCTGCTATGCTTAGAGTCGTGTCAGGTCTGGTTCATCTGGGTGATGGGCTAGAGTGAAATGATTATGTCGGTAATGAGAGTGGTGTGGTGAACACGATTTGGTAAAGGTATCGATGAGAGGCCATGTAGGAGTACATGGTGGGTTGTTTCATTGAAGCCGACCTTAAGCACTGAGATCTGTATGCGTGATTTAAGATACAGCTACTACCATGCATTGGGCCCTGAAATATGACCCCGCTCCACTTCTTATTCACCCTAGCTCTCTGTCCAGGAGTTGCAAGTAGTTTCTGGTGTTTGTAGCCTACTGGAGGCCGTGGACAGCGCTGACCGTAGGGGTGGGCTGTGATGCGGTAGGTACGTGGCCGGGTGTACCGAATACCCGTTAGGTATCTCGGGAACCCTGTTCACATCGTTCGGGGCCGTATGGGAAACCTCGGTCGGACTCCCTGCGGATGGAACCTGAATAGGCGATAAACCTGGACTAGAGGCTTAAGTGTTTAGGTAGGTCGTGGTCTACACCCACGTCGGCTTTCGCTTGAAGTCTGCCGAGCACATGTCGTGTGCAGACGCTAAGTGGTGGAAACATGTATGAAGAAGTACACCCCTGCAGGGTTATCATAATCTATTCGAATAGCCGCGTCCGCGGTAAAGGACTACTTGGTTGCCTATACAGTTCATAGACAAGTAAATGGAAACTGTTAAAAGCCTCAAGATAAGTGTGAGTGCCGAGGATGGCTCTTCCGTAGGAAGACGGGGGTGGATCCTCGGTAGTGTATTGAAGTGGTGAGTAGTGGACTCGTGTGCGCAAAACCATTTCAAGTTGGAGTATCGTAGGATAGCCTAGCCAAGAGTCAAAGCTGGCTTGCTGCAATAACTCCACCAACCCTTCTTGATACTATGCATGTATGTAGGATCTGATGTAAGTCTTGCTGAGTACCTTTGTACTCATGTTGCTATAATCTACATTTTTACAGAAGACGCTGCAACCCCTTCTGATGGGTTCTATGTAGACGTTGACATCAACGAGTAGGCTAAAGACCCAGGTGGTGACCCTGAGCTTGTGATGGACCACGTAGTATAGCGAGGCTTTCCAAGCCTCTTTTATTTTATTAGTTGTCTGTACTCAGACAAGTTACTTCCGCTGCTGGTTTGTATGACTGTATGACTTTTGTATGTGGGGTCGTGAGACCCGTACCTTTGTGTATGCTATGTATGGCTCCCTGAGCCTTAAATAAAGTACTTGTGTCGTAGAGTCATGTTGTGATGCTTCGTTGTATTTACACATATCGAGCATATTGTGTGTATGATTGAAATGCTTGGTATGTGTGGGATCTGACTATCTAGTTGTTTATCTTTAGTAGCCTCTCTTACCGGGAAATGTCTCCTAGTGTTACCGCTGAGCCATGGTAGCTTGCTACTGCTCTGGAACACCTAGGCTGGCCGGCATGTGTCCTTCTTCGTTCCTGTGTCTGTCCCTTCGGGGAAATGTCACGCTTTGAGTACCGGAGTCCTGTTAGCCCGCTACAGCCCGGTTTACCGGAGTCCTGCTAGCCCAGTGCTACAGCCCGGACCCACTTGCTGATGACCGACACGTTCGAAGCTGGGTCATGGATGCCTGTCCCTATAAGTCTGTGCCACTTTGGGTTTACGACTAGTCATGTCAGCCCGGGCTCTTTATCATATGGATGCTAGCGACACTATCATATACGTGAGCCAAAAGGCGCAAACGGTCTCGGGAAAAGGTAAGACGTCACCCGTGGGGATACCGTGCGTGAGGCCGCAAAGTGATATGAGGTGTTACCAGCTAGATCGATGTGACATCGAGTCGGGGACCTGACAGCGTTGGCATCAGAGCCGGACTGCCTGTAGGTTCTCCAAGCCAAACTGGTCGATGTTGAGTCTAGAAATTATTTAGTTATATGTAGGGGAATTGTTTGTGGGATGGAACGTAAGGCTCTTTTTACTCCTTTATCTTATGACATTCTGATCTGAGTCAGTCCATTCTTCCACCGGGGGTTAAGGAATTAGGATCTGTTCTCTCTATCAGGATCACGAGTTACTAATCAGTAGCACCTTATAAGTTTGATGGATACAAGCCTAGTTCAGTTCTACTACCACATTATGTTGCCAAAATGGTTTCAGAACTTTGATATGGTGATGTTGAGTGTGTACGAAATCCTTTGTCAAATGTCTCAAATCCTTTTTGAGCATTTACAGCTGTTATGCTGCCGAAATTTTGCTAGAAATTCTAATGCCTTTGCATTATGATTGTGCTTTCAGATGGCCACTCGCGACCTTAATCAAGTGGTTCGCCTGACTCGATGCCTAGATGTACCCGGCCATACTGCTAAGTTGGTCAGGGTAATGACTGAGGCTGGATACCGCTGGTATCCTGAGTACACGGTCGAAGAGCAATTCCGAGATTTTAATCAGAGCCAGTATCTCTGCACTGTCAGGATATTTCCATCTTATCCTGGATCCACCGAGCCTCTTCACTGCTCTTATGGACTCGGGGTTACCATTGAGATGGCTGTGCAGGACGCCGCCTACTCTATGATGACCATTATGCGAGTCAGATCTGGTATATTTTGGGACTCTGATTTCCGGTATATGCCAGGATCACTTCCGGGAGCACAAGGGTATCTCCAGGCTATCTATGCTGACCCCACTCAGGAGGATTCACGGACTCGCACCACTGCTGAGATGCTCGAGGATAAGGACCGAGAAAATCGGGCCTTAAGGCTAGAGCTCTTCAACACCCGTGCTGACCACTGGGCCACTTTGACTCGGTTCGCACCGGCGGTGCAAGCTGGATATTCAGATATGCGCGATCTCTATCCTGTGAGATCTGCTCTGCCAGACGTGATGGTTTGGCGTGATGTAGGAGGCATCACCCCACCTCGCGGTCCCCGCAGGCCACCGTTTGTTGGTCCAAGGCCTCATCCTAGCCCCTATGGTCCACAAGCTCCGTGAGACCGTCTGTTTCCAGATGATCATGTTGAGCTTCCAGGCTATGGAGGTGACTTCTACGAGGACTACTACGGATCGGTCTGAGTTAGTGGTAGTATCACTAGTTCGCACTAGCTGTGTCGTCTATCGTCCCGCGTGACTCGTGGGATATGACCTAGTTTGTACTCCTTCCGGAGGTGTAGAAAAATAATGTATAGGAGCTTGGAATGCCTCCGATGAGATGTAATCCTCTTTTCACCGTAATAGTACCTTGTTTGGTCTTGTACTAAACTCTGTATGGTGTGTATGACGATGGAATAAAAGAAGCAGTTCTGTTTTTACCATGTCATACGGATGATCATCTTGCATTTCGAGTTATTCCTTGCATTTTTATCCTATGTCGGAATTTTATCATCCTGACTAATTCATTGTCTTGTTTACCTAGGATGGTCAACACGCGCGCTAACCCTGCTTCTCAAGAGCAGGCCGAAGGCAGTGAAGCCAGGGATGCAAATCTGCCTCATCCTCCTTCACTAGCCGAGGTTATGATGGAAGCTGAGAGAAACAAGCGGGAGACAAACCGTTTGTTGGAGCGTATTGAACAGAATACAGCACACCATCAGAGGGCTAACGTGGTGTCACTCAGTGATTTTATCAAATTGCATCCACCCACGTTCCACCACTCCGTCGAGCCTCTCGACGCTGATGACTGGCTTCGCAGTATCTCTCACAAACTGCGTTCCGCGCTGGTAGCGGAGGCTGACAAGGTCACCTTTGCTGCATATCATCTTGAAGGCCCCGCCAGTCTATGGTGGGAGAATTATGGAGCTATGCGCCCAGCGGGCCATGTCGCTACTTGGGCTGAATTCAGCGAGGCTTTCCGTGAACATCACATTCCGGAGGGTCTCATGGACCGTAAACGTGAAGAATTTTGCAGTTTCACCCAAGGCCGACTTTCTGTGGATGATTACAGCAGGGAGTTTTGTAATCTCGCACGATATGCAACCGGGGAAGTGTCTACCGATGCCAAGAAGCAAGCAAGGTTCCGTAAGGGCCTTAGTCCTGAGCTTCGCCGTGACCTCCGTCTGCATGAGTGCACAACTTTTCAGAAACTTGTCAACAAAGCCATCAGTGCCGAAACTGGTCAGACTGACTATGACGCAACACGCAAGCATGGCCGTGACATGGGTTCCTCATCCGGTGCTGGTCCTCAGAAGCGCCGCGTGTGGGTACCCAACACCGCCCTGCCACCCAGGTTTACACCGAGGCCATCCTTCCAGGCGCCTCGCCCCGTTCAACAGTCTGCTCCAGCCAAGCCCTATGGGGGTCCAACTAACAATGCTCCTCCACGTACCAGTTCCGTGACTTGTTTCAAGTGTGGGGAATCTGGTCACTATATGCGTGAGTGCCCCCAGACCAACCCCAACCAGTCTGCTAAAGCTGTTGGCCGTGGCAAGCCGACAGGAAAAATATTCCACGCCAAGCCGGTCACCGCTTCACGTGGCCATGTCAACTGTATCTCTGCCGAAGAAGCTCAAGAGGATCCCAACGTCGTTCTCGGTACGCTTCTTGTTAACTGCCACCCGGCATCTGTTCTTTTCGATGCAGGAGCCTCTCATTCTTTTATATCCGAAAGTTATGCTCGTTTGCATAACGTTGCATTCTGTGACATGCCATCCACTATGGAAATCTCTACCCCTGGTTCTAGATGGCAGACCTCTAGGGTAAGTTATGGAAATGAGATCCAAGTCGACAGACTTGTTTTCCTTGCGTCTTTGATAGCCCTTAAATCTTCAGATATTAATATCATTCTGGGTATGGACTGGATGTCGGCTCATCATGCCCAAATCGATTGCTTCTCTAGGACTGTTCAACTCACCCATCCTTCGGGAAAGATAGTTAATGTCTTGACCCGAATAGCCAAGCGACAATTATATTCTCTTAACGCCAGCCCTTTGCCAGACCTTGAGGACGTTCCGGTAGTCCGTGACTTCCCGGATGTCTTTCCAGAGGAATTGCCAGGTGTTCCACCTGACAGGGATGTTGAGTTTGTAATAGACCTCATTCCAGGAACCGTTCCGATTGCTAGAAGACCTTATAAGATGGCACCCCTAGAACTAGCCGAGCTTAAGAAACAACTCGATGAATCCTTGAAAAAGGGTTTCATCCGACCTAGCTCATCTCCGTGGGCTTGCCCCGTCCTATTCGTCAAGAAGAAGGATGGTACGGACCGGATGGTTGTAGATTACCGACCTATCAACTTGGTCACAATCAAGAACAAATACCCGCTTCCCAGGATCAACGACCTGTATGATCAGCTCGCTGGATCCTCAGTCTTCTCCAAGATGGATTTGAGGTTGGGCTACCATCAAATCAAAATCAGAAACGGGGACATTCCTAAAACGGCCTTTGTTACTCGTTATGGCCAATACGAGTACACCGTCATGTCCTTCGGATTAACCAACGCTCCAGCCACCTTTTCTCGGTTAATGAACTCAATCTTCATGGAGTATTTGGATAAATTCGTCGTGGTTTACCTCGATGATATACTCATCTACTCCAAGAACGAGGAAGAACATGCCGAACATCTAAGGCTAGTGTTGCAGAAACTTCGAGAGCATCGCCTTTATGCCAAATTTTCTAAATGTGAATTCTGGTTGTCAGAAGTGACCTATCTGGGTCATGTAATATCTGGTAAAGGTATTGCTGTTAACCCCGAGCGAGTTCAAGCCGTCCTTAACTGGACTCCACCCGAATCGGTCAAGCAAGTTCGGAGTTTTGTAGGCTTAGCAAGCTATTGCCGTCGCTTTGTCGAAAACTTCTCCAAAGTTGCTAAACCTCTAACCGAACTCCTCAAGAAAGATAAGAAGTTTGAGTGGACTCCACAATGTGAGCACAGCTTTCAGGAACTGAAAAGACGCCTGACTTCTGCTCCCGTACTGGTACCGCCAGACTTCTCTAAGGACTTTGTTATCTACTGCGAGGCCTCGCGACAAGGACTAGGTTGCATTCTCATGCAAGATCGACACGTAATTGCCTACGCTTCACGGCAATTGCACCCACATGAGGAGAATTATCCCACTCATGATCTAGAGCTTGCAGCCGTAGTCTATGCACTTAAAACCTGGCGACATTACCTCCTCGGTAACCGTTGCGAAATATTCACTGATCACCAAAGTCTGAAGTACATCTTCACCCAACCGGATCTGAACCTCAGGCAAAGACGTTGGGTCGAGTTGATCACAGATTTCGACTTAGGAATAACCTACACCCCAGGGAAAGCCAACGTCATGGCTGATGCGCTAAGTCGTAAATCCTATTGTAACAATCTGATGTTACAACAAAGTCAACCGCTTCTCCATGAGGAATTTCGGAAGCTTAACCTTCACATTGTTCCTCAAGGATTTCTTTCCACCTTGGTGGCGAAACCTACTCTTACGGATCAAATCATTGCTGCCCAGAAGCGAGATAAGGAAATAGCTAAGATCAAGGAGAACATTGCTAGCGGAGGTGCTAGTTGTTTCTCCACAAATGATCATGGTGCTGTGTACTTTGAGAACCGTCTAGTGGTTCCCAAGAACCAGCATCTACGGCAGTTGATCCTTAAGGAGGCTCATGAATCTCCTCTCACTATTCATCCCGGTAGTACTAAGATGTATCAGGACCTACGCCAGAGGTTCTGGTGGACTAGGATGAAGAGAGAAATTGCTCAGTATATTGCTAATTGCGACGTCTGTCGTCGTGTAAAAGCAGAGCATCAACGGCCTGCTGGCACCCTTCAACCCTTAGCTATTCCTGAATGGAAATGGGATAAAATTGGTATGGATTTCATTACCGGTTTTCCCAGGACCAGGAGAGGGAATAATGCTATCTTCGTCGTTGTCGATCGTCTTTCCAAAGTAGCCCATTTCCTACCTGTTCGTGAGAGTATAACCGCTAGTCAGCTGGCAGACTTATACATCTCCCGAATAGTGTCCCTTCATGGTGTTCCTTTGGAAATTAACTCGGATCGAGGAAGTCTTTTCACCTCTCGATTTTGGGAAAGTTTCCAAAATGCTATGGGAACTCGTCTCTCCTTTAGCACCGCTTTCCACCCTCAGTCGAGTGGTCAAGTGGAACGCGTCAACCAGATTCTAGAAGACATGCTTCGAGCCTCTGTTATCTCATTCGGAATGGATTGGGAGAAGTGCCTTCCATTTGCCGAATTCGCTTATAACAACAACTATCAATCTAGCTTGGGTAAAGCCCCTTTTGAAGTTCTCTATGGACGACGGTGTCGAACACCCCTTAACTGGTCAGAGACCGGGGAAAGACAATTCTTTGGCCCGGATATGATTCAGGAAGCAGAAGAACAAGTTCGTATCGTTCGTGAAAAGTTGAAAACAGCCCAATCCCGTCAAAAGAGTCAATATGACCGAAAACATAAGGCTATGACTTTCGAGGTTGACGAGAAGGCTTATCTTCGGGTCACCCCTCTGAAGGGAACCCATCGTTTCGGTATCAAAGGCAAATTGGCTCCTCGTTACATTGGACCTTTTCGCATTCTTGCCAAACGAGGAGAAGTTGCCTACCAGTTGGAACTACCTCCGCACCTCTCCAGAGTTCACGATGTCTTCCACGTTTCTCAACTCAGGCGTTGCATCTCGGATCCTATCCGTGGAGTGGACCACGAAACGCTTGATCTCCAAGATAATCTTACATATCGAGAGTACCCCATTCGTATCCTCGATCAGGCCGAACGTACCACACGACGTCATAATATCAAGTTTCTCAAGGTTCAATGGTCGCACCATTCTGAGGATGAAGCAACTTCGGAAAGGGAGGATCGTCTTCGACTCGAGTACCCCGCCTTCTTCCCGGAGGAACCCAAATCTCGGGACGAGATTCTTTTGAGTGGGGGTGAGTTGTCACACCCTAGCTAGTCATGCATTAGAGTGTTGCATCATGTTTATTCTTTCATCAGAAACTTGAAATGGGGATGACAGAACCCCCAGTCCCCTCTGAAACCAACTAGGGTTACTAAAATAATTTTTCAATGAACCTGAAATGCCCTTCTAAAATGCCCATCATTTTTGTCTTGGTTCAAAACCTCTGCCAAAAAATGGTGCACATTTTCTTAGGCCATCCTAGGGTTTTTGAATTAAATCATAAATATTTGAATTTGGGCATTTAAAATAATATAAAATATTTAAATGCTCAAATATCTCCAAACTAAAATGTTTCATGTTGGAAATAATCCAACTATGGGCCAGGAATAGTTTGGTGATTTTTGAACTTGCCTAGGTATTTTATTAAATTCAACAAAGTTGCAGATATATTAAATAAAAACAGAAACAGAAAAAAAGGGAAAAACCTCCCTGTGCAGCCCAGCCAGCTGGCCGGCCCAGCAAGCCAGCCCAGCCCACCACCGCCGTCGTCCTCCTGGCGCCAGTCGGCCAGGCGTGTGGCCGGCGCGCGCGCACGGCCGGAGCGCCACGCCACCAGCCCGTCTGCCTGCCTCCCCCGCCAGC
>NC_041389.1:196628896-196752278 GCF_002162155.2 Triticum dicoccoides | reverse complement strand
GAGTCATGTTGTGATGCTTCGTTGTATTTGCACATATCGAGCATATTGTGTGTATGATTGAAATGCTTGGTATGTGTGGGATCTGACTATCTAGTTGTTTATCTTTAGTAGCCTCTCTTACCGGGAAATGTCTCCTAGTGTTACCGCTGAGCCATGGTAGCTTGCTACTGCTCTGG
Source organism: Triticum dicoccoides (assembly GCF_002162155.2). Classification (NCBI taxonomy): domain Eukaryota; kingdom Viridiplantae; phylum Streptophyta; class Magnoliopsida; order Poales; family Poaceae; genus Triticum; species Triticum dicoccoides. The sequence continues at coordinate 196,752,102 of NC_041389.1, read as the reverse complement.
AACACTTAGGCTGGCCGGCATGTGTCCTTCTTCGTTCCGGTGTCTGTCCCTTCGGGGAAATGTCACGCTTTGAGTACCGGAGTCCTGTTAGCCCGCTACAGCCCGGTTTACCGGAGTCCTGCTAGCCCAGTGCTACAGCCCGGACCCACTCGCTGATGACCGACACGTTCGAAGCTGGGTCATGGATGCCTGTCCCTGTAAGTCTGTGCCACTTTGGGTTTACGACTAGTCATGTCAGCCCGGGCTCTTTATCATATGGATGCTAGCGACACTATCATATACGTGAGCCAAAAGGCGCAAACGGTCCCGGGAAAAGGTAAGACGACACCCGTGGGGATACCGTGCGTGAGGCCGCAAAGTGATATGAGGTGTTACCAGCTAGATCGATGTGACATCGAGTCGGGGTCCTGACATTCATATTTATTAGCTAAGTTTGCTTGTCCTTGGGATCTATATGCTTACCATTTGTGTTTTAGGCTTTCTCTGAAATGAAATAATAGGTCTATTAGTCACCAATACTTGAGTTAATCTAACTCTTTACTTGCTATGCTATAGTAGGCCTTGTTCATATTTATTACTAAAGTTTGCTTGTCCACAGTGATCCATATAGATGCCATTTGTGTTTAACGTTCTCTAAAATGAAATAATAAGATTCACACTCCATGGACCAGGATGACCACCGGGACCTCCACGACGATGATGAAGCCTGCACATGGTCGAGCTCGATGGAACAACAGTGCCTCGGTGTGGTGCAGCTGAGTTGGGCCACACCAGTGCATCAGAAACTCTGCATGTTGCTGTCCTTTGACTCATCATCTTAACTACGACAGTAGTAGGAGTATTTTATATGATGTTCATTTCTTGGCCACCCAGCATGTTTGCTAATCATCCATTTGCCTCATGTTATATGATCCCTACCTAGTAACTTCATTGTATGCAGATTTGTGGTGTTGGTTCAGTTTAGTCCGTCTGCAGTTAACTAAGTTGTGCCCCATTGATGTCCTACTACTGTTAATTGTTACTACCATGGTGTTGATGTTGTTCAGAATATGATATGTACCTTAATTCTAAGTTCTGGTCTCTCTTAAGAGACACTTCTAGCTTTTCTGACTCAAAGTTGTTAACTTGGTACTGCATGAGTTTTACTACTACTAACATAGAGAGTATTTACTACTGCCAACACAGAGATTTTGTATGCATGCTACCTGATGAGTGCTTTCTTTGTGATATTTCACCTTCGTATGCATAGGCTTATTCAGTTTGAATTCTGCATGACATGAAATAGATATTTACAGTGTTTTTCTCAACTTGTTTTCACTGTCACTTGATATATACTTGCTTGTACTTGAAGCTGTGGGTTAATGTTGGTGGTTTTATTCTACTTGGATGCATTGGTACCCATCATCGAGTGAACGGATGCAACATCAGCAAGAAGCTCATGGCTCTGTGCATCTAAAGCACACCATGGACACCATCCACTTCCTCATCAATGCTAACTCAATCCAGATCATCATCAACACTATCATCCACAGGTATCTTCCTTGGTACCCTTTATTCTCTCCTGCCTTTGTGATGTTAGTATGCATGTGCTGACGAGTATTGTTAGATCTTGCCAGTTGAATGTATGGTCGTGATAGTAGAATGGTATTTTGTTTTAGGTGCAATGTGTTGTAGTGTAGTTTTTTGCACAACCTGCACCTGTGCCATGCATATTCATATTGTGTGTCTGTTTCTTATATGAACTAGTATCTCATCTTAACTAGCTCGACAACAAAAAGCATGGTACTAGCTGAATTTGTGTTATAATTCTAAATAAATGTCCTTTTCTTGAATGGCATGTTCGTAATATATTTGCCCCAGTTTTTCTCATTCTTCTCTGATTCATGTAACAGGATGACAGAGGTGTTGCTGTTTTGTTTGGTCTCAGCCCTGACTATCGCCGTCGAGCGAGTCCGGCGTGTTGTTCATCTGACTATGGTCCCAGCCCTGACTACCGAAGTTATTGTCATGTTGAAGTTGCTTAGAAATATGAGCGAGTCCAGCGAGTCCAGTGTGTTGTTCATGATAGGAGCTTGTGAAGTAGTACTATATTACACTTGTAGAGCTTGTAAAGTATTGTATTACACATGGCCCTTTATAGTGGCACGGATAGAGCTTGTATTATGTGACCTGGTTGCTCTTGTTTAAGTATTATGTGTGTTCTTTGTCTCTGCCAATCTAAATACTACTTGAAATATGAAGAATATGAGTCTGATAGATGGGACCCACTTACCACAACATGACAAATGGAAACCTGTTACCAGAACCTGAAATTTGGGACCCATCTAACTAGTGGACCCATTTAATAAAAAAAGAAAATGAAATTGTTTAGACAAAATGGCCGCGGCCGAACAATAAAAAAGGCTGCCATATTGGGCTTGGCCCATGATCCCGACAAAAAATTGATGGAAAAATATAAAAAAGGCCGAATTGTTGGGCTCGTCCCATCTAAGACACCAAATTGGACCGGGCTGAATCTTATCAATGACCTATTCAATTGGTCGCAATTTTGCCACGTCAGATTGCCACGTCGGATCCGACGTGGCTTGGGCAGACAGCCAGTGAACAAAACAAAAGGTCATTGGTTCAACGACCTTTTGTTTTGGTCGTAAACGTCTACGACCTTATCCCGAATAAGGTCGTTAATTTCAGTTCACGACGGCCAGCTTTTGACCATCTGTTTTTGGTCAAAAAAGGTCGCAAATGGAAAACAATGACCATTCAGTGACCAATAGTGATGCTCGCAAGTTGATGTATGTCTTGTAGTGAACGGAGATGATGATGGCCATGGTTGACGATAATGCAGCCCAACATGGTTGCATCATGATGAAGATGACCACAACTTGGTCTTCGACACCTCACCTACAACACATGAGCGATGCTCCAAAGGTAACATTGGTGATGATGCCTCTCTTGTCCCACTACTGGACTATCTTACCAATGATTGCTTGCATGATGTTGACACACCTATTACCATGATTAATGCTAGTGCGACCTCCTCATGTCACGAGTTGCCTAGTTGTGATGTTATGCTCCATAGGATATCATGTGAAAATTCTTTTGGTTACATCATGTTCGACAACCCTTTAAACTTGTCATATGATATTAGTGAGATCTCCCATATTGCATCATTTCAATCTCAACATAGTAACTGTGCATGCCCCATTAAAATAAATCCCATTTGCACTTACGGCATAGATGACGAGATGATGGTCATTGGATTTTGTTTTTCATGCAATGATATTGCCATACTTTCTTTACATGATTTGCACAATTCATCTACTATAGCATGCCATCATCACATAGAACAAAATATGCTTTGTTTTGGATGTTGTCAATATTCTCCGTGTGATGTTTCCATTAATGCTCATGAGGAGACCCCAATAGTTTCCCCATACATATTAGGAAATTTTGATGCATTCCATACATTGCATGATTCCCATGATTGTGTGCACCATATGCATTCCATGAATAGCAATGCTATACATATTTCTCATGATGCATTACACAATTGGAGTCTCCATTGTGCTATATATAACAAAAAACTCATCATGATGGATGACATGTTTCTATATCACGCATCTCATTTATTTGAGAATTGGATATTTTGTGCTAACGACCACACGCATGTGCGCATCAAAATGGATGATGTGTACATATACCACGCACACACTTTGTTTGGCTTGTGTCTATTTTGTGTAGGTACCCATACTTGCTTGTCAACCTCGCAAGACCATGAGTTGACAAAACGAGCTCTAGAGAGCAACGGTGCCTTGGGAACCTGTGGATTGTCCTTACCACCGATCTCTTTGTGCAACGACTTCACGCATTCCTTTTACTTGGTTGTCACACGGCTATGAGCTATTTACCACTTGCACCCTATGCCCATACTATCGTGTTCACTTTGCATGTTATGCCTCTTTGCATGATTTTGACATGCAATTGTGACCCATGCTTTGCATTACACATGACGATTGATTCTAGTACTTGTATGTGTATTTGCAAGCTTGGTGGAGATATTGCTTGTTATTGCCATGTTTCCGATATGCCATGTGCATTGCCTATGCCTACTATTTGCACACATGACATGATTGCCATGATTACCTATATTATGTTGCATCTTTGCACTACTAGCTTGAATGATTTGATTACCTCACACATGATGAACAATTGATCTTTCTATTGTGTTGAGTGCCACAACATATTCACTACACCCCATGCACGTTACGCTTGAATTGTCTTGCACTTTAGATTTCAGTGTTGTGAATGCATTATATGCATACAATAGACCATTTGTTGAGCGCCTTATGCATACTTGCTATGAGCTTGAGGTAGATGCTTATTCTCTTGACACACATATTTGCATCGCTACCTCACATTTACATGATTGTTTCCATGATGCCGTTGATTGCGCTCAATTTGTGTGTTTACATGCCATGTCACAATCCTTTGTTGCACCGTATGATATGCATGATGACAACACTTGTTCGGTGAATCACCACTTGAATGCTTGGTTTTGCACTAATGCTAACCACATTTGTTTTACCAAGTGTTTGTTGTTCTTGCTCCTTATGAAGGAATCACGAGCCGGTGCGACATTGAAGAGTTCCAACTTTGAGCTTCAAGACTATGAGTACTTGGTGAATGTTCACTCCTACAAGGCGACGCCATCTCTTTCCCATGGTGATTTGGTTTTCGATCCGAGGTCGGATCTTTCCCAAGGGGGGGGGGATGATGCGGAGTATCCTGCGGAAATCACCATGTCAAGAGTCCGTTCGGCAAGTGACACATGCGACATCTAATTCACATACATAAAGGTTAATCATTTCCTTTACACATGTTCACCTGACCCCTTCGAGGATGGTATACTACTTGACATCCCTCTCACGTACATGCATAGGTATTACCGGAGCCTCATTGATGACAAGGAGGAGTTCAAGTGCAAGAGAACATCTACACCATCGAAGAAGGGAGACAAAAGAGGAAGAGGGACCCCAAGATGCAAAACACCGGAGTCCTCGGACCATCCCAAGTGACCGACCTCCTATGCCCTGGGTGCATGGACCACGGCGCCAAAGGGCGCGGCCCCTCTGTCCATCTCGGGTGCCCGCACCCCAACCACCGGGTACCCGCACCCCCGGGTGCCCGCACCCCGGGGTGCCCACACACCGACCACCGGGTGCCCAGCCCCCCTCCCAGACGGTGTTGGATTACAGGTTCCGCAAACCCTTGAGAGGTTTGAACTCTGGCGTGCGTGTGGAGATCTCAACCTACCCAGCCTGCCTACTCGCGATCCTCCTAAGCCTAGCACGACAAGCTCTAAGAGACAAAGAGACACATCAGTTTATCCTAGTTTGGGTCACCTTGCAGTGTAATACCCTACTCCAGCGTTTTGGTGGATTGCCTCGGAGGGCTGAGGATGAACTAGTACAGTGGATGAACTGGCCTCAGGAGGTGAGGTGTTCTTGAGCTCGATACAGCTGTGGGGATGTGAACCAGATCAGATCAATTGCCCTCTATGGTGGTGGCTAAGTCCTATTTATAGTGGCCTTAGTCCTCTTCCCAAATGTTGGCGGGATGGGATCCCACAACGGCCGGATTTGAAAGGGGACAAGTAGTACAGCTTATCCTGACAAAAGTAGTCTTCTCCATTGAAAAGCCTCTGGTCGTGACGCTGTGGTGGGCTCGGCGATGACCTCCGTCCTGGTGGTCTTGGTCTCGTTGCACCAGAATGGAAACCTTTGGTTGATTCCTCTTGACTCTACGCCTGTGGCTTTCCTCATTTGCACCAAAGAGGAAGCCTTCCCTCTGCGCCTGCCTGGCCTTGGTCGTCATGGCTCACGTTAGCTGAGCCTCATGAGGTAAACCTTGCATGGAACTCTCCGCCCCTCGGGAGCCAGCCTGAAGAGGCTGATCCCCTCGGGGGTCTTGGCGTCGTCCGCCTCTCGAGGCTTGGCCCCTCGGGAGGGTCTTGAGTTGTTGATACTGGAGCTGGGCCATACCAGGCCGTCGATGGAGCCACGCGATGGGCCGCAGGCAGGCATGGATGGATAGCCCCATATCCAGAATGCCGACAGTAGCCCCCGGCCCCAAGGCGTGCTCGGACATGGCTTCCAGGCGAAGCCAAAGGGCACAAAACGCTGCGGGCCCTAACCGCCTGTGGCCTTGATGACGCATGGCGATTGATGGGACATCGGCGACTCCGCTATCCCACTCTACCTCGGCAACTGTTCTCATCTGACAAAAGGGGTGCCATATGCCGCCAGTCTTTCATTGCCTCTTCTTCGCCTTGCTCCGGATCCCCTTCTCCCAACAGCGGAAGAACTCACAAGATCTACCGATTTCCCCCTCAATCCTTCGCTCAATGGCCACTGAGAAGACCACGGTCTCAGCCTCGGCTGCCGGCTCCGCCTGGTACGAGACGGCGCTGCGTGCGCCCTCCATGGCTGGGGAGAAGCTCCAGACTGCGCTCCTCCTGACGGCGATCGAGGACAACGAATGGAAGGGGACAACGCTCCGGGTCGCCACCGCTGCGCCGCAGCCCACGAACAGCATTTTCTTCCCTATCATCCTGCACAGCGTCTACTCGGTGCCGGTGCCCCCATTCTCCCGCTTCTTCTACGTTGTTCCTCACCATTATGGCCTCCACGCGCTCCACATTCATCCCAACTCCATCCTGCTCCAGTCCATTTTCTCCTTCTACTGCGAGGTGTTCGTGGGGGTGATGCCCTTTGTCGCCATGCTCCGCCACTTCTTCTTCCTCCGCATGACTGGCAACCATCCCGTTGGGTGCATCAGCTTTGTCGTAGTGCGGGGCGGTAACGCGATTTCCCCCGCCGGGAAGAAGGTGGAGGATGCCCTGAAGAGGTGGGTTCTGATGGATGCCAAGTGCTCCCATGAATTGCTGGAGCTGCCGACCGAGTTCCCCTCCTCCGGCAAGGGGTGGTACTCTGAGGAGATCACTGACCCTTCCCTGAAGGCATTGGTGAAGAAGATGGAGGAGGACCTGAAGAGCGAGAACCTAACGGGGGCCATGTTCATCAAGGAGTTCTTGACGCAGCGCATAGCGCCGCTCCAAGATCGCTCCCGCCCCCTGTGGAAGCTTGGGGGCGCCGACGACAAGATTCGCCTGTGCCCTTCCCAAGGAGGAGCTGAGTAAGGTGTTGCTTTGCTTGACGGGGAAGGACCCGAGCAATCCTCCGAAGGATTGGCTCCAGTTGTACTGTCGGGTCGACGGGGAGGAGGTCGCCGCTGCCATGCCGGCCTTCGACGAGTTTGGGCTCGTGCGGGCGGGGACTCCCCCGCTGCCTACCTCCTTGGCAGACCTGTACTCCAGCGATCAATCCTCCGAGGCCACCGAGGACAAGGTTGTGGAGGAATCTTCTGCCCCACGGCAGAGGGAGCTCCTCCGCTCCTGATGATGATGATGATGATGATGATGATGCGCCTCCGATGGTGGAGGTGCCTCGCCCTTCTGGAGTCACCACGAGATCCGGGGTGTCCTCTTCGAAGTAGCCCAAGCGGACGGCCACGAAAAAGGGCACGACCGCGCTGATTCCTCCGGGCAGTGTTTTGCCTTCGTCGCGGTGTCCTGAGTGGCGCCAACCGCGAGTTCTCCTGCTCCATCAGCTCCAGCTGCCCCCTCTTGGCGCCCGCTGCTGGGCCTGAAGAGGAGCTATGTCCTCGCCAAGCAGTAAGTCTTCTCCTTGGCCTTGTTCGTTGATTCTTGAAGTGACGCTTAGCGTCTTCGTCTATCATTAGGCAGCAGTCGTCAAAGAAGCAGAAGGAGGGCGCGGAAGTCGCCGTGGTCGAAGGCGCAGAAGTGGCCGCCGCGACCCTTGCGACGGAGAATGTCGCGGCCCCTGCACTTCCGGTGGTGATGCCATGTCCCCAGGGTGTGGAAGCCCGTCCTCAGGAGGTGCCAACGCCTTCGGCGGGGCTGACCCCACCGGCACCCATCCTCGCTGTGGCTGCTGAGATTGCCCAACCTCCGGAGCCCCAGTCCTTCCTGAGGCTGAGGCTTCTTCTTGTGACCTGAGGTTGAGTCTTCTCCCCTGCCCGGCGTGCAGTCGAGCCATGAAGCTCCTGCCACCCCCGGGGCCCTGGAGGAGGCAAGGGAGGCGCTGAGCCCCCTCCAGGGTGAACTTCGGGGCCCAGACCAACGCTCGGTGTTGGGACGCCCGGGGCTGATTTCTGGTTGGCTCCAGGCTGACGTGTCTGTCTGCGCGGCCTGGGGCTCTGCGGAGGAAGCTCAGAAGGTGCTCGGGGTGGTTGCCATCAAGCGCGACCTGGTGCGGAAGGAGGCCACGGAAGCCAAGGATCGGTGCCGCGTGGTGGAGGCTGAATTGAAGGCTCTTCAGGATCAGCAGGCCGCCCAGGTCGGCCAGCTCCAGGAGCGTGAGGAGAAGCTGAAGGCCCAGGGAGCTGCCGCTGCCGATCTTGACACCAAGCTGAAGAAGGCGGCTTGGAGCAGGCTGTGGAGCGCGGCCACCTGACGAAGCTGAAGGATGAGGTAGAGGTGGCCCAGGCATCCCTTGACGAGGACAAGAAGGCGGCCGCCATGGAGCGCAGCACCCTTGCGTCCCTCAAGGCAAGGTTCCACAAGGCTCAGCAGTCACTCTTTCGGGACGATCCCTTGAAGAAGGCGATGGCGACGACCCCGAGGGAGAGCCTTGCTACCCTGCTCCCTGAAGTCTTGGCAGTGCTCGAGGATGTTGTCGACGGGTTTGGCTCTTTGGTGGAAAGAAAGGCGCGCTCGCTTTTTTCCTCAGCCCTTACGTGCGTCTTCAGTCATCTCTATCTCTAGGACGCTGGCTTCGACTTCTCCTCCTGCCTTGCTCCCGTGGACTCCGACTCCTAGGATGCTCCTGCTGCCGCCGTGAAGAGCTCCGTGGACGCCATGCTGAGTAAGTTCCTGGTCGTCAGTCCTCCAACCGAGGCCAAGGGAACGTCCAATGCGCCTGGCGACGGGGATCCTTTGGCGGGTGACGGCGGCACCCAGGTCTGAAGAGGTGGCTTTGGCGACACTACTCTTCCCTGTTTGTCCTGTGTCATGTAGCATGCCTCGGGGAGGCATTTAAGACTGTTTTCTTGGACAATATGTTTTGTACTAATTTTATTATGGTCCCTCGACTTTTCCATTTGCTTTGTTGCTTTGCGTCGGCATAGCCCGGCCCCACGCATACCTCAGCCGTCGTTGGGTTGTACGGATCGCCAGGACGAGCCCAAGGGGTGAGGGGCTATGTGACCAGTTAGGCTCCTGAGACGCGATGCTCAGGAGTCCTCCTTGACGTGCGAACAACTTAGGAGAAGGCGCAGAGGCAAGCCTTGATGTTCTGCGTCCGCAGGGCCTGGCCCCGCGCATGCCTAATCTGCCGTTGTGTCGTCCGGATCGCCATGACGAGACCAAGGGGTGAGGGGCTATGTGACCAGTTAGGCTCCTGAGACACGATGCTCAGGAGTCCCCTTTGACGTACGAACCGACCATCATACCTTTTCCTCGCCGAGCTCTCGCTTGGGAGGGGTGCGCGAAGACCAGGCCCATGAGGCCTAGCGAGGTGGGGTGCCCGAAGACCAGGCCCGTGAGGCCTGGCGAGGTGGGGTGCGCCAGGTGTGACCTGAGCGTAGCCCCCGTGCCCAGCCCCCTCGCTCTACCCTCCCGAGGGAGAGAAGTGCGGTGAGGCTGGTCACTGAGCCCGGAGGCTCCCTGAGGTTAATGCGGTCGCGAGGATGCCCAAGTTGTTTACCACCAGTGTGGAGCATAGCATTTCCGCTCTTGCACGGGCATAGTCGCTCCTTGGCAGTGTCGACGGCTGGCGTGGATCATGGTGCTTCCACTAGTGCGTGGGAGGGGGATCCCTCTGAGGAGAGCCACCGGGGCGTGTACAGCCCCGCCCCGACATGTGGCTTGCACGGCAGGGCTGGAGGAGGTGTATATGGGCACCCGTGAGCCGGTGCAGGACTCAAGAGGCCCTACCTCAAGGCGGGTTGCGCCTGGTCTTGATTGGGGGGCTTGTATTAGTCCTGTGAGATGGTTAGGCAGCCTGCGCAGAATGAGTCTCCTGAGGGTGACGGTAGTCTTCGCCTGCGAAAAGCCTCTGGTCGTGACGCTGCGGTGGGCTCGGTGATGACCTCCATCCTGCCGTCCTGGCGGTCTTGGTCTCATTGCACCAGAATGGAAACCTTTGGCTAATTCCTTGGGACTCCATGCCTACGGCTTGCCTCCTTTGCACCAAAGAGGAAACCTGCACTCTATGCTCGCCTGGCGCCCGCCTGGCCTTGGTCATCATGGCTCACGTCAGCCTTGCGAGGTAAACCTTGCATGGAACTCTGCGCCCCTCGGGAGCCAGCCTTAAGAGGCTCATCCCCTCGGGGGTCATGGCGTCGTCCGCCTTGCGAGGCTTGGCCCCTCATGAGGGTCTTGAGTTGTTGATGCTGAAGCTGGGCCGTACCAGGCCGTCGATGGAGCCACGCGGTGGGCCGCAGGCAGGCAGGGCTGGATACCCCCATATCTAGAACGCCGACAGGCGCCACCACAAGTGCCTGGCCCTCAGCCCCGGGTGCCCGGTCTTCTACTCCCCGACGACTTCGGGTGCCCGGTCCCTTTACCCCGGGTGCCGGACCCCTCCGAGAGTGCTTGTGTGTACTTTGTGTTGTGGACCCTTGTACCCCTCTTCTTCCCCAGTTTCATCTCTAGTCTATATAACCTATTCCCCTAGCTCATTTGAGAGGATAGAAATGTATATGTGAGATATTGATAGGGCTTTGCGCATCTTCGTCCTCTTGGAGAACATGACCTCCTAAGGGAGAAGATCCTCTTGTGGATATCAAGGCCTCCTCTTGGAGAAGGATCCCCATCATAGAATCATCAAGACCTCTTTCCTCATAGGATTGGGAGAACTAGTTACCTCTTGTATCATATTGTGTTGGATTTGGACCTTTGTATCTCTCATTGTGTGATTGGATCTAGCACATGTCTGACTGGATTAAGTCAATTTGAGTGTTCCTCTTGTTTCCCCCCTTTGTGTTCTTCTTGTTCTTGGGGATTTCCCCTTCAATTCGTCAAAGATCTCCATCTAGGGTTCCACCCTACAACACCGAGGCTCTGGGGCCCAGCCTTAGGAGGACACAATCCCTGTGGCCGAGCTGACTTCGGAAGCGCTCTCCCTTAGCTCGCCTGCTGGGGGCCGGACGGCTCCGGAGCCCTCGGCCCTCTTTACTACTGCTGCTTCACCAGTCTTGATGCTGGCGCCGTCTCCTCTCCGTCCATCATGCCGACGGGCCGTGGTTCTTCTGCCGCGCCCGATGCTCTGGAGAAGGCCGTCTTCACGTTGGACCGGCTCCGGGACGATCTTTAGGATCTGGACTAGCGCAGGGCGTCGGGGCGCCATAGCTGGTCTCGGGGTAGCCGATGTGTCTGTCAGGGAGGCCTGGGGCCAAGCCGCGACATCCACAGAGGAGGGTCGGAAGGTGACCGGCCTAGCTGCATCCGCCCGCGACGTGGCGCTGAAGGAAGCCAAGGTCGCCGAGGAGCGCTGCCGTGCGGCGGAGGCCAAACTGAAGACCCTCTGCGATAAGCATACCACCCAGGCCCGTCAGCTCGAGGTGTGGGAGGAGGAGCTGAAGGCCCGGGAAGCTGCGGTTGCCAATCGTGATGCCGAGCTGGCACAGGCAACCCGGGAGCAGGACACGGAATGTGGCCGCCTTGAGAAGTTGAGGGAGGAGGTGGAGGCGGCCCAGCTGTCCCATGCCGAGCTTGTCTCCGACGAGAAGGCTCAGCTGGAGGCTAGGGAGAAGCTCCTTGCTAGGGTCGAGGAGGCGGCCCCCGTGGGGCACGATGACTTTGTCTCCCTCGAGATGAGATCCCGCAAGGCGTTGTAGGATCTCTTCGGGGGTGAGCACAAGGAGCCGATGGCGACTCCAGAGTAGGATCCCGTCATGCTGCTCCCAAAGCTCATCGCGACACTCGAGGGCATCGTCATCAGAGTAGGCCCCATGGTGGAGGGAGAGGCCCGCACCCTTTCTTCCTCGGCCATGACGTGCGTCTTTAGCCACCTCTATCTACGGGACACTAGCTTCGACTTTGGTGCTTTGCTCGAGCCTGTGGACCCCAAGTCTTGTACCGCCACTACTGAGGCCATGAAGGATCAGGTGGAGGCCCTGCTGGAGAAGTTCCTCGCCGTCGACCCCGTGGCTAAGACTGATGGCAAGGACAACGGCAACATCATCGATGATGGGGCTCCCCAGGCGAGTGACGGCGGCGCCCAAGGCTGCAGAAGAGGCTCGATGGCGGTGCTTCCCCCTGTTTCAGCCCTGCAACATGTATCATGCCTCGCGGAGGCGTAAAAACTTGTGCTTTGTACCTTTAAGAGACAATATGCTTTGTAATAATTTTCTAGGGCTCCGTGATCTCCCTTCTGTTTGCTTTAGTGTTTTGCATCGGCAGGGCCCGGCCCCGCGCATACCTCAGCCGCCATTGGATCGTCTGGATCACCAAGACGAGGCCAGGGAGTGAGGGGCTACGTGAGTAGTTAGGCTCCTGAGCCGCGATGCTCAGGAGTCCCGCTTGACTTACAAATAGCCCTCGGAAAGGAGATACGGGAGCAGGTCTTGGCGTTCTGCATCGACAGGGCCCGGCCCCGTGCATACCTCAGCCGTCGTTAGGGCGTCCAGATCGCCAGGGCGAGACCAAGGGGTGAGGGGCTACGTGACCAGTTAGGCTCCTGAGTCACGATGCTCAGGAGTCCCCCTTGATGTACAAACAGCCCTCGGAAGGGAGATACGGGAGCAGGTCTTGGCGTTCTACGGCAGCAGGGCCCGGCACCGCGCATACCTTAGTTGCCGTTGGGTCGTCTAGATTGCCAGGATGAGACCAAGGGGTGAGGGGCTACGTGACCAGTTAGGCTCCTGAGTCGCGATGCTCAGGAGTCCCCCTTGACGTACGAACGGACCATCATACCTTTCCTTGCCGGTGTCTTGCTCGGGAGGGGTGCGCGAAGACCAGGTTTGTGGGACCTCGCGAGGTGGCATACGCCAGGCGTGACTTGAGCATAGCCCCCCATGCCCAGCCCCCTCGCGCTACTCTCCCGAGGGTAAGAAGTGTGGTGAGGCTAAGGATTGAGCCTAGTGGCTCACTGAGATTGCTGCAGTTGTGAAGCTACCATTAGTTGTTTATCACCAGCGCGAAGCATGGCGCTTCCGCTCTTGCACGGGCATAGCTGCTCCTCGACCGTGTCGACTGCCAGCACGGAGCATGGTGCTTCCACTGGTACATGGGTGGGGGCTCCCTCTGAGCAGAGATCTCGGGGCGTGTACAGCCCCGCCCTAACATGTGGCTTGCACGGCAGGGCTAGAGGAGGTGTGTCTAGGCACTCATGAGCTAGTGTGGGACTCACGAGGCCCTACCTCAAGGCGGGTTGCACCTGAACTTGATTGGGAACACTTGTGATAGTCCTGTGAGATGGTTAAGCAACCTGCGCCGAGTGAATCTCCTGAGGTCATCGCATGAGAAGACCAAATACCAACGACCCCAGGAGGTGACGTGAACGGGACCAGCCCGCCAGACAAAGCTCAGTCGTTGGGTTTATCGACGCCGCAGGGACGGCCCCAAGCACAGACACCGTGCCTAGTCTTCTCATGCGAAGGTCCTCAAGAAACACAACCGGCGCGCTGCTCCCGTGGTAACGAGGCACCGGGTCGCACGCCCTCACTCATCTGCCCGCGATTAGCTCATGCGAGAACAAGGCACCAAGGGCCATGGGAGGTGACGTGCATGGGAGCTAGCCCGCGAGCTAGAGCTCACCCTCTTGGGTTTAGCGATGCTGCAGGACGGACCCGAGCATGCCATGCGAGTCCTTAATCATGAGGCGGTCGTGGGTGGGCTTGTAATGGCGTGTGACGTTCACGGCGACGAAGCACCAGAAAAAGAGATGATAATATTAAAGCAACTCATGGAAGAAGGTAAAGCCAGTTCTGATGGATGCAATAAGGATACATGTTGCAGGGACAGACCCATGCGGCTTGGGGATAATGCAGCCCGAGGGGCGCCCCCAACTGAACGAACTAAAAGATGTCACCTGGTAATGTTACTGAAGAGATGTTGGAGTAGTTGAAGACGCGCGCTGCAGAGGTCACTCCTCATGAGCCACCCTGGTCCTCAACCTCGGGAGGCTCTGGAGGTTCGGGGGGCTTGTGAGGATCAATCGCCATCTCCGCATGGATCGCCCGGCGCCTGGCCTCCTGAGCTGCCAGCGCGCCCCGCATGTGGTGCTAGAATGTGGCAGCCATGCCCAGCAAACCGAAGGGTGTCCGAACGTAGCTGTGAGGGGGGCCCTCGCATCGGCCAACACGGGACGGCCAGAAGAGCTCTTGAGACGTGGCCCTGTTGAGCCCAGGAATGTCGATGCAGATGCGCAGCTCCCTGTCCTTGCCGGGGCAGAGAGATGCGCCTGGTGGTGGGCGGGGATCACCTCGCATAGCTCTGAATCTCCTTGATTTCCTTGGTGAAGAACTCCTGAGCGCCTGGTGCCTCGCGCCCTGTGATTTCTTCATGGAAGCGTGCGTTGAAGCACGCCTACACCTGGTGCCCGAGTGCCTCCCTCGATGCGTTGGCCAGGTTAGAGGCCCTCCATAGGAGATCCCCCCTGCTTAGCATGAGAGCGGCGCCGGGCACGCCTTCCTATCCGAGCGGGGAAGACGCCTCGTCTGTGGGCACAGGGCTTGAGGCAGCACCGCCAGGCACCCCACGCCCCTGAGATCCTTGGTGGAGCAGCTGCTTCTTCATCTTGGGGATGGCCTCAGGAGGGTAGGCAGCGCCCTCGTCGTCTGGGTTCTCGACCACCGCAACGTGGTAGGTGCGCTCGAGAGAGCACACCGCGTCCTTCTCCTCGCAAGCGACCATGATGATGCCGCAACTTCCTGGCATCTTGAGGATGTTATAGCCATGGTTCGTGACCGCCATGAACTTGGCTGGGGCCGGGTACACGAGGATTGCGTTGTATGGGAGACGTATGTTGGCGATCTCAAAGTCGATGAGCTCTGTGTAGTTGTCATGCTTGCCGAATGTGACAGGGAGGGAGATTTGCCCTAACGGGGTGGTGGAGCCGTCGGTCACTCCTGAGAAGGGCTTGTTAGGCTGAAGCTGGTGGTATGGCACGTAGGGTCTGTTGAACGTCTGGATGGATAGAACATTGAGCCCCGCACCGCCATCGATGAGTGTCTTGGTGACGAGTATGTTGCTGATGATGGGTGAGCAGAGCATTGGGAGGGCGCCGGCTGTGGCCGCACGCTTGAGTCAGAAGGTGATGGCGTATTTGGACCACCTGAGCGTGCGTGTTGCCTCAAGCTTGGGGAGGGCTGCGTTCACCTCACGCGCGAACTGCTTGAGGATGTGATGGGAGGCTGTGGCTTGGGAGCCGCCTAGGATGCAAGCGATGGCACGACGCTCCTGGAATCCCCCATCCCCCTCGTCCAAGTGGTGGTCTTTATTCCTTCATGGTGACGACGGCAGCGGGGGAAGGCCAGCGTTGCCCTGAGGATGGTCCCCGCGAGGCTGATCCCTCCAGGCGCCCCTACGAGGCTGGATCTGCCAGCGGTCCTCTCGAGGCTGGATGCGCCACTCCTGACGATGGTCGTGGCCGTCCCAGTGTCCTCCACCTCGACCTCCTCCGCGACCGTAGCCTCGATCGTTGCGCTCGGGGTGATGACCAAGGCGCCTGTCGCGGATAGCCCTGAGCTCCCGACAGTCGTTGATGTTGTGACTGTGCATGTTGTGGAAGACGCAGAACGGGCAGTTGCCTTGGATGACTCTGGGTGATCGCTTTATCTCTGGCTCGGCCGCGAGTACAGCTGGTCCCTTGCGCTTCACGTCCTTGGCCTTGGTCTTCTTGTTTTCTAGGTCCGCGTCAGGGAGCTCGAGGAGGGAGAGGCATCCCTCCTCAGCTCTCGCACACTTGGTTGCCATGTCGAACATATCCAGGGCCGTGCACAGGTCCCCGTGCATCGCAAGCTCCTCCTTCATCTTGACGGCGTGGACCCCATCAGTGAATGCCGAGATGATGGCTTCGTCCGACACCTTGGGGATCTTGAGGCGAACGTTGTTGAAGCGCTGGATGTACTTCTGCAGGGTCTCTCCTGGCAGCTGCTTGATGCGTCGTAGATCACCATGGCCGGCGGGCGGTCGCGAGTGCCCTGGAAGTTGGCGATGAAACGCTCTCGCATCTCGTCCCAGGAGGAGATGGATCCCACGGGGAGGTTCAGGAGCCACGAGCGCACGCCGTCCTTGAGGGCCATGGGGAACCAGTTCGCCATGACCTTCTCGTCGCCGTTGGCCGGCTCAATGCTCAGCTCGTAGAGCTGCAGGAACTCAACAGGGTTGGGGGTGTCGTCGTAGCATGGAGGCAGGTCAGGCTTGAACTTCCCCGGCCAGACGACGCTGCATAGCTCCGGAGTGAACGCGCAACACCCTGCTGTGATCATGGGAGCCCGCCGTGGAGGTGGAGCCTGGTCTTGGCACTCGTGCGCCACCACCACAAGCGACACGTGGTCTTGGCGTGGTGGTGCCGCGAGCGCACACACATCTTCTTGTGGCCGCTGCACCACCTGGCAGCTTGCCTCATCACACGCGGGCACCCGACGCTGCGGATCACGCCAAGGAGCCTCCCGCCTTGGCTCGATGATGGCTTCCCGCCTGGGAGGTGGAGGACGCGCTCCGTGAGCTACGTCTCCCATATCAGGCGGCGGTAGACGCAGTGAGCGAGACGACGCACTAGAATCTCCGGCGGCGCTGACGAGCTCGGTGATGCGGTTGAGCGAGTCCTCGTAGAAGTCATCGACCGGGCGGTAGCACAGGAGCTCACGTGCCATGAGCAGCGCGGCTTGCGCATTCGCCGGGCCACGATGAGCATGGGAGGACGAAGCAGCCGGAGTCAGCAACGAGGTGGCGGTGCATCCATCATGGTGCATGAAAGGATGCAGCAATGAGGCCTGTTGCTCGTGGCCCGCGGGGTCTGTGGCAGCGTTCACCACTGGCGACAGGGGACGGCGAGGGTAGCCGTCGCCCACCAGTGTTGTCTGAGCGACGCGGGCAGCGAGAGCGGCCCTACGCTCAGCACGGGCTCGATGTGCATCAACCATGGAAGCGGTGGAGCGGTGGCGAATCGACCGGCGAAGAGAGGCTCCGACACACCCCTACCAGGCGCGCCAAATGTCAGATTTCGGGTTCCACAAACCCTTGAGAGGTTCAAAATTTGGTGTGCGTGCAAAGAACTCAACCTCCCCAGTCTTCCTACTCGCCAATCTCACAGCCTAGCTCATCGAACTCAAGGGAAAGGGGACACATCATTTTACCTAGGTTGGGGCCACCTTGCGGTGTAAAACCCTACTCCTGCTTTCTGGTGGATTGGCCTCGAGTGGCTGAGGATAAACTAGTATAGTGGAGAACCACCTCAGGAGGTGTGTTGTTGACCTCAAGTGATCTGGTGAGCTGGTGAGGGTGGAATGGATCTGATCCGATCCCATCCCATCCTATGGTGGTGGCTAGGTCCTATTTATAGTGGCCTTGGTACTCTTCCCAGATGAAGGCGGGAAGGGATCCCACAACGGCCAAATTCAAATGTAGTCTTCACCTACAAAGGCCTCTGGCCGTGACGCTGCATAGGGCTCGGTGATGACCTCTATCCTGCCGTCCTAGCGGTCTTGGTCTTGTTGCATGGGAATGGAAACCTTTGGCTGATTCCTCGGGACTCCATGCCTACGCTTGCCTCCTTGGCACCAAAGAGGAAACTGGTACACTGCGCCTGCTGGCACCCGCCTGGCCTTGGTCGTCATGGCTCACGTCACCCGAACCTCGCGAGGTGAGGCTTGCATGGAAATCTCCGCTCTCAGGAGCCAGCCTGAGGAGGCTGCTCCTTTTGGCGGTCTTGGTGTCGACTGCCTCGCGAGGCTTGGCCCCTCATGAGGGTCTTGAGTTGTCGATGTCGAAGCTGGGCCATACTAGGCCGTTGATGGAGCCACGCCATGGACCGCAAGCAGGCAAGTGTGGATACCCTATTCCCAGAACGCCTGCACTTGCTTGTTGAATTCTTTGAGTTATAAGTAGTTTCAATGCTTGCTATGGCCTCTATACATCCCTATGAGTAGTTGCTTACAATATTGTGAAGTTTTCTTGAGAAAAAAAAATTTGGGGACTAAAAATTTTCAGAATTTTGTTCATAGGAAAAAGATGAGTATCTTTAGGAAGTTTGCTTCCAAGAAGAACTCCAGGGGAGTTATTGGGGAGTCATCTGACAAATCTCCATACCCGGGTATTGGCACAGTTACGGCCGTGCGAATGGCCGCATAACCCGTTCATGGAAGGGGTCGGAATCCTTCAGGAGTTTGCACAATAGACTTCTAATGCCGGCCTCACCGACTTCATCGAGGCTGAATGCGAACAGTATCATCTCCTCACAAATTCCTTTGTGCAAAATTTTCATTTCCATTCTAGGAATAATCCCCCTGAGGTGCAATTTAATTTATATGCTGAAACCCATTAGATACTGCTTACTAACTTTTGTGACATATGCATGCTTCCTTCTAATGGTACTTTAGCTGAGCCTAGGCCTGCAGAGTTTGATGGTTTTTACCGCACTCTGACAGTGGGGGAGGAGAGAGGTGTATCAGGTGTCACCGCTACTAGCTTACATTTTCCTGTTGTACATTATTTTGCTCCATTCATTGCAAAGTGTTTACTTGCTAGAGAGAAGGTAGGTGCACTTAGCGCTCCAGAATTTGCTATTTTACGTCGTGCACTTTATGGCGACAACACTTATAGCATGGGAGCTATTGTGGCACGTTGCCTCCACCTTAACAAATCCAAGGGTAAAATACATGGTGGTATTTATGCTACTCGCTTAGCGAATCACTTTGACGTTCAGATACGCCAGCATGATTATCCTTTGCCCATGGTTTACCTAGATCGTGTGGCTATGGAACACCACCAGTTTATTGCTACCGATTACCTGATATTCCTATCCCTTATAACTGAGTTTTCAATGATAACACTCGTGATATTATTCCATTGCCTGCACCTGCTTTGTTTGATCCTATTGCCAAGCACGGATATAGGATTATGCTTGAGGATATTGTTACCTACCGGAACAACCTGGCTGTGGCACAGGAGGATTGAGGGAGTCCCGGACTAGGGAGTGTCCGGATAGCCGAACTATCATCTTCGGCCGGACTCCTGGACTATGAAGATACAAGATTGAAGACTCCGTCCTGTGTCCGGAAGGGACTTTCCTTGGCGTGGAAGGCAAGCTTGGCGATACGGATATGTAGATCTCCTACCATTGTAATTGACTCTGTGTAACCCTAACCCTCTTCGGTGCCTATATAAACCGGAGGGTTTTTAGTCCGTAGGACGAACAACAATCATACCATAGGCTAGCTTCTAGGGTTTAGCCTCTCTGATCTCGTGGTAGATCTACTCTTGTACTACCCATATCATCAATAATAATCAAGCAGGAGTAGGGTTTTACCTCCATCGAGAGGGACCGAACCTAGATAAAAACATCGTGTCCCTTGTCTCCTGTTACCATCCGCCTAGACGCACAGTTCGGGACCCCCTACCCGAGATCCGCCGGTTTTGACACCGACATTGGTGCTTTCATTGAGAGTTCCTCTGTGTCGTCACCATCAGGAAGGATGCCCCGTCCCGTCTTTAAAGACGGCATTGTGGCTAAAGGAGCTTTGGCTATTGGCCAAACTCTTCGGATAGGCGGTTTCCTTATGACCGCCTGTTCGTCCACCGCGCCGACGATGACTTCTCGGGTCATCGAAAGCAATCTTCATGTTAACTCGGAACTTGCCGAGCAGTTAGATCAGATGGAGCTCTCTTCCTTAAATGAGCTCTTGGATCGCATCGCCGCCCTGGGAGTCGCTACAGACTACGATCAGATTGGGCTTAAACCCGATCTGAGAGAGATTAATTCTCCCCAGGTTACCCACCACGTTACCGCGGTAGAGGAATAATGCTGCAACCGTTCCTCTATCTTAAGGACTAGCTATGTCAGGATTCCTGATCCCTCCATGCCGGATTCCCGCGGAGGGGAGGACGTCACTCAAGCCCTGAACCTAAAGTCAGGCAGCGGGCTAGATTCATTGGACAGCATCCAAGAACCAAAGCTTCCAAGTTCGGAAACTTCTTGGCCCCTAAATTTTAGATTGGACGGGGTTCCGAATTTAATTCCACCCGCCCACCCAAACACAAGCGATCTATCCCAAATCCGGCAAGAGCCGGCAGAAACAGTACACCATTACTGGGCCAGATTCCTCCTGGTCATAAACAGGATAAAGGATTGCCGTGAGGAGGACACAATTTCATTCTTCTGCAATAATTGCACGGACAAGGGAATCCTCAACGCCGTAGGTCATCGTGAAATTACACGCTTCGCTGACTTGGCGTCCATAGTTTGAAAGTACTGTGCGATGGAAAGTGCATGGAAAACCGAAATCAATTTTTGGGACAGTCCGGCCCTGAATACAACCCCAGTCCGAAATAAAAGGGTGCATCATCGTCAGGCACCCGGGTTAAAAACCAAAAAGCAAAAACCCTTTGCAGGGCAAGGAACCGTACTGGAAGGATGGCTCAACCGACCCTGCAAAATTCATAGTACAGAGGGCGCCACTCCAACTCATAGCCTTAGAGCATGTTGGATATTATGCCAGGTGGCCAAAAGTGGCGAAGAGCTTTTAACTCTAGAGTACCAGTCCAAGGATACCAGTACGGTATTAACAGTCTTCGAGACCTTGGCATCAAATAATATGCAGAGACGAACACTCCGCGGCCTTGCCGAAGTCTACCAAGTAGCAACAACAAACCCATGGAGTGACATGGCTATTACCTTTAATGCCAGTGATGAACCTAAATTCCGAACAGCCCGAGCACCAGCCGCATTGGTCCTCAGTCCAATAGTGGACGGCTTTCGCCTTACCAAGGTACTCATGGACGGTGGCAGCGGACTGAACCTCATTTACGAGGAAACCCTCCAAAAAATGGAAATAGACTAGAGCCGCATTGAGCGAAGCAACACAACCTTTAGAGGGATAATACCCAGTCGGGAAGCATGCTATACGGGAAAAATCACACTGGATGTGGTGTTCGGCATGCCGGATAATTACAGGTCCGAGGAGGCCACGTTCCAAGTGGCCCCGTTCAGCAGCGGATATCATGCTCTATTAGGGCGAGAGACATTCACAATTTTTCAAGCTATACCCCATTACGGGTATATGAAGCTCAAAATGCCCGGACCCAATGGAATCATCACTCTTGCTAGTGACCCGGACATAGCACTCCGCGCCGAAAATAAGACAGCCGCACTGGCCCTGGAAGCACTATCCAAAGCCCTAGCGGCCGAGGAACTTACTACGTTGCACTCCACGGTGAATAGGGACAATGTGATACTCGATAAGAGATCCAAGTCCACCTCCTTTAAACCAGCAGACGAAATAGTCAAATTTCAAGTCCATCCAATGGACCCTACAAAAACGGCCTCCATTGGGGCACAATTAAACCCTGATGTAGACGCCGCACTACGAGAATTCCTACGTGAAAATTGGGACATCATTGCCTGGCACCCTTCAGACATGCCAGGAATCCCACACCGGCTGGCCGAGCACAGCCTAAACATCATAAAAGGATTGAAGCCAGTCAAACAGGCTCTTCGGCATTTCTCCGAACCCAACAGACAGGCCATGGGAGAGGAGCTAGCCAAATTATTGGAGGCCGGATTCATCAGAGATATAAAACATCCTGACTAGCTAGAAAACCTTGTGATGGTACCAAAGAAG
Source organism: Triticum dicoccoides (assembly GCF_002162155.2). Classification (NCBI taxonomy): domain Eukaryota; kingdom Viridiplantae; phylum Streptophyta; class Magnoliopsida; order Poales; family Poaceae; genus Triticum; species Triticum dicoccoides. The sequence goes on along the minus strand of NC_041389.1, from coordinate 196,730,235 downwards.
GACAAATCCTGGCGCCTATGCGTCGATTTTAAAGACCTCAACAAGGCTTGCCCAAAGGATCCCTTCCCCCTCCCCGCATCGATCAAATTATCGATGCCACCGCAGGACACGATTCATTGTGTTTCCTCGACGCATACTCCGGCTACCACCAAATTAAGATGGCAGAGCCTGACCAGGCCGCAACGACATTCATCACCCCATACGGCCCATTCTGCTTCAACACAATGCCCCTTGGACTCAAAAACGCCGGCGCAACTTATCAGCGCATGATTCAGACATGTCTGGCAAACCAGATCGGCAAAACAGTGGAGGCATACGTAGACGATGTGGTCGTCAAAACCAAGCACGTCGAAACTCTAGTAGACGACTTGAGGCTCATGTTCGATAATCTCCGAACATATGACATTAAGCTTAACCCGGAAAAATGTGTTTTCGGCGTACCAGCCGGAAAGCTCTTGGGCTTCATTGTATCCAGTAGAGGAATTGAAGCAAACCCAGCCAAGTTCCGAGCTCTGTCACAATTGGATATCCCAAAGGATCTCAAACAAATACAAAAATTGATGGGATGTGTGGCGGCTTTAAGCCGCTTTATCTCCCGTTTAGGAGAGAAGGCATTACCCCTTTATCGCCTCCTCCGACGCACCGAACACTTCGAGTGGACGGATGCCGCCACGGCCGGACTCGCAGAAATAAAAGCCATATTGGCAACAAACCCAGTCCTGGCCGCGCCCAACATAGGCGAACCAATGCTATTATATATCGCGGCAACTCATCAAGTGGTGAGCGCGGTGCTCGTTATCGAACGAGAAACGGACGGACACAAGTTCCCCCTTCAAAAACCAGTTTACTACGTGTCCACTGTCCTGACTCCATGCAAGTCACGGTACCCGCATTATCAGAAGATAGCGTACGCGGTGTTCATGGAATCCCGGAAGCTGCGACACTACTTTCAAGAGTGTTCGATAACAGTAGCCTCTGAAGTACCTCTTAATGACATTATAAACAACCGCGACGCGACGGGCCAGATTACCAAATGGGCCATTGAGCTCCTCCTGTTCGACATAACCTATAAGCCACGGCGAGCTATTAAGTCGCAAGTTTTGGCCGACTTCATCACTGAATGGACTGAAGCCGAACTCCCTAAAGAGTACGGCGCATATTCCAACTGGATCATGCACTTCAACGGCTCCAAAATGTTGGTTGGCGTGGGGCTGGCGTCGTCCTGACGTCCCCAACCGGAGATACGGTTCAATACGTACTCCAGATAATGTATACGGACTCAAACAACGCAGCCGAATACGAGGCCCTTCTACATGGTCTCCGGATGGCAGTCTCCATGGGCATTCAACGCCTAGAGGTGCACGGGGATTCGAACCTCACGATATCCCAAATAAATGGAGACTTCGATGCCAAGGATCCGAAAATGGCAGCTTATCGCAACACCGTCCTAAAAATGTCATCTCGGTTTGAGGGGCTCGAATTTCACCATATAGCTCGGGATAACAACCAGGCAGCAGACGTATTGGCACGCATTGGTGCAAAGCGCGATGCTGTCCCTCCCAACATCTTCCTAGAGAGGCTGTTTAAGCCATCTGTACTATGGGAGGGGGAATCCGGAAATAATAACCCGAACCCAACCGCACTGCCCGACACTGAACATTCTGACACAATCGGCGGTTCTACCAATGAAGTAACATCCTCAGCCCACGTAATAGTGGCAGTCATTGCCCCGTGGACGGAACCATTCCTAGCCTACCTAACCAGGCAGGAACTCCCCAAGGACCAAAACGAGGCCCACTACATAGTATGGCGATCTAAAGCCTATAAGGTCCGTGAGGGAGAGCTCTACAAGAAAAGCACAACCGGAGTCCTTCAAAGGTGTATCTCCGGAGAGGAAGGGCGGAACCTTCTGGTTAAAATTCATGCCGGACTCGGCGGGCACCACGCAGCAGCTCCGGCCCTTGTAGGCAAGGCCTTCCGTACAGGATTTTATTGGCCGACGGCCTCGGGCAGATGCTCAGGACTTAGTCCAACAATGCGTTGGCTGCCAGCTCTTTGCTAATCAAAGCCACATGCCACCCACCGCCCTCAAAACTATACCCATAACCTGGCCCTTTGCGGTCTGGGAGCTTGACATGGTTGGACCCCTTAAAGGAGGAACCCACAAGCAAAGATACCTACTGGTCATGGTGGATAAGTTCACCAAATGGATAGAGGCCAAGCCTGTTAAGACGACCGAATCCGGACCGGTGATAGACTTCATATCAGGGGTCGTACACCGTTACGGCGTCCCCCATAGCATCATCACTGACAACGGCACGAACTTTACGGCCGACGAGGTTAAACTCTGGTGCAAAAACATGGGCATCAAACTCGACTATGCTTCAGTCTATCACCCTCAAACTAACGGTCAAGTTGAGCGAGCAAATGGTCTAATCATGAGCGGCATCAAACCCCGATTAGTGTGGTCCCTTAAGGAATATAACACGCACTGGGTAGAGGAGCTCGACTCTGTACTCTGGGGGCTGCGGACCACTCCAAATCGCACCACCGGATTTACACCATTCTTTATGGTATATGGTGCAGACGCAGTTCTGCCCTGTGACATAATTCATGACTCACCTCGCGTGCGCATGTATGAAGAAAGAGAAGCCGAGCTCGATCGGCAGGACAGTTTGGACGCATTGGAGGAGGAGCGTGACGTGGCGAAAGCCCGTTCCGCATTCTATCAATAGCAAGCTCGAAGATATCAAAGCAGAGAAGTATGGGACGAAACTTACAACATTGGCGAGTTAGTTCTATGCTTGCCAGACAAGAAAAAGGACAAACTCAAGCCCAAATGGGAAGGTCCCTTTATCATTAACCAAGTCTTGACCGGTGGAGCGTACCGTCTGCGAGATGCATCGGATAACCGACTCGAGCCGAACCCATGGAACACAGCCCGTCTCCGAAGATTCTACGCCTAGCGCCGGATTCTGAGATCGTCTCCTTCCTCCGTCTATATTTTACATATTAGCTGTCTTTTGTTTCTCTCCTTCTTCCCCCTTTCTTATCACAGCCTTTGAAAGCTTGTTCGCGCATTGTTCGCACACACTTGACGCACTATCCGCGCTCATTATACCTGGGGGCTTCTTTAACAGAAGCTTATTTATACGGGCTTCATGCCCAACACATGTGTCACACTTCCGCGTGTACCTTTTATTCACCATTATATGCATCGATATGACTTAAGTTTTGGCCAAGCTGGGTTGCCTGGCACCTGTGCTTACCCCTACGTTCCCGATTGTTCGGCTAGGCGGTAAAGGGAGCACCTCTGCGATTGTTACTACCGGGTCAGCCGGATGTGTACCTCAGACTGGGTGAAGCCGAAAGCTAGCGTTCTTAAGGGAATATTCGGTCGGTGAACTAAAACACGATTTCTTACCCATTTATTCATCTGCCCCCAGATGTTTTTCTGCTTTTTTCGCAGTCCAGACATGCACTTTAGGGCATGCCTCCCAGGGAAAGGAACCCCTAATGGAACTATTCTCCCTGGAAGATGTTTCTTACTAACCATGTGATATAACATAACTAGTTGGGCACTTGTCTGATACAGCACTAATGACCCCTACGCCTGGTCTCCACGCATGCCCCGGTTCTTATATAACCGCGAAGGTATTCGGACACACTCCGGACTATTGGGTCCCGAGGTTGAAGCAAAAAGGTCCGCTATGACAAACGATCTACAATCCGGCTAGAAGGCATTTTACATGTCATCTTAAATTACATAGTCAACTTGACTGGGCATATTCCTCTTCAATGCCATCCAGTAGGCTATCTAGTTTACAGTCCTGTTGGGAATACTTTGCAGCCAATTCTACTTGGTCGTACAGTAAGCTCACAGGGATCTCCTTCCCATCGGGCCCCGCAAGTCCGACCTCGGCCATGTGGTTCGGGTCAGCCTTCGTGTACCGTGTCTTCACCATGGCCCAGGCCTCCCTGGCGCCTTGATGGCAGGCCGATATCTTCCATAAGCGGAAGCGCTGCCGTGCTCCCTGAAGCCTCTCTGCAAGCCCTCCAAGGCCTTCGGGCAGGGAGACAAATGGCCACAAGGCCTGGGCGACGCCTTTCATCACCTGCCGAACTCGTTTGTGCAGTTGCAAGAGCTCGAGAAGCAGGTCACCCGTAGAACCGGGCATCTCCTCTGCAGGACGGCCTATGAGCATACCTACAAACATAACTCTGTTAGATGACTTCCTCACCGAACTCTTTTTCAAAGTTCGTTCAAGCACTTACTAAAAATGCCGCGCCAAAATCGCTGATTCTCCTTAACGGAGTCAGATAGCTGGGCACGAACATCCTTTAGTTCCTCACCCAGCTGGGTGTTGGCATCTTGGAGATTATTTTTCTCCTGCCTCACCCTTGTAAGCACATTCTCGCCAGCCTTTAACTGACGCATGAGTTGTTGCTTGTCCGGATCTATACCGGCGCCGTCTGCAATATTATTGTCAGACTTATACACACGCCGCACTTCACATATTACTTGTATTTTGAATCATATATTACCAGAGGGGGTCTCTTTGGCTTCCCCCGCTGCGGCTAGTGCGGCCTCAAGTTGGGCTTTGCACTCCTCCAGCTCCTGGGACAGTTGGGTATTCTTTTCGGTAAGACCCTGCACAACAAATGATCCTTAAATCAGTTATTCTAACTATTTCAATTCTCGGAGGCTACTGGCATATATAACTGTCAAATCTTCTCACCCGTATGTCTTTTACATACCGCTCCGTGGCTCTGGCTAGACCATTTTGAGCGGCACGGAGGTGCGCATCTCCCGAATTAAAGGTATCCAATGCCTCTGGGGAGAAACACGCGTCACGAAGAGCTGTCCGGCGGAGCCTGTGATTCATGGCACTCTCCACCTCGAAATTGGTGGCAGATAACCTGTCAGCATCCTCTATTGGAGGAACATCCGACGCACGCCCCGTGTTTGCCTCCGCTTCTGGACCTGGCTTTTTTGCCTGGCGAGCGGAGGACTGATTGGCAACCCCTCCGGATGTAGTCCGGCGAGCGCTCTTCTTCCTGAAAAGGCACGAGCGTTAGTATGCCTCCCGGGAATAAAGCCAGGGAGTAAGGTGACGCGCCATACCGTTGCACCGGAGTTTCGATCCAGACCACACTTCTTTTTAGCCTCCTAGGCCGTGCTGCCCCTTGTGGGCCAGCCGCCACGGGCTCCCTCTCGCTGCACCGCGCCCCGCCCTGCGCGGGCGACGAAGCTCCGGGGGCACCTCAGCCGCCTTCCCCTCAAGAAGGTGCCTTGGCAACAAAGCGCGTCGCCCCTGGGCGGAACCCACTCCGTTCGGTGCCAGCACAGCAAGAGAAGAGCTGCCAAGAGATCCCTCGCCCCCAAGAAGCTGCCCGTGTGATCCCCGCACCGGCCCAGCACGAACGTGCTCCTGCTCCAACGCGTCAACACCCTGCGCTGCTCCTAACGGCAGCGCACAGAGACTTCCAACATCAAGCTCACCGTCACCAAAGGCCTCCCGCGGCCACTGCAGGCTGCCGTGCCTTCTCCGCCGAGCTGCGCAGCGTGGCCTGGCCGGGCAAGTTCAAGCCAGATCTGCCCCCGCGCTACGATGGCACGGCTAACCCTGCTGAGTTCCTGCAGCTCTATGAGCTGGACATTGAAGCCGCCAACAGGGACGAGAAGGTCATGGCAAACTAGTTCCCCATGGCGCTCAAGGACGGTGCCCGGACCTGGCTCCTGAACCTGGCTCCTGGCACCATCTCCTCCTGGGACAAGATGCGCACCCGATTCATCGCCAACTTCCAAGGCACCCGCCACCGGCCCTCGGCCATGAGCGACTTGCGCCGCATCAAGCAGCAGTCAGGAGAGATCTTGCAGAAGTTCATCCAGCGTTTCAACAGCGCTCGCCTTAAGATCCCCAGGGTGTCTGAGGAGGCCTTCATCTCAGCCTTCTCTGACGGCGTGCATGATGTCAAGATGAAGGAGGAGCTCACGATCCATGAGGACCTATGCACCTCCCTGGAGCTGTTCAATTTGGCAACCAAGTGCGCTAGGGCTGAGGAAGGGCGCCTTTCCCTCCTTGAGCTGCCAGCTGCTGACCCAGAAGAAAAGAAGCCCAAGGTCAAGGACGTGAAGCGCAAGGGGGCTACCATGCTTGCAACAGAGCCGGACACCAAGCGAGGTAGGGATCAGCCTGAGTCGTCCAAGGGCACCGGGTACTGCGTGTACCAGGACCTCCACACCCACAACACCAACGACTGACAAGAGCTCAAGGCCGTGCGGGACGTGCGTGCCGGCCGACGCCCCGAGCGTAGCGACCGTGGCTATGGCCGAGGAGGAGGAAGAGGTGGAGGACGATGGGAAGACCGTGGCCCTCGCCAAGGGTGGCGTGACCGACCTCGCGAGGACCGCTGGCAGGACCAGCCTCGTGAGGGAGGTTGGAGGGACCCGCCTCGCGAGGGAGGTTGGAGGGATCAGCCTCGCGAGGATTGCCCAAAAGGCAACGCGGGCCTCCCTCCTCTGCCACCACAGCCGAGGAGGAATGAAGACCATCATCAGGATGAGGGGGCTGGAGGCTTCCAGGAGCCGCGCGCAATCGCTTGCATCTTGGGCGGCGCTCAAGCCCCGGCCTCTCAGCACATCTTCAAGCAGTTTGCTCATGAAGTGAATGCAGTCCTCCCCAAGCTTGAGGCCACACGCCCTCTCAGGTGGTCAGCGTGTGCCATCACGTTCAGCTCAGCGGATCAGCTCAAGTGCGCGGCCACAGCCGGAGTCCTCCCGATGCTTTGTTCCCTAATCATCAGCAATGTGCAAGTCACCAGGACCCTCATCGATGGCGGAGTAGGGCTCAATGTCCTATCTGTCGAGACGTTCAACAATCTCCAAGTGCCGTACAATCAGCTTCAGCCAACCAAGCCTTTCTCAGGAGTCATTGATGGTTCCACGGTTCCGGTAGGGCAGGTCCGCCTTCCTATCTCCTTCGGGAAGCGCGACAACTACCGTACCGAGCTCATTGACTTCAACGTCGCTCACATTTGCCTGCCGTACAATTCCATCCTCGGGTACCCAGCCCTGGCCAAGTTCATGGTCGTGACTCATCACGGCTACAATGTCCTCAAGATGCCAGGAAGCGGTGGAGTCATCACGGTGCCTTGTGAAGAGAGAGACGCTGTGCGTTCTCTGGAACGTGCTTTCCAAGCCGCGTTAATTGAAGACCCAGATCACAGGGGCGGGAGGCTTCCCGAGGCTGCCCCTAAGAAGAAGAAGACATCGCCTGGTCTGGCCCCTCGGGAGGCAGGCCCCTCAGGGTCCGCGCCTATTCAGGGGGCGCCTCCTTCTATCGCATAGGAAGGCGCGCCCGGTGCCCTCCTCGAGCAAGGCTGGGGGCTCTCTCCTGGAGGTCCATCGACTTTGCTAGGATCACGAGGGAGGCACTCGGGCACCACTTGGAGGCGTGCTTCAGAGCACGTTTCCCTCAGGAAGGAGCAAGGCAAGGGGGGCCAGACCCTCAGGAGTTCGTCAGCGAGATCATTCAGGAGCTGCGGGAGTCAAGAGTCATGAGTGGCAGCCGCCGCTTACCCGCTGTAGCTCCCCATCCAGGCGAGGATGGTGGGCTGCGGGTCTGCATCGACGTACCAGGACTCAACCGAGCCACCTCTCAGGAGCGCCTCTGGCTCTCACGCGTGGGACGCTGCGAAGGTCCACCCCACAGCTATGTTCGCATGCCTTACGGCCTTCCGAACGCGGCTGCTGTGCGTCAGCGCCTCATGAGGAGCATCTTGGAGGCTCAAGCGGCTAGGCATTCCACTGTCCTGGCGGAGATGGAGATGGTCCGCGAGGAGCCGCCAGCGCCTCCAGAGCCTCCCGAGGCTCCCGGGCCTGGGGGCTCGTGAAGATCGGCTTCTGTAGCGCACACCGTCAGCTACTTCAGCATCCCTTCATCTTCAACATCATCAAGTGACATCCTTCAAGTTTCATTTTCAGTTGGGTGCGCCCCCCAGGGCTGCATCATTCCCAAGCCGCGTGGGTCTGTCCCTGCGGCATGTATCCCTTTGGTTCATGTTGTTGGTTTACTTTATCGGGGGCGCCTCTCGGGCTGCATCATCCCCAAAGTCGCTCGGGCCCGACCCAGTGGTGTTCGCCTTTTCTGCGCCTATCTAAATAGATTTGCTCCTCCATGGTTAACGTGCTTGACTTAATCGCCCGCTCGATTGACACCAACTGATGGAGCTGCTCCCTAACGGCATGATGCTTGCGCATGGGTCCGTCCCTGCAACGTCGACAAACCTGAATGGCTGAGCTCTAGCTCCGGCAACCCCACAGGGCGCCACCTCACCAAGCCTTCAGTGCCTCGTCACCCTCCAAGAGCAACCAGCAGCTGGCCGGCAATTGTAACGACAAACTCTCGCTTTTCTCGTGATGAACTCGCAGGATCACTTTAAGGAGCAGCGTCGGGCGAGACCTTCGCAGCGTCTCCTTCGTTCTCGTCCGCACGAACCGCTTGCACGTTAAAGGGGGGGTACCTGAGCATCGCGACTCATGGACTCTTACTGGCTCTCCAGCCCTCACCTCCTGTCCTTGTCCACGGCATCGTGACCTGGCATACCAGCGAGAGGGAAGAGGCACGTGGGGACCTCGCGAGGTAACTCCTCAGCTGCCGAAGCGCGGGCCTGGCGCCGCGCCAAGGAGTGGCTTCTGACCCCCGAGATAAGTCATCCTTCGGAAATACTAGCTATCGCAGCACCGACCTCACACCTAATGCAGTCCCGTTTTGGCAACGTCGCGCTCCTTTCTCACTGAACGATGGCTGCTTGAGCGCTAAAGGAGACCTCCTGAGCATCGCGACTCAGGGGCTCTTACTGGACCCTGGGCCGCTCACCTCCTTGCCTTGACCACGGCATCGTGACCTGGCATACCAGCGACGGCTGAAGCTTGCCTTGGGACCGGGACCTGTCAGCGTAGAGCGTGAAGTCCTCGCGAGGTTCGAAAGGAGAAACTAAGCTAAGACGGGACGAGCATCTCACACCGCTTCACGATAAGGATCATATTAACAAATGGAACCGCAGGCACCTTACAAACCCCCATGGGGTGTGTTCTTCGTTTCCTCGCAGGGAACAAAAGGAGCAAATCCTAAAGAGCGCTAACTACACGCGCCTCCGCAAGAGACGCCATCATTAACAGTGGGCCGTCAGGCACTGGCGCCAACCCCATACAGGTCAGTGGCGACGGCGGCCTGACAAGCCCGCCCTGCTCCGAGAGCGACGCAAGCTCGGGGGCTCGTAGCTGTCGTCGCTTGTCTACGGGGTCGCGAAGAGCTCGGCGGAGTCGCTGGATCCTCCAGCGCCTTCGCCGCCTAAGGAGCTGATGGGGGAGCGATTGGCGAGCCTACTCCTCGCCATGGTCGGGTCTCGGCCACCTTTCTCAGGGCAGCATTCCAGCCGACGTCCCTCCGTGTCAAAGACCTTGAAGAACATCAGGGAGGCGCCATCGTACTCGAGGTGGATTACGAGGGCACCACCCGTCCTGCAGACCCGGGCGATCTCGCCCCAGCCATGGGTCATGTAGACCTTGTTCGGAGCGACAACCTCGACCTCCACTCCAGTCGCAGGGGTACTGCAGTCAGCATGCTGCAGCCAAATCTTGATAGGCCCCCTCGGCGGGATCTCGAAGGCGAAGGAAGGAGGGAGGTGAATCCAAGACCGAGGAGGCATGGCGGCGTGAAGCACGAGCTCGCGAGAGGAGCCCTCAGCGTGAACTCGAGGAGGAACGACGTATACCACCGTGATCCGCCGGCGGTGACGACGCCTCTGGCGGCGCCGCTCGGTGCCTGCGCCTTCAGGACCCTCGATCCGGGCGTACAAGGGCAATGGGAATCCAGGCGGCGGCCGCTCAAACCATGGCCTCGACACCTCCTGCCAAGCACCCCCTTCTCCGGGGCAAGAGGCGAGCCGTTTCTTCGGAGGAAGCGGGACAGGACCCTCTCGGGGGGCCTTCCCCTTCTCTTCGGCAGAAAACCGACGGATCGGTGCCATTGGCGTAGGGAGGAGCGAGGAAAAAGAAGAAGATGGAGAGTAGCAGGAAGAGATGGACTAGAAAGGCCCGCCTCGTTCCGTACATATAGCAGGGGGAGGCCAACCACCAGCCTCCATGATCACAGGTAATCATGACCAATTTTGCATGTAGGGACTTGTCAATTCATGCAATTGTCGAGGCGTCGTGGGGGAGCTAGGATGCCCACGTCCAATCAACCGCCACGCGACGCCCCAGGCCGCAGGCTGATGGGGCCCGTAGTGCTTCGCACATGCCCCTTTGCTTCTCTGCTAAGCCAAGTCCAGGCGCGCCTTGGGCCTGGGGGCTACTGTCGGTGTTCTGGGAACGGGGGTACCCAGACTTGCCTGCCTGCGGCCTACGGCGTGGCTCAGGGAGTGGCCCAGTGCGGCCCATCTTCATCAACACATGCTCAAGACCCTCGCGAAGGGCCAAGCCTCGCAGGGCGGACGACAGGAGGCTTCCTCGGGCACAGCCTCATCAGGCTGGCTCGCGAGGAGGCGGAGAGATCAAGGCGGTGTACCTCACGAGGTGCCCATGACGCAAGCCATGACGACCGAGGCCAGGCGGGCGCCGGCTTGTGCAGAGTCCTTGTTTCCTCTTTGGTGCAAAGGGGGCAAGTGCAGGCAAGTGTATCAAGCAAAGGCAACCATTTCGGTGCAACAAGACCAAGACCAGCAGGACGGCAGGATGGAGGTCATCGTGGAGCCCAAGCCGGCGTCACCGTCAGGGTCTTTGGCAGGCGAGGACCAACTTTAGTAAGGATAAGTGTACTAGATGTTCCCCTTCAAAATGGCCAATTGTTGGCGCCCTTCCCGCTCAATATTTGGGAAGAGGCCCAGGGCCTCCATCTATAAATAGGACTAGACACCCATGGGGTAGGGCATTGAGAGATCGGGAGAGGCATCGAGAAGTGACCGATCAGGAAGAGAGAGAGAGAGAGAGAGAGAGAGAGAGAGAGAGAAGCGACCGAACTCACCCTAGCAGTTCATCGCACTAGCCAAGAACAGACCCTCGCGAGGCTGTTCTTCCCCTGTATCATTCATCATCAGCCCCCTGAGGCAATCCACCACACCACACTGGAGTAGGGTATTACACCACAATGGTGGCCCGAACCAGTATAAACCTCATGTCCCTTGTGCTGTTCTTCGTGTAGTTTAGATCCTTGCGAGGCGACGAAACGCGGGTAGGCAGGAGGTGTGATCTCCGCGTGCACCCCAGAGTTCGAACCTTAAGGGTCTGCCGGAACCCGAAATCTGACAGCGGGGTCCCTCCACCCGCAAACTGCTGGTCCTGAATCTTCCACCTGTCACCATCTTGCCAGGTGCACCGATGGAGGGGAACCGACAGTCACCTTGGTAGCATCCTGGGCCAGCGTACGGGAACCGCAAGCGCCACCCAGCCAATCACCACTGAGCAGCTGATCCATGGGGTCCGTAGGGAATCCACTAACATTGGCCTCAAAGCTGTTGCTGACCACATGACTTCCCGGCGTGCACCTAGATTGAAATCATGCGCGCGTGCCCGCCTGCGGTGCCGCCTCCATTGAAGATTCTGTCGTGCTCGCCGAGCCTCCACCAGCACCGTCAGTGCAGTGGTCGTGGCCTCCCCGGCTTCCCCTGCCAGCAGGACGAAAGCTATGACCGTTGTCACTCATAGGCGGGGATGGGGGAGGCGACGGGGGCGGCGCCGCCCCACCGTCGTCCAGCTCGATGTCCTCCAGCATTGTGATGTCGATAGGGTACCAGAGAGCAGTAGAGCACCGCGCAGCGGCAGTTCGCTGTTGTCACATCCCTAGCTCTGGTCTCTCTAGAGCTAGCATCTGTTGTTGCGCCATGTTTAAATTTTCTCAGAAACTTGAAATGGGGAAGACAGAACCCCAGCGCCCCTTTAAACCAACTAGGGTTTACTAAAATCATTTCCAATGAACCTGAAATGCCCTTCTAAAATGTGCATCATCTTTGCTTTGGTCTTAAACCTCTGATAAAAATGGTGCACAAATTTCTAGGACATCCTAAGGTCACTGGATTAAATTATATGATATTTGAATTTGGGCATTTAAATAATAGTAAATATTTTAAATGCTCAAATAATCATAAACTGAAATGTTTACTGTTGGATATATTCTAAGCAGTAGCCATGATTAGTTTCTGATTTTTGGAAATGTCGTGGCATTGTTAATTAAGCCCAGAAAAAAATAAAAAAATAGAAAACAGGAAATAAAAGAGAGAGAGAGAATTACCTCGCTAACTTACCTGTTCGGCCCCAGCACTGCAGATGGCTGGCCCAGCCGACGTCCCAGCCCACCAAGCCACCCCCTCCTGTCGTCTTCCTCCCCTCGCCCCAAAGCAGCTCAGTGGCGAGCACTGTCGTTGCCGTGGCCTCCTCCCTGCCTTCTTCCCCCCTCCCTGACCCTTCTAGCGATGCCACGGGCATGTCCCGTGACCCCTCTCTCCTCTCCCTCGCTCCCTAGCCTCTCGCCTCCTCTCTAGTCCCTCCCCGTAGCACCACCGAGTGCAGCCGACACCGCCAACGCCGTTTTCCGCGGCCAGAGCCACCCCCGTCTCTCCGTCGTGTCTAGAACAACCGCCTCACCACCCTACTTCTCCTCGTCGAGCCATGTGACCCTGGAAGCCCCGTATCGTCGTCCTCGCCGTCGTCTTCATCGTCGATCACCCAAGATCGCCGTCGTTGTTCCGGCCGCACCTGACCTCCCCCGAGCTCTTTGACGACGCCCTCGAGATCACACTGAGCCCCTGATTCGTTTCCCCCTACTCCCATGCTCTAATTCGATCTCTAGCCATCGCTTTCATCAAGACCGAGAACCGCCGCCGCCCGAGCTTGTCGTCAGCGTAGCTCCGGTGACCTTTTGGTCGTGCGAGTGCGTCCAAACGCTTCACCACACCACGTAGAGCCTCTCTCGATCTTCGTTTCGTCCGTTGGCACACCGTAGCCTCGACCACGAGCTCGCCCGAGCTCCGGCCGCCGCTGCGGTCGTTGCTGGCGTTGGCTCCGGTCACCTCGTGGCCTCCCATCTGCTCCCCTGGACGCGGGCGAGCACAGGCTACGCCCCTGTAGTCTCAGCGCGCCCAGCCGCCGCCCCTAGCGCCACTCCGGCGGGCCGCCACTGCACTGCGTGGTCGCCATCGTTAAGCCGCCGGCTAACCACGCCATTAGGGCCAAACCACACTGCTAATTACAAACCGCATTCACTGACACCGGGCCCCTACAGCTGGTCAAATCCTAGTCAACGTGGGGTTTAAAACCCGCTTAGCTATTGTAACGCTGACATGTGGGACCCAAAAGTCAGATTTGACTTCATTGACTACTGACGCAGTGCTAACCTAAGGCTGACGTCATAATAGCTTTTCTGGGATTTTAAATAAATCAGAAAGGATTTATTTATTTCAGAAAATATCCAAAACTTCTAAAATGCATAGTAATTCAACCGTAACTCCAAATGAAATAAGTTATATATGAAAAATGATTAGAAAAATCCAATCTATTCATCTCTAATAGTTGCATGCATGTTAGAGCAACCTAACCTTGCTGTTTAGGTGAAACAAGTTAATGCACTAATATGACCTCTTATTTTGGGTTTGCGTTTGAATCCTTGATTCAAATGAACTCAAACCAATCTGTTCTAAGTTGCATTATCCATACACACTCATTTTGCCATGTCATTTGCATGCATCATAATGTTGCATATTGCCATGTATGATTGTGTGTCGATGTGTTCTTCGTGGTAGGTTCTGTCTCTGAGGATATTCATGAGTATCCAACTGAAGGGCAGTATCCCACTACCACTCTGTCAGGCAAGCAAAACCCCCTTGTTCATTCCGATACAATCCCACTCTCTCGCGTCTGCTCTCTTTTACTGCATTAGGACAACAACGATTAATCTGCTATTTGCTGCGGTAGCTCAACCCCTTATCCTCTGCATGACCTGTCATTGCCATAGTAAATAGATGAAACCCACTAGCATGAGTAGGAGTTGTTTGAGCCCTGATGTGCCTACTCATTCATGCTTGTTTGTCATGCCTGCTACTGCTTAGAGTTGAGTCAGGTCTGATTCATCGGGGATGAATTGGAATGGTGTTGAACATGTCCTACTGTGTGTGAGCTAAGTGTCTGAATACGATTTGGTAAAGGTAGCGGTGAGAGGCCATGTAGGAGTACATGGTGGGTTGTCTCATTGAAGCCATCCTCAGGAACTGAGTTCTATGTTTGTGAAACATTTACTACCATGCATTGGGCCCGAAACCAATGGAACCTCTCGGCTTCTTAATCACCCTTGTCCTCTGTCCAGGAGTTGCAAGTAGTTTCTGGTGTTTGTAGTATGCTGGAGGCCGTGCGCAGCGCTGACCCGAGGGGTGGGCTGTTATGCGGTAGGCACGTGGCACGGTGTACCGAGCGCCCGTTTGGTGTCTCGGGAACCCTGCACACATTGTTCGGGGCCGTATGTGGAAACCTCGGCCGGACTCCCTATGGATGGAACCTGAATAGGCGATAAACTTGAACTAGAGACTTGAGTGTTTAGGTAGGTCGTGGCCGACACCCTCGTTGGGCTTCTGCTTGAAGGTTGCGGAGTACATGTCATGTAAACGGCGGTAAGTGGTGAGAGCGTGTGTGAAGAAGTACACCCCTGCAGGGTTAACATCATCTATTTGAATAGCCGTGTCCGCGGTAAAGGACTTCTGGGTTGCCTATAGAGTTCATAGACAAGTGAAAGTGGATACTCTAAAATACGCAAGATAAGTGTGAGTGCTATGGATGGCGTTCACGTAGGGAGACGGGAGCGGATCCATAGTGGTGTATTGATATGGTGAATATGTGGACTCGTGTGAGCCACCTCAAAGAGTTACCTGCAGTTATAGTTTAGGATAGCCACTGAGCCAAAGTTGGCTTGCTGCAGTTAAACCCCACCATCCCTTTGTTGATAATGATGCATATGTAGATAGTTTTGATGTAAGTCTTGCAGGGTACATTTGTACTCATGTTTGCCTATTTTATGTTTTGCAGAGAGACTTCGGTCTCTCTAGTAGTTCCGCGTGGACTTCGATGTTTAGCTTGTTACCTCAGCTACGATCTTGTGCCCTCGGCAGGATCGATTAGATAGTTAGGCTTCTTAGCCTTTTTCAGTTGTAGATGTCTGTACTCAGACATGTTAAGCTTCCGCTTGTGCTTTGACTTTTATGCTCTGAATGCTGGGTCGAGAGACCCATGTCTGTAATATCTCGCTCCTCGGAGCATATTGAATAAAATACTTGAGTTATAGAGTCATGTTGTGATGCCATTTTGTATTTGCGCATATCGAGCATATTGTGTGTATGTTATTGAAATGCTTGGTATGTGTGGGATCTAACTATCTAGTTGTTTATCCTTGGTAGCCTCTCTTACCGGGAAATGTCTCCTAGTGCTTCCACTGAGCCTTGGTAGCTTGCTACTGCTCCGGAACACTTAGGCTAGCCGGCATGTGTCCTTCTTCGTTCCTGTGTCTGTCCCTTCAAGGAAATGTCACGCGGTGTCTACCGGAGTCCTGTTAGCCTGCTATAGCCCTACTTACTTCATGTTTATAGTGTTTGCTAGTTCCCTTAGGTTATTAGTAACCTTTGCATTAGTCCTCGAGGTTCGTGGTATTTCCTTCTCCCAAATACCATGAACCATTCTTGGCAGAAGTTCTTGTGAACCAAGACATCACAACAAGAGTGCTCTCGAAGAGTTCCCCATTCTATATCGTGACTCTGCCAGTCCTACCTTCTCCGCATGGGTTATCCGGAAGAAAAATGTTGAGCCTTGCTCGACATACTAATCTGTGCATCCATAGCTCAAAAAATTGTATGTTCTTTTGGGTTATCCCTCTTTAGCTGTATCCTGACCCCCGTCTATGAATTGATAGTCAGTCGTGCACCCGTGTTCATCGATGCCTATTATTCTTGTGGTCCGTCAAGCCATTCTATTCCAGAATGACTAGGAGAAACAATCTCTAGTACCTCATCCTTATCCAGGATTGGGTCAAAGCCGTTGTGTTCCGCAGATCAAAATGCTAATCTAGCTCTTGTTCTGCTCTACCTTGGAGTATTACCATCTTTATATCAAGAATGTCATGGGAATTGCACACCATCGTATGAACTCTTGACATAGTGATACTTCTCGCCATCATTAATCATTCCTCGGTTTCGTGTTATCGCAACCGGAATGCTGACAAGTGAATCGTGATGTGTGAAATCTATACACCTAGCAACTCCGTTGCTTGGTAGTTAAATGGACGATAACCTCATTCTTAGCATGTTGATTATTGAATCATCACCATTCTAAGATTGATTGTGCTACCTAGTCCTTATTTCCGGTGCACTCTTCGATCAATGAGTTAGGATTTTGTCAACCCTCGCTCATTGGATCGTATCATCTTTCCTGAAAAGCAAGATTGTTCTAGAGCTTAGTAGCATATCGGTGGTTCATGTTTTCCCGAATATCTTCTCGGAAGTATTACCAAGTTGTCCCCTGACTGTTATGTTGAGCTCGTGATCAAGTTGGTTTTATTATTAACCATCCATTCTCCAAGAACCTGTGTTGGATACCCCTGAGCTAGTTGGTTAAGCTAAACAACAACTTGGAGAGTTGGAAGATAAAAGCTTGCCTAGTTTAGTTCATTTTAAGGGATATCTTGTATGTGTGTTGAAGAAAGATGGTATTTTCATCGATTGACCCTTGTGATCAGTTATTGAACCTATCATCTCATCCAATCGTTGATTTGAGTGTGGGATATCATCAAATCAAATCAGACCCAACGATGCTCTTAATGTTGTCTAACTCATGGTTGATTCCTCGAGCATACATCATTATATCCTTTGATCTGACTAATGCTATTACATGTTCACATAATTGTTGAATTCCATCTATTTGGAAATTTCGATGACTTGTTGTTGAGCCCATCAGTAGCATTTTGTCTCCTCCATGATCCATGTTGAGCATCCAGCTAGTGTTGGAAACTTCTATAAGCATTATCTTCATGCTCTGTTCATGAAGCATGTGTTGGATGAAAGAAGTGACTTCCTCTGATTCACGTGCATTTGGTGCAAGTTGCCGCCGTGAGTTCGAGAAAGATTGTTTTTGTTTTCTCCGGTACCATCCCAAGTCAGTTATGCATGTGCGAATTTATTCTATGGTTTGATAGATTAATTACCTCCACTCCATATGTATTCCCTAGCACACCAAGCCACTGGCTGATTTGTTCCAGGAGAAGGAGTTCCTTATAAGAGCTAACCTGGGCTTAATCAAGGACATTGATATCCTCGATGATGGTTCCCCACCTGAACTTGGTAGTGTTTAACTATAAGACTACTACGTGGCCATGCTTGTCTGGGACAACGTGTTCACATGTTTGTAGCAGAACCAGCTCATGTTTTGGAGCTTACTACCGTAGTCCATTTCCCGAGAATCTCACAACGTTATCTCGTCAATTTGTGTTGCAAACTTTCATTTTTCTTTCTAGACTTGATGAGTCTGGATTATTCTGACACCAACCAGATCTGAATCTCAGGCAGATACCGGGCGCCCGTTTGGTGTCTCGGGAACCCTCCACACATCGTTCGGGGCCGTATGTGGAAACCTCGGCCAGACTCCCTGCAGATGGAACCTGAATAGGCGATAAACCTGGACTAGAGACTTGAGTGTTTAGGTAGGTCGTGGCCGACACCCTCGTTGGGCTTCTGCTTGAAGGTTGCCGAGTACATGTCGTGTAAACGGCGGTAAGTGGTGAGAGCGTGTGTGAAGAAGTACACCCCTACAGGGTTAACATCATCTATTCGAATAGCCGTGTCCGCGGTAAAGGACTTCTGGGTTGCCTATACAGTTCATGGACAAGTGAAAGTGGATACTCTGAAATACGCAAGATAAGCGTGAGTGCTATGGATGGCGTTCACGTAGGGAGACGGGAGCGGATCCATAGTGATGTATTGATATGGTGAATATGTGGACTCGTGTGCGCCACCTCAAAGAGTTACTTGCAGTCATAGTTCAGGAAAGCCACTGAGTCAAAGCTGGCTTGCTGTAGTTAAACCCCACCATCCCTTTGTTGATAATGATGCATATGTAGATAGTTCTGATGTAAGTCTTGCTGGGTACATTTGTACTCACGTTTGCCTATTTTATGTTTTGCAGAGAGACTTCAGTCTCGCCAGTAGTTCCGCGTGGACTTCGACATTTAGCTTGTTACCTCAGTTACGATCTTGTGCCCTCGGCAGGATCGATTAGATAGTTAGGCTTCTTAGCCTTTTTCAGTTGTAGATGTCTGTACTCAGACATGTTAAGCTTCCGCTTGTGATTTGACTTTTATGCTCTGAATGCTGGGTCGAGAGACCCATGTCTGTAATATCTCGCTCCTCGGAGCATATTGAATAAAATACTTGAGTTGTAGAGTCATGTTGTGATGCCATGTTGTATTTGCGCATATCGAGCATATTGTGTGTATGTTATTGAAATGCTTGGTATGTGTGGGATCTGACTATCTAGTTGTTTATCCTTGGTAGCCTCTCTTACCGGGAAATGTCTCCTAGTGCTTCCACTGAGCCTTGGTAGCTTGCTACTGCTCCGGAACACTTAGGCTATCCGTCATGTGTCCTTCTTCGTTCCTGTGTCTGTCCCTTCAAGGAAATGTCACGTGGTGTCTACCGGAGTCCTGTTAGCTTGCTACAGCCCGGATTCTCCAGAGTCCTGCTAGCCCAGTTGCTACAGCCCGGATTCACTCGCTGATGACCGACACGTTTGTTGCTGGGTCATGTATGCCTGTCCCTGTAAGTTAGTGCCACTTTGGGTTTACGACTAGCCATGTCAGCCGAGGTTCTTTGTTATATGGATGATGAACTGGAGGAAGACTTGATCAAGGCCCGAGTCTCTTCCATCCTCGCATCTTGCTCCTCTTTATGTGCGGCAAGCTTGTTGTCGATGTAGTCCCTTCTACTTTCTTTGGAGTGACGAATGTCGATGGAGATGTTCTCGATGCGCTCTCGCAATCTTGATTGTGCGCATTGCACTTGTCGTTGTAGATCGAAGATAGACACTTTGGTGATATAGTTGTTCACGCCGTCGTTGTTGTCGAGGACCGGAGAGGAAATGCCTTGCCTATCCATCACAAGACTCGAGCAAATATGAGTGGGAGAAAGATAGAAGAACTTATACCAATGTACCTTGACCGATGTTGACAATGAATCAAGTTCACTCAAATGCGGACAATGAAATAGCACTATTGGTACCAATCCTGGTCGGTTCTCACACCTACACAAGTAAAGCTTATAGTGGAGCTCGGTGAGGATAGTGGCACAAAAATTTAATGCAAAATGTTAGCAAGAGTCAATAATGTTGAAAGAGATTCACAAATTCGCAAGCGAAACAAGTAGACCAATAGCAATATGGAAGGCACATGGAAACGCACACACGGATAGATAAATGGGGTCGTGCAACCAAGGAATGAGCACAAAATGTGGAATCCACGGAAAACGCTCGTGTTGCACAACTCAAGAGAGACGCTAGCACGATTGCTCAATAGGCGGATACGACACTTGTGCACAACCTATAAGATGCAAAATGGATAAACTTCTATCCCAAGTATGCTATTATGTATGGTTCCCTGTGTTTCTCTCAAGATGATCCAAGATGATCGGTTATGACAATCTTATGTGCAATGTGATATGATGCTATGGCACTTTCTTACAAGCTTCTTTGCTCTCTTTCTCTTTTGCTTAAAAGCTTTATTTCTCTTTTTTTTCTATGGCCACTTTTGCACAATGCACAAACCAAGATAGCAATTGTGTATACGCGGGAACAAACTTGTGACACAAGATATGATAGCAATATATGCACCACGATGATATGGTATGTATGCTATGGGAAGTATGATCACAAATGTGCACAAGTAACGTTGCCGGCAATACTCAAATGGCTAGTCTCGATAGGCAAGTAACGCAAAAGTAAGGCTAGGGGTTAACAATGCATTAGCAAGGGAATATACAATGGAGGGATACCACGATACCAAGATGATATGGAGGTTACCGTCCGACGATGATGAGTAGCGGTGTTCTTGATGTAGATACCAAGATGATGGAGCCTCGTCCCTAAGTAGCCGAAACACCTTAGGAAACGGAAAAACCGCAAACTCAAAATCTCACATGTCAAATGTCAAAATGGTGGTAGCGGAAAGCAGTGGTGGGTTTGCACTAGGCAATGCGGAAGTGGAATGATGGGCTATACACGAGTCGGAGTTGAAGTTGCCGTCCCTAAGTAGCCGAAACACCTTAGGAGACACAAGCCACAACTCGAAAAAGCTCAAACAAAAATTGGGTTAAGTTGGGTTATCGGAAGTGTATGGTGGGAAGGTTATGTGGAAGTGGTGGTGGTGGTGGTTGATGAAGAAGTAATCGTCCCTAAGTAGCCGAAACAAGGACTAGGCTGTATTCTCATGCAAGATCGACACGTAATTGCTTATGCTTCACGGCAATTACACCCACATGAGGAAAACTACCCCACTCATGATCTAGAGCTTGCAGCTGTAGTCCATGCACTCAAAACATGGCGACATTACCTCCTTGGTAATCGTTGCGAAATCTACACTGATCACCAAAGTCTGAAGTACATATTCACCCAACCGGATTTAAATCTCAGGCAAAGACGTTGGGTCGAGTTGATCACAGATTTCGACTTAGGAATAACTTATACCCCAGGGAAAGCCAATGTCATGGCTGATGCGCTAAGTCGTAAATCTTATTGCAATAATCTGATGTTGCAACAAAGTCAACCACTTCTCCATGAGGAATTTCGGAAACTTAATCTCCACATTGTTCCTCAAGGATTCCTTTCCACCTTGGTGGCGAAACCTACCCTTACGGATCAAATCATCAAAGCACAGAAGGTAGATCCGGGAATTTTCCGCATTAGGAGAAACCTCAGGAAAGGAGTTGCGAATTGTTTCTCCATTGATGATCAAGGAGTTGTATACTTCGGGAATCGTCTAGTGGTTCCCAAGGTGCGAAACCTGAGGCGATTGATCCTTAAGGAAGCTCATGAATCTCCTCTCACTATTCATCCCGGTAGCACTAAGATGTATCAGGACCTACGCCAGAGGTTCTGGTGGACTAGGATGAAGAGAGAAATTGCTCAGTATATTGCTAATTGCGACGTCTGCCGTCGTGTAAAAGCAGAGCATCAACGGCCTGCTGGCACCCTTCAACCCCTAGCTATTCCTGAATGGAAATGGGATAAAATTGGTATGGACTTCATCACCGGTTTTCCCAGGACCAAGAGAGGGAATAATGCTATCTTCGTCGTTATTGATCGTCTTTCCAAAGTGGCCCATTTCCTACCTGTTCGTGAGAGTATAACTGCTAGTCAGTTAGCAGACTTGTACATCTCCCGAATAGTGTCTCTCCATGGTGTTCCTTTGGAAATTAACTCGGCTCGAGGAAGTCTTTTCACCTCTCGATTTTGGGAAAGTTTCCAAAATGCTATGGGAACCCGCCTTTCCTTTAGCACCGCTTTTCACCCTCAATCAAGTGGTCAAGTAGAACGCGTCAACCAGATTCTAGAAGACATGCTTCGAGCTTCTGTTATCTCATTCGGATTGGATTGGGAGAAATGCCTTCCATTTGCTGAATTCGCTTATAACAACAGCTATCAATCTAGCTTGGGTAAAGCCCCTTTTGAAGTTCTCTATGGACGACGGTGTCGAACACCCCTTAATTGGTCAGAAACTGGGGAAAGACAATTCTTTGGCCTGGATATGATCCAGGAAGCAGAAGAGCAAGTTCGCATCATTCGTGAAAAGTTGAAAACAGCCCAATCTCGTCAAAAGAGTCAATATGACCGAAAACATAAGGCTATAACTTTTGAGGTTGACGAGAAGGCTTACCTTCGGGTTACTCCTCTGAAGGGAACCCATCGTTTCAGTATCAAAGGAAAATTGGCTCCTCGTTACATTGGACCATTTCGCATTCTCGCTATACGAGGAGAAGTTGCCTACCAATTGGAACTACCTCCACATCTTTCTAGAGTTCACGATGTCTTCCATGTTTCTCAACTCAGGCGTTGCTTCTCGGATCCTATCCGTGGAGTGGACCATGAAACGCTTGATCTCCAAGATAATCTCACGTATCGAGAGTACCCCGTTCGTATCCTCGATCAGACCGAGCGTACCACTCGATGTCATAATATCAAGTTTCTCAAAGTTCAATGGTCGCACCATTCTGAGGATGAAGCAACTTGGGAAAGGGAGGATCGTCTTCGACTCGAGTATCCCGCCTTCTTCCCGGAGGAACCCAAATCTCGGGACGAGATTCTTTTGAGTGGGGGTGAGTTGTCACACCCTAGCTAGTTCATGCATTAGAGTGTTGCATCATGTTTATTTCTTCAACAGAAACTTGAAATGGGGATGACAGAACCCCCAGCCCCCTCTGAAACCAACTAGGGTTTACTAAAAACTTTTTCAATGAACCTGAAATGCCCTTCTAAAATGTCCATCCTTTTTGTCTTGGTTCAGAACCTCTGCCAAAAGTGATGCACAATTTCCTAGGTCATCTTAGGGTCTTTGAATTAAATGATAAGTATTTGAATTTGGGCATTTAAAATTATATAAAATATTTCAAATGCTCAAATATTCCTAAACTGAAATGTTTCATGTTGGAAATATTCCAACATTGGACCAGGAGCAGTTTGATGAATTTTGGAACGTTGTAGGTATTTTAAAAAATCAACAAAGTTGCAGAAAAATAGAAAAAGGAAAATAACAGAAAGACTTACCTGTCGCCACCTAACCCGCCCACCTGCCGGCCCAGCCCAGCTGCCGCGCCAGCGAGCTGCTTGGCTCGGCAGGCAGGCAGGCAAGGTGCTCGGCGGCGAGCACTGCATGGGTGCCACGCACCTGCTCGCCGCCTCGCCGCTCCCCTCTTCACGCCACGTCGGGGATCACTCCCCCTCTCTCCCCCGAACACCCCAGACACCCCCTCTCCTCTCCAGCTCCTCCCCCTCGCGCTCCCCAGCCATGGCCGACGCCACCGCCGCCGCTCCATCGTCGTAACCGTGCTCCCCGCCACCCGTGCTCCGCCTCGTCGTGTCCAGGAGATCCGCCGCCGTCCACTTCGTCGAGCTAACCGAGCCTCGTGTGCTCACGAGGCCCGAGTCCACCGCACCGACCTCGCCCGAGTCCGCCATCGCCGGAGATCCCCTTCAACACCGTCGCCGCATCAGCTCGTCCCCGACCCCGCTGGTGGCCTCTACGAGTGCCCAGTGAGCCTAGCTACCCCTCCTACCCTTCCTCTCTCACTCCCGAGCCGTGTAGCCACCGCACGAAGATCACCCGCACGCACCGCCACGGATCTCGTCGTCGACGTGCTTCCGGCCATCCTCCGGCCAACTCATGGTGTCCAACGCACTCACCACGCTGCGTTGGGTCCAACCGTGCACTCCCCACACCTCACTGCACCCCCTAGCCCGAGTTCGTCTCCAACCTAACTCCGGTGGCCTCCAAGGTCGCCGCCGGCGCCAACTCCGGCCACCCCGACCCCAACGGACTCCACCAAGAGCCGCGGCTCGTCCTCAGCTCCACCCCGATGCCCTCCGCGACCCATTTGGTGGCCGGAACAGCCAAAACCACTTCCGTCGCCGCGTCGGGCTCGCCGACGGCTAAACACCGGCACCGCTGACTTTGACTTTGACCACGGGTGGGCCCAGGTTGACTTCGTTGAGTCACTGACAGGTGGGGCCCGGCCCTGTTAATTAACCCGGTTTAGTTTTAATTAAATTCTAACTAAACTAATCGCACTGAAACCCTGGACCCACACGTCAGGTTTGACCTGGACCGGGTCTGTTGACCTGCTGAGGTCAGCATGACGCAATGCTGACGCAGTAATTATTTCTGGATTTATTATATTCAGGAAATTCCAGAAATTGTTGCAAACTTCAAAAATTCATATAAATTCAACCGTAGCTCCAAATCAAACAAGTTATATATGAAAAATGATCAGAAAAATCCAACCTATCCATCTGTACTGGTTTCATGCATGTTTAAACAAGCTAACCTACTGTTTATGGCAGAACAAGTTAAAGCACCCTAAATGATCATATATGAGTTTGGAAATTGAATCTTTGGTTCAAAATGGTTCAATCCCATCTGGTCTTAGTTTCATTAGCCCAACACACTCATATATGCCATGTCTCATGCATGCATCATATTGTTGCATATTGTTTGGTGATGTTGTGTATCGGTGTTCTCTGTGGCAGGTTCTGCCCCCGAGGAGTACCGTGATTACCCTAACGAAGAGCAATATCAGTGCACCGACCCATCTGGCAAGCAACCAACCATTTGATCATATCGATACAATCCCATGTTCTTGCTTCTGCTCTCTTTTACTGCATTAAGACAACGCGATTTAAACTGCTGTGTGCTGCGGTAGTTGAACCCATTTCCTCTGCATGACATGTCATTGCCACAGTAACTAGATGAAACCCACTAGCATGTGTAGGAGTTGATTGAGCCAAGCATGTATGTTGTTCCTACCTTGCTATGCCTGCTATGCTTAGAGTAGTGTCAGGTCTGGTTCATCTGGGTGATGGGCTAGAGTGAAATGATCGTGTCAGTATGAGAGTGATGTGTTGAACACAATTTGGTAAAGGTATCGATGAGAGGCCATGTAGGAGTACATGGTGGGTTGTTTCATTAAAGCCGTCCTTAAGCACTGAGATCTGTATGTGTGATTTAAGAATCAGCTACTACCATGCATTGGGCCCGAAACCAATGGACCCTCTCGACTTCTTATTCACCCTAGCCCTCTGTCCAGGAGTTGCAAGTAGTTTCTGGTGTTTGTAGCCTACTGGAGGCCGTGGACAGCGCTGACCGTAGGGGTGGGCTGTGATGCGGTAGGTACGTGGCACGGTGTACCGGTTGCCCGTTAGGCATCTCGGGAACCCTGTTCACATCGTTTGGGGTTGTGAGCGAAACCCCGGCCGGATCTCCTCATGGATGGAACCCGGATAGGCGATAAACTTGGACTAGAGACTTAGGTGATTAGGTAGGTCGTGGCCGACACCCACGTTGGGCTTCCGCTTGAAGGTTGCCGAGTACATGACGTGTAAACGACGATAAGTGGTGAGAGCATGTATGAAGAAGTACACCCCTGCAGGGTTAACATAATCTATTCGAATAGCCGCGTCCGCGGTAAAGGACTACTTGGTTGCCTATACAGTTCATAGACAAGTAAACTGGAAACTACTAAAAGCTTCAAGATAAGCGTGAGTGCCGAGGATGGCTCTTCCGTAGGAAGACGGAGGTGGATCCTTGGTAGTGTATTGAGTGGTGAGTAGTGGACTCGTGTGCGCAAAACCATTTCAAGTTGGAGTCTCGTAGGATAGCTTAGCCAAGAGTCAAAGCTGGCTTGCTGCAATAACTCCACGAACCCTTCTTGATAATGAGCATGTATGTAGGGTCTGATGTAAGTCTTGCTGAGTACCTTTGTACTCATGTTGCTTTCATTTATATTTTCAGAAGATACTACAACCCCTTCCGACGGGTTCTTCATAGATGTTGACATCGATGAGTAGGCTAAGGCCCAGGTG
Source organism: Triticum dicoccoides (assembly GCF_002162155.2). Lineage (NCBI taxonomy): Eukaryota > Viridiplantae > Streptophyta > Magnoliopsida > Poales > Poaceae > Triticum > Triticum dicoccoides. The sequence goes on along the minus strand of NC_041389.1, from coordinate 196,704,584 downwards.
GTGATCCTGAGCACGTGAAGGACCATGTAGTATAGCTAGGCTTACCCAAGCCTCTTTTATTTTACTAGTTATCTATACTGAGACAAGTTACCTTCCGTTGTCGTCTTGTATGCTTGTATGACTTGAATGTGGGCCGTGTGACCCGTGCTTGTGTGAATGCTATGTATGGCTCTCTGAGCCTCTAAATAAAGTACTTGTGTCATAGAGTCATGTTGTGATGCCTTGTTGTATTTGCATATATCGAGCATATTGTGTGTATGATTGAAATGCTTGGTATGTGTGGGATCTGACTATCTAGTTGTTTATCTTTAGTAGCCTCTCTTACCGGGAAATGTCTCCTAGTGTTACCACTGAGCCATGGTAGCTTGCTACTGCTCCGGAACACTTAGGCTGGCCGGCATGTGTCCTTCTTCGTTCCTATGTCTGTCCCTTCGGGGAAATGTCACGCATTGAGTACCGGAGTCATGTTAGCCCGCTACAGCCCGGTTTACCGGAGTCCTGCTAGCCCAGTGCTACAGCCCGGACCCACTTGCTGATGACCGACATGTTCGATGCTGGGTCATGGATGCTTGTCCCAGTAAGTCTATGCCACTTTGGGTTTACGACTAGTCATGTCAGCCCGGGCTCCTTATCATATGGATGCTAGCGACACTATCATATACGTGAGCCAAAAGGCGCAAACGGACCCGGGCAAAGGTAAGGCGACACCCGTGGGAATACCGTGCGTGAGGCCGCAAAGTGATATGAGGTGTTACAGGCTAGATTGATGTGACATTGAGTCGGGGTCCTGACAGTCGCTGACTCCGGCTGCTTCGTCCTCCCATGCTCGTCGTGGCCCGGCGAACGCACAGGCCGCTCCGCTCATGGCCCGGTCGACGACCTCTATGAGGACTGGCTCGACCGCATCGCCGAGCTCGTCAGCGCTTCTGAAGATTCTGCTACACCGTCTTGCTCGCTGCCTCAACCATAGCCTCCTCCAGGAGACGTAGCTCACGGGGCGCCTCCTCCACCTTCGAGGTAGGACGCCATCATCGAGCCAAGGTGGGTGGCACCTCGGCGTGATCCGCAGCGTCAGGCGCCCGCGCACGATGAAGCAAGCTGCCAGTTGGTGCAGCGCCACAAGAAGATGCACGTGCGCTCCCGGCGCCGTCCCAACAAGACCGCGCGCCACCTGTAATGGCAGCACGCGAACACCAAGACCAGGCTCCACCTCCACGGTGGGCTCCCATGACCACAGCAGGGTGCCGGGCGTTCACTCTTGAGTTGCACAGTGTTGTCTGGCCGGAGAAGTTCAAGCCCGACCTACCTCCACGCTACGACGGCACCGCCGACCCTGCTAAGTTCCTGCAACTCTACGAGCTGAGCATCGAGGTGGCCAGCGGCGAAGAGAAGGTTATGGCGAACTGCTTCCCCATGGCCCTCAAGGATGGCGCGCGCTCCTAGCTCCTGAACCTCCCCGCGGGATCGATTTCTTCCCGGGATGAGATGCAGGAGCGCTTTATCACCAACTTCCATGGCACTCGTGACCGCCGGCCCGCCCCGGGTGACCTGCGATGCATCAAGCAGCAACCAGGATAGACCCTGTAGAAGTACATCCAGCGCTTCAATAACATCCGCCTCAAGATCCCCAAGGTGTCGGACAAAGCCATCATCTCTGCATTCACTGATGGCGTCCACGACGTCAAGATGAAGGAGGAGCTCGCCATACACGAAGACCTGTGCATGGCCCTGGAGATGTTCAACATAGTGCATGACAGCTGAGGAGGGATGCCTCTCCCTCCTCGAGCTCCCTGACGCAGACCCAGAAGACAAGAAGGCCAAGGCCAAGGATGTGAAGCGCAAGGGACCAGCCATACTCACAGCTAAGCCAGAGACGAATCGCAACTGTGATCACCCAGAGTCATCCAAGGGAAGCCGCCCATTCTGCGTCTTCCACAATATGCACATCCACAACACCAACGACTGCCAGGAGCTCATGGACAACCATGACGGGCGCCTCAGTCGTCGCCCCGAGCGCAACGGTCGAGGCTACGACCATGGAGGAGGCCGAGATGGAGGACGCTGGGATGGCCGTGAGCATTAGCAGGAGTGGTGAAACCAGCCTCGGGAGGACCGCTGGCAGGGCTAGCCTCATGAGGGTGCCTGGAGGGATCAGCCTCGTGAGGACCGTCCTCAGGGCAATGCGGGCCTTCCCCCGCTGCTGTCACTACCAAGAAGGAACGAAGACCACCATCGGGATGAGGGGGCTGGGGGCTTACAGGAGCCTTGTGCCATCGCCTGCATCCTGGGCGGCTCCCAGGCCCCAGCCTCTCATTGCATCTTCAAGCAGCTCATGTGTGAGGTGAACACAACCCTACCCAAGCTCGAGGCAACGCGCCCGCTTAGGTGGTCCAAGTACACCATCACCTTCAACTCCTACGACCAGCTCAAGTGTGCGGCCCATCATGAGTAACATACTTGTCACCAAGACACTCATCGATGGTGGTGCAGGGCTCAATGTTCTCTCTGTCCAGACGTTCAACAGGCTCCATGTGATGTATCACCAGCTTTAGCCCACCAAGCCCTTCTCAGGAATGACTGACGGCTCCACACATCCGATCGGGAAGGTCCGCCTCCCCGTCACCTTCGGCAAGCGTGACAACTACCGCACCGAGCTCATCGACTTCAATGTCACCGACATTTGCCTGCCGTGTAATGCCATCCTCAGGTACCCAGCTCTCGCCAAGCTCATGGAGGCAACACACCACGACTACAACATCCTCAAGATGCCAGGAAACTATGGCATCATCACGGTCGTGTGCGAAGAAAAGGATGCAGTGTGCTCTCTTGAGCGCGCCTACCAGGCTGCAGCGGTCGAGAAACCAGATGACGAGGATGATCCCTACCACCAGAGGCCGTTGCCAAGAAGAAGCAACTGATCCACCAAGTATCTCAGGAGGGTGGGGCATCCGGCGGTGCCGCCTCAAGCCTTGTATCCGTGGACGGGGCACCTTCCCCTCTCGCATATGAAGGCACGATCGGTGCCCCTCTCAGGCTGGGCTCGGGGGCTCTCCTCTGGAGGGCCTCTGACCTGGCCAACGTCACGAGGGAGGCACTCGTGTACCATGTTGAGGCGTGCTTCAGTGCACGCTTCTGCGAAGAAAGTGCATGGTGCGAGGCACCAGGCGCTCAGGGGTTCATCACCAAGGCAGCCAAGGAGATTCAGGAGGCGAGAGCTATGCGGGGCGATTGCCTCCCACCACCAGCCGCGGCTCCCTGCCCAGGCGAGGACGGGGAGCTGCGCGTCTGCTCGACATCCTAGGTCTCAACAGGGCTGCGTCTCAGGAGCTCTTCTGGCCATCCTGTGTTGGCCGATGTGAGGGTCCCTCTCACAGCTAAGTTCGCACGCCCTTCGGTTTGCTGAACGCGGCTGCCGCATCCCAGCGCCACATGCGAGGCGTCGTGGAGGCTCAGGAGGCCAGGAGCCAAGCGATCTAGGCGGAGATGGCGATGGATCCACCCGAGCCCTCCGGACCTCCAGAGCCTCCCGAGGTTCAAGGCCAGGGCGACTAATGAGCAGCGACTTCTGCAGTACACGTCTTCAGCTTCTCCAACACCTATTCAGCAATGGTACCAGATAACATCTTTAGTTCATCCAGTTGGAGGTGCCCTCGGGCTGCATTATCCCCAAGTCACGTGGGTCTGTCCCTGCGGCATGTATCCTTCTTCCATTCATCAGAACTGGCTTTACCTTCTTCTATGACCTGCTTTATGATTATCAACTGCTTGCTTCAAGTTTATTACCCCTCGCGGCCTCCCCGCGTTGCTGGCCTGCCTCTTGCTCATCCTGCAATGGGGGCTACGCATGCTGGCACAACGCTTGTGCTCAGGTCTGTCCCTGCAACGCTGACAAATCAGAGAGATCAAGCTCTGTGATCTCTGGCTCGCGGCTTGCCCCGCGCACGTCACCTCACCAGGTTCTTAGTGCCTTCATCTTCTTGCGGAAAGATCAATGGACAGGCAGTAAGCACGGTTCGGGGTCATATTCTCCTCCACGGGCTAACTGGCAGGAATCTCCGAAGCTTAACTACGGGCAGGCCCGACGGCAGTCCCCTACTCACGTAAGTCGCTCACATGTTAAAGGTGGGCTTCTGAGCATCACACCTCAGGAGCCCCTACTGGCTCTCCAGCCCTCACCCCCTGGCCTTGACCACGGCATCACGACCGGGCATACCAGCGGCGGCTGAGCCTCGCTCGAGGGCTGGGACCCCAAGGACATAGAGCATCTAGACGAGCAAGAAAAGGGGATGGCCGTCACAGGCCCTACCTAGAGGCGCCACCACTAAGGCATGACTGGACACCATGCAAGGGAATCACCGCATGCTCACTAAGATAAGTCACTCATGCATATCAGCATGAACCTAACGACTCCATCCCAAGACCTTCGCATCCTCGCTCGGGCAATGTCGCTTTCCTTTCCGGCCTTTAGGGAGCTGCTTGCAAATAAGTATATATGGATTATCTACACTATTAGTAGTTCCTTAGATTCTACACTAATAAGCATGTGACAAACTCTACACTAAAGCATATCATCGACTAGATTCCACACAACATATCATTGGACTCTACACTAAGCATATCATTGGATAATTTGCATTTGTAAGTATAACATACCATATCATGTCGATCTACCATGGTACTTGTCAGGCGGGTCACCAATGGCACCCCGACAAAGTCAGCACGTGGCGGAATTATGTCCCATAGGTTGCACACCTCCTCCTCGCTCAGCCTCATTCTTTGAGCTACGATGGCTTCATGAAGTGGGTCCTAATCATCTTCATCGAGTGGGTCCTCATTATCTTCATCATCTTCGTCATCTTCATCATCTTCGTCATATTCATCATCTTCCACCAGGTTGATATAAATGAAAGTCAGCTTGGGTTTTCTGCTCTAAAGGAGAAGCCGATTAACTCAACACCAGTAAGATGCATGCGGGCGAGGAAACGGTCCCATCCATCTCCTCCAATCTACGAAATATTGCGTCCTTTCTCGACCTCCATAGTGTACGGCCCCCCCAGGAGCCTCAAATGTCACAGTGTCTCTTGTCAGCTTGTTGAATTTCAACCTCACATTGCATGGGACGATCTGTGTAAAAAAAGCAAAATGACACAATGCATTAATGCCAACACTAAAAATAAAATAGTTGTTACATTTCATATAATTTCTTACCACCGCATGACGAAAACTCAGCTGGAAGTAGATACCGAATAGCTTGCCAGTTGCAAGGCTGCTGGCGCACCTTGACTTGCACAATCGACATGGTGGTAGTGGTGGTGGCGCCATTTTCTTAAAGCAATATGAGCAAAGTATTAACGATCCACTTCACACGAAAGAAAAATAGTAGCATGTGATTTTTTTTGTTTCGTCTTCACTTATATTTTCATAGCTTACTAACACCTTCTGGAATAGAACCAACAGCCAAATGCCAAATCTTCCACGAGAAGCAATTTGATTCTTCTTCCGCGAGAAGCAATTTGATGGACAATTATAATCCTAAGATCTAGCTAGGTGGTGCCAAATCTTCAGAGCTATCAAATATCATACTAAATTAACTAAATCAAAATGTTCTATAAATCAACTAAATAAACTAGCCTATTAAATCAACTTGCCTACTAAATCAACTAAATCAAAATGTTCTATAAATCAACTAAATCAACTAGCCTACTAGATCAACTTGCCTACTAAATCAACAAAATCAAAATGTTCTAAATCAACTAGCCTAATAAATCATATGAACTAAATCAAAATGTTGCATATGAACTAGCCTACTAAATCAAAATATAGTAGGGAGGAGGGGTTGTGGATGGAGGAGGGAGGAGGGAGAAGGAGGGGCGACTGGAGGAGGAAGGAGAGAGTAGGACGGAGGAGGAAGGGCGAAGCGAGGAGGGGCCGGCCGACGGCGAGTCGAGGGAGGACAGAGGAGTAGGGCGGTACCGAGTCCAGCAAGGAGGAGGAGATGATGGCGGCGTAGAGGGAGGAGGGGTAGGCGACGGCGGCAGGCGGGGGAGAACTGACACGGGGGGGGTTGAGGGGGTGATCGAGTGAGTGTGAGTGTGAGTGTGAGTGTGGATCGGATAGAGAGAGGAGAGCGTGTGGGTGGTGAGACAGCTAGTTTTAGCAGTAGCCAGGTGTACGAAAAGGCGCTACTGCTAAACTACCTAGCAGTAGCGCCCTTCTAGTTAACGCATTGTGACTATAACTAGCTCCGCAGCGGGGTCATGGGAATTATAGCAGTAGCATGGCTTAGAGGTGGCGCGCTACTGCTACTTTTCTTTCAGCAGCGAGTTCTGGTGGAGCGCACTAATGATAAATTGTAGCAGTGCCTTATTTTAAAACTCGCTGCTGGTAAGATCCTGTGTATAGGCTTTTCCCTAGTAGTGGATGCCGCTGACCTGAAGGCGAGCTTGAGGGCCTGCAGTGCGTCTTTGGTGTCACCCGCCACCGTGAGGACACCGTTGCTGCCAGGCACCTTCATGAGGTTGTATGCAGGGTGAGTCGCTGCCATAAACTGGGCCAAGGCCGGGTACCCCAAGATGGCGTTGTATGGCAGGTCGATCTGGGCGATGTCGAAGTCGACATGCTCGGTGCGGTAGTTGTCGTGGGTCCCAAAGGTGACAGGGAGGCGAATCTGCCCCAGGGGGCTGGTGGAGCCACCGCCGACCACGGAGAAAGGTTTGGAGGGGCGGAGCCGGCTGGGTGGCACGTGCAGCAGGCCAAATGCCTCCGTGGAGAGCATGTTGAGGCCGGCTCCGCCGTTGATGAGGGTCCTGGTGACCGCCATGTTGCAAATGGTGGGGGTGCAAAGCATCGGGAGCGCGCCTGCTCCTGTCGTGGCGGCCGGATGATCGTCGAGGCTGAAGGTGAGGTCGGCCTTGGGCGCTGCCCAGCCCAGGGGAGTCCCCGAGCCCGCGTGGGCGGTGCTTACTTGTCGGTAGAACTACTTGATGTGGCGGTCGAAGGGCGGTGCCTATGAGCCACCTAGGAGAGCTGCGACGATGGGGGGCGCCGGTGCCGCGTAGCTGGCGAGGAAGAGGTCGCGCAGCTCCTCCTAGGAGGCCATAGAGGACGTCGGCAGATTGAGTAACTAGGTTCGCGGCGCGCCTATGAGGGCCATGGGGAGCCAGTTGGTCTTTACCTTGTTGTCTCCGCCGGCCGCCCAGACTGCCTCCTCGTATGCATGGAGGAAGCCGGCCGGATCCGCCATGCCATCATAGCGTGGCGGCATCTCCGGTCAGAACTTAGGAGGCCAACGCACCTACCGCAGGGAGAGGGTGAAACAGCGTAGCCCCGATGATTCTTCGGAAGCGCGTGTCGGCTGGGTCGACGGAGGAGCACCTACCATCGGCGCTGGCGGCGCGATCTGGCGGTTGGGGCGGAAGATTTCCGATGCACCCCTACCTGGCATGCCAAATGTTGGATCATAGGTTCCGCAAACCCTTGAAGGGTTCGAACTCTAGGGTGCGTGCGGAGATCTTAGCCTACCCAGCCTGCCTACTCGCGATCCTCCTAAGCCTAGCGTGACGAGCTCGAAGAGACAAAGAGATATAGCAGTTTATCCTGGTTCGGGCCACCTTGTAGTGTAATACCCTACTCGAGGGTTTTGGTGGATTGCCTCGGAGGGCTAATGATGAACTAGTACAGTGGATGAACTGGCCTCAGGAGGTGAGGTGTTCTTGAGCTCGATTGAGCTGAGGGGATGTGAACCAGATCAGATGCCCCTCTCCGGTGGTGGCTAAGTACTATTTATAGTGGCCTTGGTCCTCTTCCCAAATGTTGGCGGGAAGGGATCCCACAACGGCCGGATTTGAAAGGGGCCAAGTAGTACAGCTTATCATGACAAAAGTAGTCTTCACCTGTGAAAAGCCTCTGGTCGTGACGCTGCAGTGGGCTCGGCGATGACCTCCATCCTGCCGTCTTGGCGGTCTTGGTCTTGTTGCACCAGAATGGAAACCTTTGGCTGATTCCTCGGGACTCCGCACCTATGGCTTGCCTCCCTTGCACCGAAGAGGAAGCCTGCGCTCTGCGCCCGCCTGGCCTTGGTCGTCATGGCTCACGTCAGCTGAGCCTCATGAGATATACCTTGCATAGAATTCTCCGCCCCTCGGGAGCCAGCCTGAGGAGGCCGATCCCCTCAGGGGTCTTGGCATCCTCCGCCTCGCGAGGCTTGGCCCCTCGCGAGGGTCTTGAGCTATTGATGTTGAAGCTGGGTCGTACTAGGTCGTCGATGGAGCCACGTGGTGGGCCGCACGCAGGCAGGGCTAGATACCCCCATATCCAGAACGCTGACAATTATGGGTACCCAGGATATTGTTTCTTGAGCTCTTCTAAAGTGGTTTCAGTTCTGGACTTGTTTTGTTGCGGCATTTATATGTTGCTTTGTTCCCTATATTTGCACTGGTGGCGAACTTTAATGCCCAGTGGATGTAATATGTTCAATAGCCGTGATAGCCTAGCGTAAGTTGCTTTCTTATTTATTTTCTTGTTGTCTTGTTTATTTGTTTGCTTGTAGTCAGTGTAGTTCTTTTTCCGCGGTTTGCTAGTGGCCGCAATAACCTATTTTTTAAAACTAGGCCACAATAACCATGGGCTACATATTTACTGTAGTGACACTGGGCCTCCTACCGGCCATAGAAACAATGGGCCTTCTACGGGCCGTAGAAACAATGGGCCTTCTACGGGTCGTAGACACAATGGGCCTTCTACGGTCCGTATCATCAATGGGCCTTATATGGGTCATATGATCGATTGGCCAAACGTGGGCCAATAACAAACCGCATTATGGCCATAAACGGGCTAGAGTTGGAATCGTTTGTTCATGGGCCGACCATAACGGGCCGTCGTTAATAGGCCATATTTGATGACGCTATGAAAACGGCCGAACGTATTAACGGGCCACAAATGGGCCGACTGGTACAATGGGCTGAATTTGGCCCACAAGCAGATAATGACAGTAACGGGCCGTAAGTAACCGAATGCTGGAAATGAGCCCAACACTACTAGGGAAAACCTTATACACAGAAACTTAGCAGCAGCGTGGCACAAAAAGAAGTGCTACTGCTAATTAGCAGTAGCGCGGGTAAGCAAAACTCGCTACTGATACAAATTTAGCAGTAGCGCCTGCTGGATAAACCACGCCGCTACAAATATCTACCGACAGTACCCACCAACCTAAGTTTAGTAGCAGCACGGTGTCACGACACGCGCGACTGCTAATGCAATAGTAGTAGCGCGCTTTTTACTCAGGTCACTGCTACTAATTTTGAAATTGGGCACACGGTTGGCCCTGCTTAGCAGCGGCGCCTATGGGGAAAGCGCATTGATGCTACGCTCTTATCAGTAGTGTGTTTTCCCTCATGCGCTACTGCTAAGATGCAACACACCACCACCTTTCCCCACCCGTCCTTCCCTCCCCCAACTCCTCTCTTCCCTTTCCCCTACCTCCCACATCCTCCCTCTCTCACTCTTCTTCTTCCTCAATATTTCTCCCCCCATTACTCTCCCTCTTCTACCTACCTTCCTCTCTCTTCATTACTCCTAGCTAACTACACCACCTCCATTAATGCATCCCCTTTCTCTTTTTCCTTCCCCCTCCACTAGTTGAAGTTGTCTCGTCCCAAATTTGCTAGCTAGGTAGATGTAGCATTTAGTTAAGTGACCTATTTGCCCCCTAACTAGATCTATCTTTGTCAAGAAGAGCTTTGTGCACTTTTGATCTCCCTACATCATCATCTCCACCGTGTGCTCGATCTTGAGATAGAGGTGATTAAAATTTCATGCTTTTGCAAAATGGAAATATGTTTATGTGTGTGTGATATGATAATTGAGCGATATGATGGAAATTGTGTGTGTGGCATGAGTTGACACCAAATTGTGCTTTTGAGTTGCCTATGTTTTGCCAAAATGTCGATTTATTTCCGTTTAGGTGAATTCCAGGCAAACTCTAGATCTATATGTCCTATTTTTAGGGAAGGTCATGCCGAATTTTTGTATGACTTTGATGCATGCATGCATTTTTATAATCAATTTGTTTATTATTACTATGCAGACGTTCACGATGGTCAGTGGAACGATGGTGGATAGGTGGTTGCGGTCGGCGGTGCAGGACATGAAAGAAAATAACCGGATAGAGGTTTTATGTCCGTGTCGAAAATGCAAAGGAATAGTTTGGCTTGACCCCTATGACGATGGTCGTGTCGAAGCGCACTTGCTCATGACTGGTTTCATGGATGGCTATACTCGGTGGATAATTGAAGATGAGGATGACGATGTTGAGGACGCCGACGGGGCAGGCAATGACGACACGGGGCAAGATGAAGAGATGATCGATAATGGTGGCGGGGAAGAGGCCAGACATGGCGGCGGAGAAGGGGCTGGACATGGCAGAGGAGAAGGGTCCGGACATGGAGGCAAAGAGAACATGGACTCCACGTAGCAGAGTTTGTCGGTACTAAGTTCAATCGTGCGGGACCCTCATGTTCAAGCACTGCTTCACAAGGAGATGAGTACTGAGAGAGCTGCTTCTAGAGAGGAGGCTAAGTTGGAGCAACTGGTGGTAGACTCGAACACTCCATTGTATGATGGTTGCAATCCTGAGGTGACCCGCTTGAGTATCACGCTCCAACTCCTAAAGACGAAGGCTAAAAACAAATGGACCGACACTAGCCTCGATGAGCATCTCAAGTACCTAAAGGATGTTCTTCCCGCGGGGAATCTATGTCCTACTAGTGTTGATAAGGCCAAGAAGATCATGTGCCCTCTTTATCTGGCGCACGTTAGATACCATGCATGCATCAACGATTGCATAATTTATCGAAAGGAGCACGCGGAAAAAACAAGTTGTCTGGTGTGCAATGCTTCTCGATACAAGAAGGCTGGGAAGAAATGTCCCCAGAAAGTTGTATGGTACTTACCGATCACTCCCCGTCTCTAGAGGTATTTTGTAGATCCCAGGGAAGCAAAGCTAATGCGCTAGCACTCGGAGAGGAAGAAGCCCGACGATGGACATGATCCGAAGCTGAGGCACGTCAAGGATGGAAGCCAGTGGAGAGCATTGAACAACTTCTATCGGTATTTCAAATGTGATGCAAGGAACATCGTGCTCGGCACGTGTACCGATGGCATGAATCCGTTTGGCAACCAGAACACCAACCATAGCACATGGCTCGTGTTTGTATGGATGTACAACCTCCCCCCTAGTTGTGCATGAAGTCGAAGTACATTCACATGAGAATATTGATTCAAGGGCCAAAACAACTAGGAAATAATATTAATTCGTATCTGGGGCTACTTCAAGAGGAGTTAGACATGTTATGGAAAACACCGGCCAAGACATGGCACGCCAGCAAAGGCGAGTATTTCTACATGAGAGCCGCGCTGATCACGACGGTGCACGACTATCTCGGTTACGGATATGTCGTAGGCCAGGTGTGCCATGGATATTGCGGATACACGCGATGCATGGATGATACGACGTCTCAGCGGCTAAAGTCAAGGAAAGATGGCGGGTCTAGGAAAATCGTGTACATGGGGCATCGAAGATGGCTCGAACAGGACAACCCGTGGAGAAACCGTGGAGATATATTCAATGGTCACGCTAAGCATCGAGGACCTCCACATAAGCAGAGTGGCGCCAAAATCGATGAGCTGTTGAAAAACTGGAAGGAGTGCCCCGCGCCGGGAAAGACGATGAAAAAGGTGTCGGAACCGCTGCTGGAGGTATGGAAGGCGAGGTCTGTGTTCTATGACTTGGACTACTGGCACAAACTCGATCCACCTCATTGCCTTGATCAAATGCATATCTGTAAGAATGTCCTTGAGAGCTTGCTCGCGACACTGATGAACATGCCGCATAAGACCAAGGATGGGCCGACGGCAAGAAAAGACTTGCAAGATTTGAATATCAGGGAAGATCTGCACATGCCGCCCCGTAAAAAGTCAGATGAGACAGAGACGGAGACAGAGGCACGGGAGAAGAAGGGCAAGAAAATAAAGAAAGAGGATTATTGCCCCCTTCTTGCTTCACCTTAAGTCAAGCTGAGATCGATCTATTCTTTAAGTGCCTTACCGGAGTCAAAGTTAGTTCCGGTTACTGTGGCAAGATAAGCAGATATCTAGACACGAACAAGAAAAGGTTCAGTGGGATGAAGTCCCATGACTGTCGTGTGATGATGACGTAGATACTACCTATTGCCCTTAGAGGGATAATGGACAAGCATGTCTGTGACATGCTTATTGGTCTTTGCAACTTTTTCGACGTCATCTCTCAAAAGTCAATCAGTGTGAAGCAGCTCCGAAGGCTACAGGAAGACATCGTTGTGATTCTGAATGAGCTTCAGATGTACTTCCCACCCGCGTTCTTTGACGTGATGGTGCATGATACGTCTCCAATGTATCTATGATTTTTTATTGTTCCATGCTATTATATTACCTGTTTTGGATGTTTATGGGCTTTACTTTACACTTTTATATCATTTTTTGGACTTACCTATTAACCGGAGGCCCAGCCCAAATTGATGTTTTCTTGCCTATTTCAGTGTTTAGAAGAAAAGGAATATCAAACGGAGTCCAAATGGAATGAAACCTTCGGGCGAGTTATTTTTGGAACAGAAGCAATCCAGGAGACTTGGAGTGTACGTCAGGGAAGCAACAAGGAAGCCACGAGGTAGGGAGGCGCGCCCTACCCCCCCTGGGCGCGCCCCCACCCTCCTGGGCCCCTCGTGGCTCCCCCGACCGACTTCTTTCGCCTATATATATCCATATACCCTAAAAACATCGAGGAACACAATAGATCGGGAGTTCCGCCGCCGCAAGCCTCTATAGCCACCAAAGACCAATCGAGAGCTCGTTCCAGCACCCTGCCAGAGGGGGAATCCCTCACCAGTGGCCATCTTATTCATCCCGGCGCTATCCATGATGACGAGGGAGTAGTTCACCCTCGGGGCTAAGGGTATATACCAGTAGCTATGTGTTTGATCTCTCTCTCTCTCTCTCTTGTGTTCTTGAGGTGATACGATCTTGATGTATCGCGAGCTTTGCTATTACAGATGGATCTTATGATGTTTCTCCCCCTCCACTCTCTTGTGATGAATTGAGTTTTCCCCTTGAAGTTGTCTTGTCAGATTGAGTCTTTAAGGATTTGAGAACACTTGATGTATGTCTTGCCGTGCTTAACTGTGGCGACAATGGGATATTCACGTGATCTACTTGATGTATGTTTTGGTGATCAACTTGCAGGTTCAATGAACTTATGCATAGGGGTTGGCACACGTTTTCGTCTTGACTCTCCGGTAGACACTTTGGGGCACTCTTTGAAGTACTTTGTGTTGGTTTGAATAGATGAATCTGAGATTGTGTGATGCATATCGTATAATCATACCCACGGATACTTGAGGTGACATCGGAGTATCTAGGTGACATTAGGGTTTTGGTTGATTTGTGTTTTAAGGTGTTATTTTAGTACGAACTCTATGATAGATCGAACGGAAAGAATAGCTTCATGTTATTTTACTACGGACTCTTGAACAAATCAATCAGAAAGGATAACTTTGAGGTGGTTTCATACCCTACAATAATCTCTTCGTTTGTTCTCCGCTATTAGTGACTTTGGAGTGACTCTTTGTTGCATTTTGGGGTTTTATTATATGATCCAATTATGTTATTATTGTTGAGAGAACTTGCACTAGTGAAAGTATGAACCCTATGCCTTGTTTCTTAGCATTGCAATACCGTTTGTGCTCACTTTTATCATTAGTTACCTCCCTGTTTTTATATTTTCAGATTACAAAAACCTATATCTACCATCCATATTGCACTTGTATCACCATCTATTAGCCGAACTAGTGCACCTACAAAATTTACCATTGTATTAGGTGTGTTGGGGACACAAGAGACTCTTTGTTATTTGGTTACAGGGTTGTTTGAGAGAGACCATCTTCATCCTACACCTCCCACAGATTGATAAACCTTAGGTCATCATTTGAGGGAAATTTGCTACTGTCCTACAAACCTCTGCACTTGGAGGCCCAACAACGTCTACAAGAAGGTTGTGTAGTAGGCGTCAAGCTCTTTTCTGGCGCCGTTGCCGGGGAGGTGAGTGCTTGAAGGTATATCTTTAGATCTTGTGATCGAATCTTTTTGTTTCTTGTTTTATCACTAGTTTAGTCTATAAAAGAAAACTACAAAAAAAATGGAATTGAGTTTGCCTGATACGCTTCATCTTTTTAATATCTTTCGTAAGTATGATGAAAAGGAAAATTGTGCTCAAATGCTAGAAGAAGAAGTCTATAAAATGTTTGGTACTAAATCTTTGAATGATGAGCATGATTGCAATGTTGTTAGTATGAACTCCTTGAATATTCATAGTACTAATGATGATTGCACTAGTCATGATGAAAATGTCTCTTATAACCATGTCAATTTTTGTGGAGTGCATAGAGTTTGCAAGTACATACAAATAGAGAAGATAGATTTTGCAAGAGGCATAAGTATTTAGAAACTAAATGGTTGCAAGAAAGGCTAGATGTGAGTGCTAAAAATTTAAAATTTCTTTGCCGTACTTGTGAACTTTGTAATGAACATGGTCATTTACATCTCCAATGCAAATTGACTCATGTTCGAATCGTGTCCAAAAATTGTGATGACTTGATTTCCCTTGGGCATCATAATGAACTTAGTTTGCTTTTGGGTTATGAAGAAATGAAACGTTTAACTAAGAATCTTCCAGAATTTGCCCTTGGGAAATTTCTTGATATTAATCTAGAGGAAATTTATATGTATTGTGCGGCGAATTGCATTGAAAATCCTTATATTGACAATTACATAAAGAAAAGAAAGCACATAGAATATGAAGAGAATACTAATGAAAGGGAAGAAACTTCCCAATATCCTCCTATTATTTCTTATGATGAATCAGGTAACGAGGAGGAGCTTTCTATTCAACCAATCTCATTAATAAGGAGCTCAAAGAAGAGGGTTAAACCCACACACGATGTGAAGAAAAAAAATAAAAGACGGAGAAGCAAAGGTAGAAAGGTATCCCTCCCAAATGATGTTTCTCCTATTACTCATTCTGATGATGATAATTGCTATACTATTGGTGCTATCCATGCTATTAATGATGAGAGTGATTATGCTTATGATATGAAAAGGCCCAAGCTTGGGGAAGCTATGTTTGATGAGAATGACATATTTGAGAATATATTTGCTGCAATTAATGTTTGTCCCAAGCTTGGGGATGCTATGTTTAATGCAGATGATATTTTTAGCCTCCCAAGTTTTGATATGCAAATTTGTTATGATGATAGCATGCCTCCTACTTATGATGATTATATTGATGAAAGTGGGTTTGGAAGAGTGTCAACTTTAGGAAGTAATGATCCCACTATTTTTGAGGGTGTTGAATCTTATAATATTTATGAAATTGGATTTGGAGATATCATGACTTTATTTAGTGATGAATCCACTAATTTGGAAGAGGTTTTAATTGGTTATGATGAGAACAAAGTTGCTACTTATGATGATTATTGTGATGAAACTTATGCTATAAAAATTAGTGATGATTATATTTATAAAAATTGTCATGATTATGATTATCCTTTTTTGAACATTACTCTTTTAATGTGGAAACAATTTTTAGTATTCGAGTCTCTTATGAGTACTCCCACTATTCCGAATAAGAAGAATTTTGCTTATATGGAGAGTAGAAAATTTCTATTCAAGTAGATCATGAAAAAAATGCTTTAGGTGTTGGTTATATTGTTGAATTCACTCATGATGCTACTGAAAATTATTATGAGGGAGGAATATATGCTTGTAGGAATTGCAATAATATCAAGTTTCCTCTCTATGTGTTGAAAATCTTGAAGCTATGCTTGTTTTGCCTTTCTATGCTAGTTGATTATTGTTCCCATAGGTTGTTTGCTCACAAAATCCCTATGCATAGGAAGTGTGTTAGGCTTAAATGTGCTAGTCATATGCTTCATGATGCTCCCGTTATGTTTCAATTCTTATCTTTTATGTGAGCATCATTGTCATCATCATGCCCAGCTAGAAAGGCATTAAAAAGCGCTTGTTGGGAGACAACCCAATATTTACCCTTAATGTTTTTGTGTGTTCACATGATTATGCTACTGTACTAATCATGTTTTATAGCTTTTCTTTCAATAAAGTGCCAAGTAAGACCTTTAGGATAGATTACGGTGATAGTTGTGTTGATCCTGCTGAAAATCTGAAACTTTTGCACCCAGTAAATTAGTTTTGGTGATTCACAGAAACGTGATTTTGATCTGATTCTTTTTTCTTTGGATTTGCACACAAATTTCTCAGGTTTTCCTAATTCAGTAGGATTTTTGGTGATCCAGAAGTATACTATTGATACAGATTACTACAGACTGTTCTGTTTTTGACAGATTCTGTTTTCTATGTGTTGTTTGCTTATTTTGATGAACCTATGAGTAGTACCGGAAGATATGAACCATAGAGAAGTTGGAATACAGTAGATATTACACAAATACGAATTTAGAATGAGTTCATAACGGTATCTAAGTGGTGATTTATTTTCTTAAACTAACGGAGCTTACGAGTTTTCTGTTGAGTTTTGTGTTGTGAAGTTTTCAAGTTTTGGGTAAAGATTCGATGGACTATGGAATAAGGAGTGGCAAGAGCCTAAGCTTGGGTATGCCCAAGGCACCCCATACCCAAGGCACCCCAAGGTAATCTTCAAGGACAACCAAAAGCCTAAGCTTGGGGACGCCCCGGAAGGCATCCCCTCTTTCGTCTTCGTTCATCGGTAACTTTACTTGGAGCTATATTTTTATTCACCACATGATATGTATTTTGCTTGGAGCGTCATTTTCTTTTGTTTTGTTTTGCTTTCTGTTTGAATAAAATACCAAGATCTGAAATTCTTAAATGTTAGAGAGTCTTCACACAGTTGCATAATTATTCGACTACTCATTGATCTTCAATTATATCTTTCTGAGTAGTTTGTCATTTGCTCTAGTACTTCACTTATATCTTTTTAGAGCATGGCGGTGGTTTTATTTTGAAGAAATATATGATCTCTCATGCTTCACTTATATTATTTTGAGAGTCTTTTAGAACAGCATGGTATTTGCTATGATTATAAAATTGGTCCTATAATAATGGGCATCCAAGTTGGGTATAATAAAAACTATCATAGAAGTGAATTGGATGCTATGATCAATTTGATGATTGATAATTGTTTTGAGATATGAGGATGGTGATATTAGAGTCATGCTAGTGGAGTAATTATGAATTTGAGGAATACTTGTGTTGAAGTTTGTGATTCCCGTAGCATGCACGTATGGTGAACCGCTTTGTGATGAAGTTGGAGCACGATTTATTTATTGATTGTCTTCCTTATGAGTGGCGGTCAGGGACGAGCGATGGTCTTTTCCTACCAATCTATCCCCCTAGGAGCATGCGCGTAGTACTTTGTTTCAATGACTTGTAGATTTTTGCAATAAGTATATGAGTTCTTTATAACTAATGTTGAGTCCATGGATTATACGGACTCTCTCTTGTGCCGCGCAACTTTCGCTGGTACCATACACCCACCATATACCTTCCTCAAAACAGCCACCATACCTACCTATTATGGCATTTCCATAGCCATTCCGAGATATATTGCCATGCAACTTTCCACCGTTCTGTTTATTATGACACGCTCCATCATTGTCATATTGCTTTTGCATGATCATGTAGTTGACATTGTATTTGTGTCAAAGCCACCTTGATAGTTCTTTCATACATGTCACTCTTGATTCATTGCATATCCCCGTACACCGCCGGAGGCATCCACATAGAGTCATATTTTGTTTTAAGTATTGAGTTGTAAGTAAATAAAAGTGTGATGATCTTCATTATTAGAGCATTGTCCCAAGTGAGGAAAGGATGATGGAGACTATGATTCCCCCACAAGTCGGGATGAGACTCCGGACTTTATGAAAAAAAAGAAAAAAAGAGAAAGGCCATCAAAAAAGATAGGCCCAAAAAAAAGAGAAAGGCCATAAAAAAGAGAAAGGCCCAAAAAATGAGAGAAAAAGAGAGAAGGGACAATGCTACTATCCTTTTACCACACTTGTGCTTCAAAGTAGCACCATGATCTTCATGATAGAGAGTCTCCTATGTTGTCACTTTCATATACTAGTGGGAATTTTTCATTATAGAACTTGGCTTATATATTCCAATGATGGGCTTCCTCAAAATGCCCTAGGTTTTCATGAGCAAGCAAGTTGGATGCACACCCACTTAGTTTCATTTGTTGAGATTTCATACACTTATAGCTCTAGTGCATCTGTTGCATGGCAATCCCTACTCGCTCACATTAATATCTATTAATGGGCATCTCCATAGCCCTTGATACGCCTAGTTGATGTGAGACTATCTTCTCCCTTTTTGTCTTCTCCACAACCACCATTCTATTCCACATATAGTGCTATGTCCATGGCTCACGCTCATGTATTGCGTGGAAGTTGAAAAAGTTTGAGAATACTAAAGTATGAAACAATTGCTTGGCTTGTCATCGGGGTTGTGCATGATTAAATACTTTGTGTGATGAAGATAGAGCATAGCCAGACTATATGATTTTGTAGGTATAACTTTCTTTAGCCATATTATTTTGAGAAGACATGATTGCTTTGTTAGTATGCTTGAAGTATTACTATTCTTATGTCAATATGAACTTTTATCTTGAATCATTTGGATCTGAACATTCATGCCACAATAAAGAAAATTACATTGAGAATTATGCTAGGTAGCATTCCACATCAAAAATTCTATTTTTATCATTTACCTACTCGAGGACGAGCACAAATTAAGCTTGGGGATGCTTGATACGTCTCCAACGTATCTATAATTTTTGATTGCTCCATGCTATTATATTACCTGTTTTGGATATTTATGGGCTTTACTTTACACTTTTATATCATTTTTGGGACTAACCTATTAACCGGAGGCCCAGCCCAAATTGTTGTTTTCTTGCCTATTCCAGTGTTTTGAAGAAAAGGAATATCAAACGGAGTCCAAATGGAATGAAACCTTCGGGTGAGTTATTTTTGGAACAAAAGCAATCCAGGAGACTTGGAGTGTACATCAGGGAAGCAACGAGGAAGCAACGAGGCAGGGAAGCGCCCTACCCCCTGGGCGCGCCCCCACCCTCGTGGGCCCCTTGTGACTCCCCCGACCGACTTCTTTTGCCTATACATGTCCATATACCCTAAAAACATCGAGGAACACAATAGATCGGGAGTTCCACCGCCGCAAGCCTCTGTAGCCACCAAACACCAATCGGGAGCCCATTCCGGCACCCTGCCGGAGGGGGAATCCATCACCGGTGGCCATCTTCATCATCCCGGCGCTCTCCATGACGAGGAGGGAGTAGTTCACCCTCGGGGATGAGGGTATGTACCAGTAGCTATGTGTTTGATCTCTCTCTCTCTCTCTCTCATGTTCTTGAGGTGATACGATCTTGATGTATCGCGAGCTTTTATATTATAGTTGGATCTTATGATGTTTCTCCCCCTCTACTCTCTTGTGATGAATTGAGTTTTCCCTTGGAAGTTGTCTTGTCGGGGATTGAGTCTTTAAGGATTTGAGGAAACTTGATGTATGTCTTGATGTGCTTATCTGTGGTGACAATGGGATATTCACGTGATCTACTTGATGTACGTTTGGGTGATCAACTTGCGGGTTCAATGAACTTATGCATACGGGTTGGCACACGTTTTCGTCTTGACTCTCCGGTAGAAACTTTGGGGCACTCTTTGAAGTACTTTGTGTTGGTTTGAATAGATGAATCTAAGATTGTGTGATGCATATCGTATAATCATACCCACGGATACTTGAGGTGACATTGGAGTATCTAGGTGACATTAGGGTTTTGGTTGACTTGTGTCTTAAGGTGCTATTCTAGTATGAAGTCTATGATAGATCGAACGGAAATAATAGCTTCATGTTATTTTACTACGGACTTTTGAATAGATCGATCAGAAAGGATAACTTTGAGGTGGTTTCGTACCCTATAATAATCTCTTCGTTTGCTCTCCGCTATTAGTGACTTTGGAGTGACTCTTTGTTGCATGTTGAGGGATTATTATATGATCCAATTATGTTATTATTGTTGAGAGAACTTGCACTAGTGAAAGTATGAACCCTATGCCTTGTTTCTTAGCATTGCAATACCGTTTGTGCTCACTTTTATCATTAGTTACCTTGCTGTTATTATATTTTCAGATTACAAAAACCTATATCTACCATCCATATTGCACTTGTATCACCATCTCTTTGCCGAACTAGTGCACCTATACAATTTACCATTGTATTGGGTGTGTTGGGGACACAAGAGACTCTTTGTTATTTGGTTGCAGGGTTATTTGAGAGAGACCATCTTCATCCTACGCCTCCCACGGATTGATAAACCTTAGGTCATCCATTTGAGGAAATTTGCTACTGTCCTAAAAACCTCTGCACTTGGAGGCCCTACAAGAAGAAGGTTGTGTAGTAGACATCAGTGCATTTGTGTGTCCATATTGTGGACGACATAATAGACCTAGGGCCACCATTCCTGCACAGCATGATGTCGTTTGAGAGGATGAATGGGATCATCAAAGGATTCATTCGTAACATGTCCCGTCCGGATGGAAGAATCGTCCAGGGCTATCTGACACAAGAGTGCATCTCTTTCTGCGAGAATTTTCTATATGGCGCAGACCAGCCGCCTGGTGTTAGTGTTGGTTTGCCCGTTAACAAGCACGATGGGAGGCTCAAAGGAGAAGGTCACTCCAACGGTCGCAGGGAACTGCATGTGGCATACTCAGATCGACGCAGCGACTTTGACAGAGCAAACTTGGTAATGCTACAACACCTAGACGAGGTAGATCCTTTCATGGCACTTCACAAAGAAATTATCGCAAGGAAGTATCCTGACCGGGGGGTATGCAGGACGGACACCGAAGTTACTAGAGAGCACAACTCCACTTTCCTGCATTGGTTCAAAGAGCATATTATTGCTAATCCCCAGGAGGAGGGCTCTAATGACGGATTGCTCATATACGCCCTAGCACATGGCCCCTCGCCCAACCTCGTAACCTATCAGGCATACGATATCAACGGATACACGTTCCACACAGAGGCCAAAGATATGGACAGTGATGATCAGAACTCAGGAGTGACGATGGAATGCATGACCAGCAGCGACAACGGTGCAACTGGAAGATTTTATGGAAGGGTCGAGGAGATCTAGGAGCTTGACTACTCTGGAATGCACAACACGACGAGGTTCCGTGTCGGATGGGCTAAGAATGTCGAAAGAGAAAACCGGAATTTCACTACCATGACTATACCATACGCCAAGAGTGCTACCGTGAATGCTATCGCAAAAAACGAGCCATGGGTACACGCTAAGCACGTGACGCAATGCTTCTTCATAACTGACCCGCGCAATCCCAGCCGTGTTGTCGTGAGGAGAGGCAAAAGGAACATCATTGGAATGGATGGAGTCGCTAACAAGGAAGACTACAATCAGTATGGCAACCCAATGAGGGAAGATGATGATGATGCTGAAGTATACGTCAAAAGAAGAATCAATACTACATCACCTAAGAAAAATCGTACTCCATGGAAAAGGCAAAGTCACAATGAGGGGCTCAGTTATTCTTCAACGAACAAGAAGGGAAAGAAGCTGACTCAAAAACGAAAACGTCAACACTGAGGAACCGTATGTTATCGGTCAAACGATGTAATATATATGTTCCTATTTTGTATATCTACTTAGCCATTATTATGTATGGGTCCAATGATGTAATATATATGTTCCTATTTTGTAAACATACTTAAACATCAAATGATGCAATATATATCGCCTTCCCTTTGTCCACTGCTCTCGGAAAAAAGGAAAAAGAAAAGTGACAGAAAATAAAGGAAAAGAAAATACAAGGAAACAAACAGGAAAACTGCTATATAGGTACTGGTTATAGCAGCAGTGCTTTGTGAGAAAAGAGCTACAGCTAGTCAAGATAGCAGTAGCGTGTTTCTCTTAAACGCGCTACTGCTATTCCTACTTAACCCCCCAAATCCCCACTCCTCTCTTCATCCCGCCTCTTTTCCCACAAATCCCCACACTCTCTTCCCCTGTCGCGCCGCCGGAGCCCTACCCTAGCCGCACCGCTGCCCTCGTCGCGCCCCTGCGCTCGCCCCCAACTCCGACCCCGACCCCGGCGCCGGCTCCGGCCCCGACCCTAACCCCGGCTCCGGCCCCGGCGCTCGCCCACGGCCCCGGCACCGACCCCGACCCCGACCCCGGCTCCGGCCCCGGTGCTCGACCCCGACCCCTCCCAACCTCGGCCGTCGTCGGGCCTGCACCCTTTGTAAGCCCCCCACCGCACCTCCTCTCCCTGGTAGCTAGGGTTCTTTGGTTAATTTACTTAGGTTTTAGTTAGGGCAGATGGTTAATTAGGTTATATATTTAGTTATGAATTTAGCTAGGTTTTTTCTTCAAGTTATATATTTTTCTTCCTTTTATATGCAAATTTGAAGTGGACATGTGATATGTGGACATGTCATATTTGGAATTTGGACATGTCATTTGGACATGATGATTACGTGTAGGGTAAATGATCTGAGTGGCCTATGTTACGCCGGAATGTTGATTCGTTTTCGTTCCGGTGAATTTCAGGCGCTCGATATGTGCAAAGGTCATGCCGAAATTTTCCGTGAATTTTGGCATGATTTGTGCTAGATAGTAGGCACATCGAGTGCTGGGAGTTGCGGGGAAATGACATTCCGGTAAATATAGATTTATTGTTTATGTCATTTCTCTTTTTTTTCATAGTTTTAGAATTAAACGTGTTGGAAATATGCCCTAGAGGCAATAATAAAAGTGTTATTATTATATTTCTTTGTTCATGATAATAGTCTTTTATTCATGCTATAACTGTATTATCCGGAAATCGTAATACACGTGTGAATACATAGACTACAATATATCCCTAGTGAGCCTCTAGTTGACTAGCTCGTTGTGATCAACAGATAGTCATGGTTTCCTGGCTATGGACATTGGATGTCGTTGATAACGGGATCACATCATTAGGAGAATGATGTGATGGACAAGACCCAATCCTAAGCCTAGCACAAAGATTGTGTAGTTCGTATGCTAAAGCTTTTCAAATGTCAAGTATCTTTTCCTTAGACCATGAGATTGTGCAACTCCCGGATACCATAGGAATGCTTTGGGTGTACCAAACGTCACAACGTAACTGGGTGGCTATAAAGGGGCATTACAGGTATCTCCGAAAGTGTCTGTTGGGTTGGCACGAATCGAGACTGGGATTTGTCACTCCGTGTAAACGGAGAGGTATCTCTGGGCCCACTCGGTAGGACATCATCATAATGTGCACAATGTGACCAAGGGGTTGATCACGGGATGATGTGTTACAGAACGAGTAAAGAGACTTGCCGGTAACGAGATTGAACAAGGTATCGGTATATCGACGATCGAATCTCGGGCAAGTAAAATACCGCTAGACAAAGGGAATTGTATACGGGATTCATTGAGTCCTTGACATCGTGGTTCATCCGATGAGATCATCATGGAACATGTGGGAGCCAACATGGGTATCCAGATCCCGCTGTTGGTTATTGGTCGGAGAGTTGTCTCGGTCATGTCTGCATGGTTCTCGAACCCGTAGGGTCTCACTTAAGGTTCGACGACGCTAGGGTTATAAAGGAAGTTTGTATGTGGTTACCGAATGTTGTTCGGAGTCCCGGATGAGATCCCGGACGTCACGAGGAGTTCCGGAATGGTCCGGAGGTAAAGATTTATATATGGAAAGTTGTTGTTCGGGTTCCGGAAAAAGTTCGGGTTTTCTCGGTATTGTACCGGGAAGCTTCCAGAAGGTTCCGGAGGATTCCGGAGGGGTCCGGAGGTCCGGAAATTGTTCCACCACGTCCAATACAGTAGCATGGGCTGTAGGGGGGCGCTCTAGCCTTAATAGGCCAAGGGAACCAGCCCCCCCAAGGCCCATGCGGATGGGAGGGGGAAACCCTAAGGGGGAGGGCCTCCACTTGACTTGGGAGGCACTCCTCCCCCCTTTGGCCGCACCCCTTCCTTGGAGGAAGGGGCAACGCTGCGCCTCCCCCCTCTCCCTTGCCCCTATATATAGTGGAGGGGAGGGAGGGCATCCATACCTGAAGCCCTGGCGCCTCCCTCCCTCCCGTGACACCTCCTCCTCTCCCACAGGTGCTTGGCGAAGCCCTGCAGGATTGCCACGCTCCTCCATCACCACCATGCCGTTGTGCTGCTGCTGGATGGAGTCTTCCTCAACCTCTCCCTCTCTCCTTGCTGGATCAAGGCATGGGAGACGTCACCGGGCTGTACGTGTGTTGAACGCGGAGGTGCCGTCCGTTCGGCACTAGGATCTCCGGTGATTTGGATCACGACGAGTACGACTCCTTCAACCCTATTCTCTTGAACGCTTCTGCTTAGCGATCTACAAGGGTATGTAGATGCACTCTCCTTCCCCTCGTTGCTGGTTTCTCCATAGATAGATCTTGGCGACACGTAGGAAAATTTTGAATTTCTGCTACGTTCCCAACAGTGGCATCATGAGCTAGGTCTATTGCGTAGATTCTTTGCACGAGTAGAACACAAAGTAGTTGTGGGCGTTGATGTTGTTCAATATGCTTACCGTTACTAGTCCAATCTTGTTTCGACGGTATTGTGGGATGAAGCGGCCCAGACCGACCTTACACGTACTCTTACGTGAGACAAGTTCCACCAATTGACATGCACTTGGTGCATAAGGTGGCTAGCGGGTGCCAGTCTCTCCCACTTTAGTCGGAACGGATTCGATGAAAAGGGTCCTTATGAAGGGTAAATAGCAATTGGCATATCACGTTGTGGTTTTTGCGTAGGTAAGAAACGTTCTTGCTAGAAACCCATAGCAGCCACGTAAAACATGCAAACAACAATTAGAGGACGTCTAACTTGTTTTTGCAGGGTATGCTTTGTGATGTGATATGGCCAAGAAGAATGTGATGAATGATATGTGATGTATGAGATTGATCATGTTCTTGTAATAGGATTCACGACTTGCATGTCGATGAGTATGACAACCGGCAGGAGCCATAGGAGTTGTCTTTATTTATTGTATGACCTGCGTGTCATTGAACAACGCCATGTAATTACTTTACTTTATTGCTAACCGGTAGCCATAGTAGTAGAAGTAATAGTTGACGAGACAACTTCATGAAGACACGATGATGGAGATCATGGTGTCATGCCGGTGACGATGATGATCATGGAGCCCCGAAGATGGAGATCAAAAGGAGCAAAATGATATTGGCCATATCATGTCACTATTTGATTGCATGTGATGTTTATCATGTTTATGCATCTTGTTTACTTAGGACGACGGTAGTAAATAAGATGATCCCTTACAAAATTTCAAGAAGTGTTCTCCCCTAACTGTGCACCGTTGCTACAGTTCGTCGCTTCTAAGCACCACGTGATGATCGGGTGTGATGGATTCTTACGTTCACATACAACGGGTGTAAGACAGTTTTACACAGCGAAAACACTTAGGGTTAACTTGACGAGCCTAGCATGTACAGACATGGCCTCAGAACACGGAGACCGAAAGGTCGAGCATGAGTCGTATAGTAGATACGATCAACATGAAGATGTTCACCGATGATGACTAGTCCGTCTCACGTGATGATTGGACACGGCCTAGTTGACTCGGATCATGTAATCACTTAGATGACCAGAGGGATGTCTATTTGAGTGGGAGTTCATAAGATGAACTTAATTATCCTGAACATAGTCAAAAGATTTTTGCAAATTATGTCATAAGCTCGCGCTTTAGTTCCACTGTTTAGATATGTTCCTAGAGAAAATATAGTTGAAAGTTGAAAGTAGCGATTATGCGGACAGTAGAAAGCTTATGTCCTTAATGCACCGCTCAGTGTGCTAAACCCCAAACGTCATTTGTGGATGTTGCGAACATCAGACATACACGTTTT
Organism: Triticum dicoccoides; assembly: GCF_002162155.2. NCBI lineage: Eukaryota > Viridiplantae > Streptophyta > Magnoliopsida > Poales > Poaceae > Triticum > Triticum dicoccoides. The sequence goes on along the minus strand of NC_041389.1, from coordinate 196,678,505 downwards.
GATAACTACGTGATAGTTCAGTTAAATGGTTTAAGTAGAGGCACCAAAGACGTTTTCAAAACGTCGCGGAACATATGAGATGTTTCAAGGGCTGAAATTGGGATTTCAGGCTCGTGCCCACGTCAAGAGGTATAAGACCTCCGACGATTTTCTTAACCTTCAAACTAAGGGAGAAAAGCTCAATCGTTGAGCTTGTGCTTAGATTGTCTGAGTGCAACAATCACTTGAATCGGGTGGGAGTTGATCTTCCATATGAGATAGTGATGTTTCTCCAAAGTCATTGCCACCAAGCTGCTAGAGCTTTGTGATGAACTATAACATATCAGGGATAAATATGATGATCCTTGAGGTATTTGCGTTGTTTGACATTGCAAAAGTAGAAATCAAGAAGGAGCATCAATTGTTGATGGTTGGTGAAACCACTAGTTTCAAGAAGGGCAAGGGCAAGAAGGAATACTTCATGAAACGGCAAATCAGCTGTTGCTCTAGTGAAGAAACCCAAGGTTGAACCCAAACCCGAGACTAAGTGCTTCTGTAATAAGGGGAACAACCACTGGAGCAGAATTACCCTAGATACTTGGTAGATGAGAAGGCTGGCAAAGTCGATAGAAGTATATTGGATATACATTATGTTAATGTGTACTTTACTAGTACTCCTAGTAGCACCAGGGTATTAAGATACCGGTTTGGTTGCTAAGTGTTAGTAACTCGAAATAAAAGAGCTACGGAATAAACGGAGACTAGCTAAAGGTGAGCTGACGATACGTGTTGGAAGTGTTTCCAAGTTTGATGTGATCAAACATCGCACGCTCCCTCTACCATCAAGATTAGTATTAAACCTGAATAATTGTCATTTGGTGTTTGCGTTGAGCATAGACATGATTGGATTATGTCTATCGCAATACGATTATTCATTTAAGGAGAATAATGGTTACTCTGTTTATTTGAATAATACCTTCGGTGGTCTTGCATCTAAAGGAATGGTTTATTGAATCTCGATCGTAGTGATACACATTTTCATGCCAAAAGATATAAGATAGTAATGATAGTACCACTTACTTGTGGCACTGCCATGTAAGTCATATTGGTATAAAAACGCATGAAGAAGCTCCATGTTGATGGATCTTTGGACTCACTCATTTTTGAAAAGTTTGAGACATGCGAACCATGTCTATTGGTGTATACGCATGAAGAAACTCCATGCAGATGGATCATTTGGACTCACTTGATTTTGGATCACTTGAGATATGCAAATTATACCACATGGGCAAGATGACTGAAAGCCTCGTTTTCAGTAAAATGGAACAAGATAGCAACTTGTTGGAAGCAACACATTTTGATGTGTGCAGTCCAATGAGTGCTGAGGCATGCAGTGAATATCGTTATGTTCTTACTTCACGGATGATTTGAGTAGATACTGAGTATATTTACTTGATGAGACACAAGTCTGAATTATTGAATGGTTCAAGTAATTTCAGCGTGAAGTTGAAGATCATCGTGACAAGAGGATAAAATATCTATGATATGATCATAGAGATGAGTATCTGAGTTACGAGCTTTGGCACGCAATTAAGACAATGTGGAAATTGTTTCACAATTAATACCGCCTGGAACACCATAGTGTGATGGTGTGTCCGAACATCATAGTTGCACCCTATTGGATATGGTGCGTACCATGATGTCTCTTATCGAAATTACCACTATTATTCATGGGTTAGGCATTAGAGACAACCGCACTCACTTTAATAGGGTACCACATAATTCCGTTGATAAGACAACATTTGAATTATGGTTTGGAGAAACCTAAGTTGTCATTTCTTAAAGGTTTGGGGCTGCGATGCTTATGTGAAAAGGTTTCAGGTTGATAAGCTCGAACCCAAAGCGGATAAAATGCATCTTCATAGGACACCTAAAACGGTTGGGTATACCTCCTCATTCAGATCCGAAAGCAATAGGGATTGTTTCTCGAATCGGGTCCTTTCTCGAGAAAAAGGTTTCTCTCGAAAGAATTGAGAGGGAGGATGGTGGAGACTTGATGAGGTTATTGAACCGTCACTTCAACAAGTGTGTAGCAGGGCACAGGAAGTTGTTCCTGTGGCACCTACACCAATTGAAGTAGAAGCTTATGATAGTGATCATGAAGTTTCGGACCAAGTCACTACCGTACCTCGTAGGGTGACAAGGATATGTACTACTTCAGAGTGGTACAGTAATCCTGTCTTGAAGGTCATGTTGCTAGACAACAATGAACCTACGAGCTATGGAGAAGCGATGGTGGGCCCAAATTCCGACAAATGGTTAGAAGCCATGAAATCCGAGATAGGATCCATGTATCAGAACAAAGCATGGACTTTGGTGGACTTGCCCGATGATCGGCAAGCCATTGAGATAAATGGATCTTTAAGAAGAAGACGGACGTGGATGGTAATGTCACCATCTATGAAGCTCGACTTGTGGCGAAGAGTTTTTCACAAGTTCAAGGAGTTGACTACGATGAAATTTTCTCATCCGTAGCGATGCTTAAGTCCATCGGATTCGTGTTAGCATTAGCTGCATTTATGAAATCTGGCAGATGGATGACAAAATGAGTTTCCTTACCAGTCTTCGTATGGAAAGGTTGTATGCGATACAACCAGAAAGGTTTTGTCGATCCTAAGGATGCTAAAAGGTATGCTAGCTCCAGCGATCCTTCTAAGGACTGGAGTAAGCATCTCGGAGTTGGAATGTACACTTTGATGAGATGATCAAAGATTTTGGGTTTGTACAAAGTTTATGAGAAACTTGTATTTCCAAAGAAGTGAGTGGGAGCACTATAGAATTTCTGATGAGTATATGTTCTTGACATATTGTTGATCAGAAATGATGTAGAATTTCTAGAAAGCATATAGGGTTATTTGAAAGGTGTTTTTCAATAGAAAACCTGGATTAAGCTACTTGAACATTGAGCATCAAGACCTATGAGGATAGATCAAAATGCTTAATAATACTTTCAAATGAGCACATACCTTGACATGATCTTGAAGGTGTTCAAGATGGATCAGTTAAAGAAGGAGTTCTTGCCTGAGTTGTAAGGTACGAAGTTAAGACTTAAAGCTCGACCTTGGCAGAAAAGAGAGAAAGGACGAAGGTCGTCCCCTATGCTTTAGACGTAGGCTCTACAGTATGCTATGCTAAGTACCGCACCTGATGTGTGCCTTGCCACATGTCTGGCAAGAGAGTACAAAGGTGATCAAGGAGTGGATCACCAGATAGCGGTCAAAGTTATCCTTAGAGGAATAAGGATTTGTTTCTTGATTATGGAGGTGATAAAGAGTTCGACGTAAAGGGTTACGTCGATGCAAGCTTTAACACCTATCCGAATGACTCTGAGTAGCAAACCGGATACGTATAGTGGAGCAACCATTTGGAATAGCTCCAAGTGGAGCGTGGAAGCAGCATTTACAATATGACCTAGAGATTTGCGAAGTACATACGGATCTGAATATTACAGATCCGTTGACTAAAACCTCTCTCACAAGCAGAACATGATCAAACCCCAGATCTCATTGAGTCTTAATCACATGAAGATGTGAACTAGTTTAGTGACACTAGTAAACTCTTTGGATGTTGATCACATGGTGATGTGACCTGTCAGTGTTAATCACATGGTGATGTGAACTAGATTATTGACTCTAGTGCAAGTGGGAGACTGTTGGAAATATGCCCTAGAGGCAATAATAAAAGTGTTATTATTATATTTTTTTTGTTCATGATAATAGTCTTTTATTCATGCTATAACTGTATTTTCCGGAAATCGTAATACACGTGTGAATACATAGACTACAATATATCCCTAGTGAGCCTCTAGTTGACTAGCTCGTTGTGATCAACAGATAGTCATGGTTTCCTGGCTATGGACATTGGATGTCGTTGATAACGGGATCACATCATTAGGAGAATGATGTGATGGACAAGACCCAATCCTAAGCCTAGCACAAAGATCGTGTAGTTCGTATGCTAAAGCTTTTCTAATGTCAAGTATCTTTTCCTTAGACCATGAGATTGTGCAACTCCCGGATACCGTAGGAATGCTTTGGGTGTACCAAACGTCACAACGTAACTGGGTGGCTATAAAGGTGCATTACAGGTATCTCCGAAAGTGTCTGTTGGGTTGGCACGAATCGAGACTGGGATTTGTCACTCCGTGTAAACGGAGAGGTATCTCTGGGCCCACTCGGTAGGACATCATCATAATGTGCACAATGTGACCAAGGGGTTGATCACGGGATGATGTGTTACGGAACGAGTAAAGAGACTTGCCGGTAATGAGATTGAACAAGGTATCGGTATATCGACGATCGAATCTCGGGCAAGTAAAATACCGCTAGACAAAGGGAATTGTATACGGGATTCATTGAGTCCTTGACATCGTGGTTATTGGCCGGAGAGTTGTCTCGGTCATGTCTGCATGGTTCCCGAACCCGTAGGGTCTACACACTTAAGGTTCGATGACGCTAGGGTTATAAAGGAAGTTTGTATGTGGTTACCGAATGTTGTTCGGAGTCCCGGATGAGATCCCGGACGTCACGAGGAGTTCCGGAATGGTCCGGAGGTAAAGATTTATATATGGAAAGTTGTTGTTCGGGTTCCGAAAAAAGTTCGGGTTTTCTCGGTATTGTACCGGGAAGCTTCCAGAAGGTTCCGGAGGATTCCGGAGGGGTCCGGAGGTCCGGAAATTGTTCCACCACGTCCAATACAGAAGCATGGGCTGTAGGGGGGCTCCCTAGCCTTAATGGGCCAAGGGCACCAGCCCCCCCAAGGCCCATGCGCATGGGAGGGGGAAACCCTAAGGGGGAGGGCCTCCACTTGACTTGGGAGGCACTCCTCCCCCCTTTGGCTGCACCCCTTCCTTGGAGGAAGGGGCAAGGCTGCGCCTCCCCCCTCTCCCTTGCCCCTATATATAGTGGAGGGGAGGGAGGGCATCCATACCTGAAGCCCTGGCGCCTCCCTCTCTCCCGTGACACCTCCTCCTCTCCCACAGGTGCTTGGCGAAGCCCTGCAGGATTGCCACGCTCCTCCATCACCACCATGCCGTTGTGCTGCTGCTGGATGGAGTCTTCCTCAACCTCTCCCTCTCTCCTTGTTGGATCAAGGCGTGGGAGACGTCACCGGGCTGTACGTGTGTTGAACGCGGAGGTGCCGTCCGTTCGGCACTAGGATCTCCGGTGATTTGGATCACGACGAGTACGACTCCTTCAACCCCGTTCTCTTGAACGCTTCCGCTTAGCGATCTACAAGGGTATGTAGATGCACTCTCCTTCCCCTCGTTGCTGGTTTCTCCATAGATAGATCTTGGTGACACGTAGGAAAATTTTGAATTTCTGCTACGTTCCCAACAAAACGAGGAGACTTAATCATAGGAAACATGTCGAACAACGAAGAAACTGGGCCTTCTGACCAAGATGCAGACGAGATGGATTATGAGTGTGAACAAGAGTACCTCGACTATTTGACTGATAAGCAATTGCAAAGTAAAGGTTTGCAGGTCGGCCCCGATGATGGTACTGACGCCAACATCGACACCGACGACGCCGGCACCGATGGCGGCGCCGAGACCGGCAGGGAAGGTGTCGGCGCTGATGCCGCTACCGAAAAGAAGAAGCAGAAGAAGTAGAGGATATGAAAACCTAACAAACTAGGGATTGGACGATTGGTGATCACAAAAATGGCACCTGGCAAGTTTGAGCCATTAGAGCCGGAAGAACCTCGTAAGTGCTATGGGAACCAAGTAGGATACATCCTACGGGAATGCGCGAGCATCAACGACAATGACTTAAGGAGTAAAGAACATTTGACGCAGTTGCTCCTGACGAAGTTGCACAAGAGATTCAAGTTCCCCGACCGTGATGATAACATAGAACAACCGTGGGATGATTCGAAGATGAAAAAGATTAACAATCATGCCATGGGCATGTTCAGCAATGATTTGGCCTCCTGGAAATGGAGGGTGAAACGAGCTATTGAGGCTGAGAAACCCCTGTCCAAGATTCTGGAGGAAAATCCGACACTTAAGGAAGAGGAGTTCGAAAAGTTCAAGGACACTTGCGCTACCGAGGCAGCCAAGGCTAAGGCTGCGAAATTCAAGAGCCTTCAGCAAAGGAACACGGGGAAGCATCGCCTCAAAAGCCGTGGCTACCTCGGTAAAAGGCCCATATGGCATAAGGAGGACGCGGAACGTGAAGCCGCGGTTCTCCCAGACCCCTTCACGAAGTTCACCAACCCCTTGGAGCGTGACTTCATCAGGGCCCGCTACAAGTGGGACAAGGAAAAGAAGGTTTTTTACACAGACCAAATCACAAGGAAATTGATCAGCTTACTGGTAATTATTCTTTTACCACCTTACATTTAGCTCCAGATCTAGTCGACTACACATCCCTAACTGGTTCACGCTCCTTCTGCAGGAGAAGCAACACCAGCTTGTAGCTGAAAGCCCTACTTCTCTGATGAGGCCCAAGTGGGACACCCCTCTCAACCGGGCCTTGAACGAACTTAAGGGACTCCCTTTGGGCCAGCGGCCGCAATATGGTCGTGTGCACGGCGCTGGAGACGGCGCCACGTGGAAGGTGTTTTACAACGATGGCCCGGAGGCCAGGAAGCAGAAAAATAAGTTTAGTCAGGCGAACATCAACGAGAAGGTGAAGCTTGCGGTCGAGGAGAACGCAGCTGAGGACGCAAAAAAACAACCGAGGAGAAAAATGAGTTGCTACAGCAGGCAGTCAATGCAGTTGTAACTGCCTGCAGAAATGATTTTGCTACTAACTTGGTTCCAGCTATCATCAACTGGGCGAAGGAAAATCCAGACAAGATGGTACATGATTTCATGTTGCCCAGTTTTGTTGGGAGCAACTCCGTGAACATCAACACCACCACACCATCACTTGCTCACGCAACCGGGCCTCCTCTCGCACTCACTCCCGCTCATAGCAGCCCATCCCCAGTCTCTAGCGCGCTAGGTGGGCCTTCATCTTTGGTTGAGCTCGACGCCCTCATGGTAATTACATGTTGCACCAACATATATATATATATATATATATATATATATATATATATATATATATATATATATATATTCCAGCTATTCTGCAACCCATTACTGAATAAGCTATTCAGGAACCGTTCCTAACTGCACGACAACAGACAGCTAACTGTGCGAACTATACTAGTTAATTGTCGGGGCGGACTTTTTCTGGCACCTTTTTTTCGCACTATTTTTTTATCATAATTTTTGAACCGTTTATCGGAATGATGCAAATGATATACCGTTGGATAGCTATTGAGAAGGAGGAAAAAACTCATGTTGATCTTTTTCCCAAAATCGATTTGGTTTGTAAACAAAATTCAAAAAACTAAAAATTCATCAAACGAGTTTTCAATGTTTTTGTGAAAGGAATTTTCAAACTTTTGGTCGGAATGATGCGTATTATATACCATTAGAAAGCTACTGATTAGCCTGAATTTTGGCATATATAACGCATTTTCAGATTTGCTACGGTTTAAGAGCAGTTTTCAAAAAACTAACATCATTTTCGACATTTTTTGCCCGAACAACTACAGTACACGCTAACTGCTTGAGAGGAATAGCTAACTGGTGTATGCTGATCAAGTTAACTACTAGACTAAAGAAATTGTTTTTTCCTTCTATACTTTTATCGTCGGGTTAAGTTAACCGCCGGGAGTGAAGTAGCTAACTGCTAGAAATCACGGCAGTTAGCACCAACTTAACTACCAGGACTGAAAATACTTTTTTTCTTTTTCATTCTTTTTCCTGGGTCACACTAACTCTTGGGACTGATTCTACTAACTGACGGGACTGCGGTAGTTAGCACCAAGTTAACTGTCGGATTGAAGAGACTAATTTTTTTTCATGGGTGATGCTAATTGTCTGGACTGGAATAGCTCACTGTCGGGCCTGCATCAGTTAACATCAACTTAACTGTGATGATTGCCGAGGTTAACTTCGACTGGATTTTTTCGCTTGGGTCATGCTAACTGTCGGGACTGAAATAGCTAACTATCTGGAGACGAGCAAGTTAACTGTAGATACTAATTATTTTCCTTTGTTTTTCTGCTGAGTCACGCTAACCGCCACAGATTGCAAAGTATAATTGCCATTTGTTCACCAGCGTTAACTGCCATTTTTTCGTTTTTCTATTTTTTCTATATAATAGCAAACTACCATAGTAACACGAATTTAACTGGTACAGTTAACTAAATGGAACTATCAAATTAACTGCGCCAAAGTTAACTGAAATTAATTTCTACGGTAATAGTTACTCCCTCCGTTCCAAATTACTCGTCGTGGTTTTAGTTCACATTTGAACTAAAACCACGACGAGTAATTTGGAACGGAGGGAGTATATCATAGGGAATCACAGTAGCACAATTGCCTGACAATGAACTGTTAACTTCATGAAACATGATCAATTAACTGAATGAGGATTTTTTTGACAAAAATATGGCCCTAGGGCCTCATTTCATTGATTGATCAGAGAGGGAAAAAAGTACAAAGTAAGGGAAGTGGCAATTAAAGCGAGATTACAATCTGCCCGAATTTCATTTGGGGCAGCGTCCTACAGTACAAGACCAAACATGTAATAGAAATGATGGTGGCTCGAATATCCCGTCCAGCTGGTGAATCCCGGCCGCCAACCAACACCTTGCTTCACCCATGATACGACTGATTGGGCGTGCACCGAGTGTTGTTGAAGATGCGGGCATTGCGTTCCTTCCACAACATCTATGCACCAACGCAAATGGTCGTCTTCCTGTGCACCAGAGCCGGCAGTGCCTAGAGCTATCATGTCCATGATGCTTTGAGGGATCGGCCCCTGGTGGTTGCTAGTGTCGCCATCCGTAGCATGGAGAACGGGTGTCCCAGCTTGTTGTTGATGCAGTTCCAAACCTCTGCCGAGAAGGGGTAGGCTGCCAGCAGGTGAGCAGCCGTTTTCGGCGTTGTCGAGCAGAGCGAGCAGTTTGGGTTGTGTGGAATGCCCCTGATGGACTGGTTATCTGCAATAGAAGCACAAAATCTAACTTCTATTTTAGATACTGCATAAATAACATAAGGCACACATATCTATTTCTAATACATAAAACATGGATTAGAGCCCCTGGGAGGGTCCAAAACACACTGTACGCTCGCATTCTTTTCACAGAATAAACAGAACCTTACCTATTCAGCTCATTTAGTGATTTAGATCAAATTTACTAACGAGCCGCATCATTTTTGTTTCTGTAGATAACTGCATCAGGAAAAAAAAAACTGCTTGCTGAATGCTGCCTGTTAAGCTCCAAATGAAACCGTTGGATAACTGCTGCTTGTTAAACTCCAATTAACTGCTTGCTAGTTGCTACCCGCTGCATATAAAAGAACTGCTTGTGAACATCCAATTAACCGGGAGCCATGCTGCTAGCTAACTGCAAGTGACCTACTGGTAACTGCCACAATTTCTGTAGGAGTTGAGCACAAGAGGGATATGAGAACAAGTTTCCTTTATTCAGTAGTAGTAGTAGCCTTTTTTTGATGAGCAGCAAGTAAAATGGTTCCACGTCTCAACTTAATTTAGTTAGGTAATAGAGGGGGCTTTCAGGTTATTCATTTTCAACTGAATTTAACTAATCTCATAGTAGTGTTTTTTGGAGTACACCTCCATTACATACATGTATAACACAGCAGTACATATGAATCGTGTCTGGTGTACTTAGCATTTGAATTCTTAATTACCAGGGAAAAGAGAGGCGACCTTGGCCTTGGTGGTGGTGCGTACTTACCGGATAGAAGCTTTTGCACGAGCCTGCATTCGACAAACCCGGTTGACTCTGGCGATAGACAGCATCATCGATGATGAGACGTCCTTGCCGGCGCTTATGCAAGAGCATCAGATTAACTGAAGTTAGCTACATTTATTTTTAACAGCAAGAGGATCAGATTGTGCGGCACCGACACCGTGGTGACAACACAACAGCAGACCGATGTGTTAACTTTTCCTGTTTTTAATAACTTATGCAAATTCCATAGTTAACTATTACAGAAGCAAAAAAAGTTAACTTCTTTTGTTTTCAACGCACCAACGGATGAAAATCAGCAAGCTAATAGAAATCACTAAAATAAATTTGACTGAAGAGAGAACAGGGGCCAAATTCTGCAGTTAACAAGGTTAATACATCAGTTAACACTTTAATTTAACACAGCTAACTATTATTCTCTAACTGCCCCATGACAAAATACTAACTGCCACACGAACGACAACTAGCTGTTGCGGAAGAACTGCAACAATGGGGGATGGGGAGAGCACCAATTAACTGTCGTCCAACTGCTGCTTGTAGAGGAACTCGAATGGCCGTCTATAACTCATGCTTCCTCGATGCACTGCTGCCTGTGCGTTGCTTTCCATGTGGCGGACGGTTCAGAGTATGAGAGAGTCAAAGGGGAAGACAGGGAGGGGATGAAAACCACGAGCTTACTGCCGATGCCGACTACCGCCGCCAGTGCGCAGCACCAGAGCCACGCGCCCCTCAATGCCTCCCAGCTGAGGTTGCTCGACGCTGAAAGACCACGCCCCAGTGAGGCAGGGCCGAAGGACCACGTCGCGGCCATCTGGGTTCGCGGTCCTCCACTCCGCGTCTGCGTGGCAGCTTGACGCCGGCGAGGACTGATGTAGGTGCGGCGGAGTTCGTCCCCAAGCCGCGATGTTAAGGGAATCGTACCCAAGTCTGCTGTTGACGTCGCTGGCTTCATCCCCGTCATGGGCCCAGCAGCTACTGTAGTCTTGTCGCTCGATTTCGTCGCTCGAAATCCGCAGCTGGCTAGCGCGAGGAGGCCTCAGAAGAAACAGGACAACTGGGGGGAATCGTCGCCGCTGCCGCCGTGCACTCCCTCGCTCCGGTTATCGCCATCGCTCACTCGCGCGAGGCGGCCCCAAAGCTACAGAGAAGCGGGTAATCGTTGCTGCTGTCGCCGCACATGCCCTCGCTCCGGCTGCCGCCGTCTCTCACACACGCGAGGCGGCCTTGAAGCTACAGGTTAACCGGGGAATGTTGCCATCTCCGTCGCTCACTACCTGTAGGATGTAGCCACCGGTGGTAGGTATGTCTTGGGCGGGGGCGGATCGAGATCCGACAGGGATTTTGATTTGTAGTTTCATAATACGGGTTACTAAATAACCTTATTTAGGAACTCTAGAGGGGTTTCTAAATAGTCCCACCCTATAGAATATTTCATTTTCATTGCCTTTCGGATGTTTTACGCGACAGACATGTGTTTGCAGGCCGAAGAAACCCCGTGCACCATATTCTACTAGATCAAAGGCCAGAAGGTGGATGTGGGAAAGGGGGTGATAATGAACCCCTTGCAACCCACGTTCCACAACCAACCGATCCCCGCTGGGCACTTCAGGGTTAACTTGTCCAGTGTGAAATCGGGGCACGAGGATTTGCCTTCTCCGGTACAGCATGTGGGAGAGGACAACTAGACCCCGCCGCGGATTGGAAGCTACAAGGGTTGGGTGCTGCTATGGCCGAAGAATCTTATTCGTCTAGAGCCGGCTGAGAGCACACAAATAACCACATATCAACAAGCATGTGTGGAGACCACCACCCCGCCTATGCAATTACCAGCTCCTGTAGTGCCGGGTGAGAGCGAGGGATGACGTGATGAAGGGGATGCAATAGTACTGGCTTATGTAATTGGTCCTGCGGAACAGAGAATGGATGATGAGACGGAGGTCGACCCAATGGCTTTCCTCAATACAAACGCGTATGATTGTGACATAGATATGATGAGTCAACCATATGACAAATCGGGCTATCAGCATGCTAATGTGGATATGGATGATCTGCCCGGGCAGGAAGGTTGTAGCAGGGATTGCAAGAAGTCTCTCTTCATGAGATCCTCACAGGACACGCCTGAAGATGTCCTCTCAACACAGGCTCAACTAGCCGGGGTTCATAAAGTGCTTAGCCCGGGAACACCGGGGCAGGGGTTAAGGAAGGGTCTGGAAGGTGTGCCCAAGAAAAAGGAGAGGAAGAGATCGGGGAAGATAACTGCCTCTAAACAAGCCAGAGCACATAACAGCCAGACGATGGATTCTGAAGAGCGTGTGCCCGTGAAAGGTACGACCATGTTCCATCTCACGGGCGAGCCGATGCTACCGCCAAAACCGCTGGAGGCACTATCAGGGGATCTCAGGAGACTGCACGACCATGTGCTGTCGACTGAGAAAAGCCTACTAGCCTCGAAGGATCCAGGATATCCGACATACATGGCTCATGTGCCTGAGGGGAAGTGCTACATCGACACACGGCCCGAGGAGGTGTTCTTCCTGTGGTTTGACCATATCTTTGAGATGTTTCTGACAAGGTGGCTCGATTATACAATCGTCCGTCTTTTTGCGCTACATATGAGCTCCGTCATGAACAGAGAAGAAGTCTCGCAAATCTATGTGGCGGATCTGTACTACATGCACGAGTCTTTCTTGAGTCTCGGCGACTTTGAGCGTGAAACTGCTAGGGACTACCTCCAAAACTTCATGGTACAGAATAAGGACCAGGAAATTGTCCTCCTGCCTTATCATCCAAAGTAAGTCAATTCCGTACAACCCTTTCGTACATTTCAATTATTCCTTCTCGCTCATATGGAGAATAATTTGAGGTGTCTTTTTCCCGCAGCAATGGGTGCGCCGTCCTTATCATTCTTTACCTGCGAGTCTCCCACACCGTGTATTTCGATCCTTCCAGAGACTACGAGAAGAAGTACTACACCCACATAATGAATATTCTAGATGATGCTCTCCAAGGCTTCAACATTAGAGGTGGCCACATGCAGATCAGGAAACAAAGGAACAAGAAGATGGGTTTCGCGCATAAAACTAACTTCTGCTGCATCCAAATCCCAAAACCAAGCAAGAAAGATGGATTCTACATCCTCCATCTCATGATTGAGTTCAGCACGGATCACCAAAAGCTTCGCATGATAGGCAGAAATGATGATCATATCCACAAGTGGGTAGAATCTCATGGACAAGCGGATTATATACTCAGAAGAGATGACTTCTTTCACATCCAAAGGGACATTACGACGATCATCATGAAAGAAGACGTCGATGAGAAGGAATGTTCCATCACGGCCCTATATCGCGAGCTGACGTCTGAACTCGCATAGGCATGCAACGTCATGACCTCATGCCGTTCAAGATGCTAGGGTCCATCCTCGATGATATGGAAGGATGGAACTTCTAGTGATTTACGATGCCGATGATGATGATATGTGTCGGTTGAACTTGTATACTTTCTGTAACGATGAAACTTTCTGATGTCCATGGTCCGTGCCGAACTTGCATAATGCTACTTTGTTAGTTTGGGTACGATGACCTGCGTACCTCTAGTTAATTAGTTTGCGTACTATATGTTGCATCTAGTTGCTAACCCTTTCTTTTTCGTGTTGCTCTAGTATATTTTGTTGCATATGATTGTACATCCTCTTGATGAAGATGCATCTCTAACAGGTACCTAGCTTCTTGATGGCAAGATGGCAGTGCTATGCCGTGTACAAAGGGAAGGTTCCGGGGGTGTACAACGAGTGGCCTGAGTGTCAGGCGCAAGTGAATGGGTTCTCGGGCGCCAGCCATAAAGGCTTCAAAAGCAGACAAGAAGGAGAAGCTAGTAACTTGAGGTTCACGCTAGCGCGAAAGAGGACTCGTAACCGCCGCTTCATGTACTGCATAGTTCCGCTCTCACTCGTAGTGATAGCTCTTCTCGCATATACCTTTGTTTAGATGGATGACGTTGTAGTTGCAAGTATTTGAGACTTGCTTGTATCGCTATTTTCGAGATGATGACAAGATACCACTGTCACATCCCTAGCTTCTGGTGCTGTCTAGTGTTTGCATCTTGCTTGCATCATGTTTAAATTTTTTAAACTTGAACTGAGGAATTTTGGAAGCCTCAAAAATTTAAATAAAAGAGGGGCAAAGAACCCTGGAAAATGCATTCAATGTTTCCAAAATGGCCTTAAATAATGTTGGTTATATTTTGGCAAGGGTTTTGCACCAAACCAAAAATAATGAACATTTTTTGAGGAATATTTTGAGCACTGAATTTAAATCATTATTCTAGTTGCATTTGGAATTATATTCATAATATGTATAGAATATACTTTCAAATACCCTGGAACATTTTATGTGCATTTGGATCAGCCCATTCAACAACATAAAAAAAATATCCAGAGGATATTTTGTACTGTTTTTGAATCTGTTTTGATTTTTAAACAGTGGCAAAAGATTAAATAAAAGAAAAACAGAACAGAAATATAAAAAAAAGAGCAGAAGACCTACCTGGCGCCTACCTGTGCGGCCTGCTGCAGAAGCCGGCCCAGCCCATCTCCACTCCCCCCTGTCGTCTTCCTCCGCCAGTAGGCAGCGCGCGTGGCCGACGCACGCCGGCACACGCTCGGCCACCTCCTGCCTCCCTGCTTGCCTCCGCTACTCCCTGGAGACGCCACGCGGCCCCCTCGACCCTCTCTCACTCTCCCGTGTCTCACCCTCCGTCCCTATCGCCCTCTGCTCTCTCTACCTCCCGCCACCGAACGGAGCCCGTCGCCGCCGACCAGCGCTCGCGCGGCCGCAGCCATCCCGAAGCCTCTCCGACACGCCCTCGAGCTCCGCCGGTCCTCCCTCGTCCTCCTCGTCGCCTCACGCGACCAGAAGAGCCCCGGAGCGCCGCCCCCGACATTTTCCCCCTCCTCGGCCGCCGGAGATCCGCCTCGCCGTCCCGCTCGCTCCGACGCTTCCCCGGCCCCGTCGTCTGCACCAGCCAACTCCCCGTGAGCTCCTCTTCCTTCTCCCCCTAGTCACGTTGCTCGAGCTGCCCCCAAACCCCGTTGGCCATCACGGCCGAGAGCTCGGCTCCGCCGGCCATGTCGCCATCATGGCCACAGACGCGTAAGCTCGAAAACGAGCACGTCAGCGTGCTCAGCGAACCCCCAGGAGCACATAGCACCCTCCGGTTTCTCCTCTAGTGCACCGTAGCTCCTTCTCCCCTCCCCGCCGAACTCCGGCCGTCCTAAAGCTCGACGCCGTCGGTGCTGTAGATGACCTCAGCCCCTCCCGCTTGCCTAGATGGATGCGGCTGAGCGCCAGCTACGCGTAGATGATCGCTGTCGCCGATTTGGTCGCCGGAGGAGCGTTTCCGACGCCCTCCGCCGTTGCTGGCGTCACCGGCGACGAGCCGCGGGTCAACTCCGGCGAGTTGACCCGGGTTTGACCAAGCTGACGTGGCTGGCTTAATTAGCCACTAACCACCGCACCGTGTCACAGACAGCCGGGCCCCACCGCCTAACTAACCGGCTAACTAAAATAGATTAAGTTTAATCTAATTGCAGTGGCCCCACGCGTCAGTTTTGACCGTGCTGATGTGGCCGTTGACTGGGCCCGCACGTCAGCGACCCTAACGAGCACCGTGACACTGACCAGTGGACCCCACTGGCCAGGTTTGACCTGGACCAGCCCTTTGACCCTGCTGACGTCATGCTTACTCAATGCTGATGCAGTATTTATTTTCTGGAATTAAAATAAATCAGAAATGATTTATAAATTTCAGAAAATACCCAAAACTTCAAAAATTCATAGTAATTCAACCGTAACTCCAAATGAGATAAATTATATATGAAAAATGATCAGAAAAATCCAATCTACCATCTGTACCATTTTCATGCATGTTAGAACAACTTATACCTGCTAATCAGGTCAAATCAATTAAATGGATTTGAATAATCACATATGGAGTTTGAATTTGAATCTTGTATTCAAACCAACTTCATTTAATCTGTTGCTAGTTGCATTAGCTCAAAACACATTCATATTGCCATGTCATGATTATGCATCATATTGTGCATTGCATTGATTATGTTTCTTCTTTGTTTGTCGGTGTTTGTCCCCTCTCGGTAGACGATGTTCCGACGTTGTGATCGTTGACACTGATGAAGACTCAATGTTATCTTCAGAAGTGCCAGGCAAGCAAAACCCCCTTGTTCATTCCGATACAATCCTACTCTCTCGCCCTGCTCTCTTTTACTGCATTAGGACAACAACGATTCAACTGTTACTTGCTGCGGTAGCTGAACCCCTTTATCCTCTGCATGACCTGTCATTTCCATAGTAAATAGATGAAACCCACTAGCATGAGTAGGAGTTGTTTGAGCCCTGTTGTGCCCACTCATTCATGCTTGTTTGTCATGCCTGCTACTACTTAGAGTTGAGTCAGGTCTGATTCATCGGGAATGAATCAGAGGTGGTGAACATGTCCTACTGTGTGTGAGCTAAGTGTGTGAATACGATTTGGTAAAGGTATCGGTGAGAGGCCATGTAGGAGTACATGGTGGGTTGTCTCATTGAAGCCGTCCTTAGGAACTGAGTTCTGTGTTTGTGATCCATGATTCAGCTACTACCATGCATTGGGCCCTGAAATATGACCCCGCTCGACTTCTTATTCATCCTTGTCCTCTGTCCAGGAGTTGCAAGTAGTTTCTGGTGTTTGTAGTATGCTGGAGGCCGTGCGCAGCGCTGACCGAAGGGGTGGGCTGTGATGCGGTAGGCACATGGCCGGGTATACCGGGCACCCGTTTGGTGTCACGGAACCCTGTTCTCATCGTTTGGGGCTGTGAGCGAAACCCCGGCCGGATCTCCTCATGGATGGAACCCAAATAGGCGATAAACCTGGACTAGAGACTTGAGTGTTTAGGTAGGTCGTGGTCTACACCCACGTCGACTTTCACTTGAAGTCTGCCGAGCACATGTCGTGTGCAGACGCTAAGTGGTGGAAACATGTATGAAGAAGTACACCCCTGCAGGGTTAACATCATCTATTCGAATAGCCGTGTCCGCGGTAAAGGACTTCTGGGTTGCCTATAACAGTTCATAGACAAGTGAAAGTGGATACTCTAAAATGCGCAAGATAAGCGTGAGTGCTATGGATGGCGTTCTCGTAGGGAGACGGGAGCGGATCCATAGTGGTGTATTGATATGGTGAATATGTGGACTCGTGTGCGCCACCTCAAAAGAGTTACTTGCAGTCGTAGTTCAGGATAGCCACCGAGTCAAAGCTGGCTTGCTGCAGTTAAACCCCACCATCCCTTTGTTGATAATGATGCATATCTAGTTAGTTCTGATGTAAGTCTTGTTGGGTACATTTGTACTCACGTTTGCCTATTTTATGTTTTGTAGAGAGACTTCGGTCTCGCTAGTAGTTCCGCGTGGACTTCGACGTTTAGCTTGATACCTCAGCTACGATCTTGTGCCCTCGGCAGGATCTGGTAGATAGTCAGGCTTCTCAGCCTTTTCATTTATAGATGTCTGTACCCACACATGATAGCTCCCGCTTGTGCTTTGATTTGTATGCTCTGAATGTTGGGTCATGAGACCCCTGTTTGTAATATCTCGCTCCTCGGAGCCTAATGAATACATACTTGTGTCGTAGAGTCATGTTGTGATGCCTTGTTGTATTTGCACATATCGAGCATACTGTGTGTATGATTGAAATGCTTGGTATGTGTGGGATCTGACTATCTAGTTGTTTATCTTTAGTAGCCTCTCTTACCTGGAAATGTCTCCTAGTGTTTCCATATGGTAGCTTGCTACTCCTCCGGAACACTTAGGCTGGCCGGCATGTGTCCTTCTTCGTTCCTGTGTCTGTCCCCTCGGGGAAATGTCACACTTTGAGTACCGGAGTCCTGTTAGCCCGCTACAGCCTGGTTTACCGGAGTCCTGCTAGCCCAGTGCTACAGCCCGAACCCACTTGCTGATGACCGACACGTTCAAGGCTGGGTCATGGATGCCTGTCCCTGTAAGTCTGTGCCACTTTGGGTTTACGACTAGTCATGTCAGCCCGGGCTCCTTATCATATGGATGCTAGCGACACTGTCATATACGTGAGACAAAAGGCGCAAACGGTCCCGGGCAAAGGTAAGGCGACACCCGTGGGGATACCGTGCGTGAGGCCGCAAAGTGATATGAGGTGTTACAGGCTAGATCGATGTGACACTGAGTCGGGTCCTGACAGCGTTGGTATCAGAGCTTGACTGCCTGTAGGATTACCAAGCCAAACTGGTTGAAGTTGTGTCTAGAAATGCTTTAGTTATGTAAGGGAATTGATTGTGGGATGGAACGTAAGGCTGTTTTTACTCCTTATACCTCATGGCCTTCTGATCTGAGTCATCCTCTTCTCTTCTACGGGGATTAAGAACTAGGCCTTCTCATCTATCTATGAGGAGTTACTAATCCATAGACCTATAGAATTGTTAGTTTTAAATCTCAGTTCAGCCTTTACTACTTCTGTATGTTAACTGATGATCTCGAAACCTTGATATTGTGCTTCTGAGTGGCTATGCCACCATTTCTGTAGTATGTCTCCAAACTTTTGAGCATTTACAGCCGTTATGCTGTCCGAGTCATCCCAGGTTTCTAAATAGCCTGATGCATTTGCAAATCCTTTCTTTCCGTTCCCGATGTCCTTTATGGTCAGAATAAGCACACTAACCGGTGCGTTGAGGTAATTTATTGCCTTGACATATATGTTGGAGCTATTATTATGACCCTAGTTGTTTTAGGGAGTCACCTAGTAATCTAGCAATGTCTTGTGTCCCAGTGTGATGATTCTGGCCTTTATTCTCGGAAGCATCCCGTGATGCTACTTAGTAGTAGGTATTCTATTCCTGGGTTTTGAACCCGAGACTCACACTACTTACCTCATGATGATAGTCTTTGCTCGTTCCTTTAGGATATTAGTAACCTTTGCATTAGTCCTCGAGGTCCGTGGTATTTCCTTCTTCCAAATACTATGAACCACTTATGGAAGAAGTTTGTTGGATCAAAAGGATCACAACAGGAGTGCCCTCGATGAGTTCTCCATTCACAATTGTGATTCTGCAAGTTCTACCTTTCTGCATGGGTTATCTGGAAGAAACCTGTTGAACTTGGTTCGACATATTAATCCATGCATCCACAACTCGAAAGGATATATGTCCCCTTGAGTTGTCCCTCTTCAGTCGTATTCCGACCTTCATCTATCAATTGATAGTCAGGAGTAATTGTGCATTCGTGTTATCGATGCCTATTATTCTTGTGGTCCGTCGAGCCATTCTATTCTGGAATGACTAGGAGAAACAAACTCCAGTACCTTGTCCATTTCCAGGATTGGGTCAAAGAAGTTGTGCTCCGTAGATCAAATTGCTAATCCAGCTTTTGTTCTGCTCTACCTTGGAGTATTACCATCTTTTATATCGGGATTGTTATGGGAATTGCACACCATCCTACGAACTCTTGGTACAGTGATACTTCTCTCCATCATTATTCATTTCTTGGTTCCCGTGTTGTTGCAACCGGAATGCCGACAAGTGAATCATGATGTGTGAAATCAATACTCCTAGCAACCTTGTTGCTTGGTAGTTAAAGGACAATAATTTCATTCTTAGCGTGTTGGTTCTTGAATCATCATTCTAAGACTATTCGTGCTACCTAGTCCTTATTTCTGGTGCACTCTTCGATCAATGAGTTAGGGTTTCAATCCCTTGCCTATTTGATCACATCATCTTGCCTCGAAAAGCAAGATTGTTCTCAAGCTTAGTAACATACCGGTGGTTCGTGATTTTCTGAATATCTTCTCGGAAGTATCACCAGGTCGTTACCTGACCGCTATGTTGAGTTCGTGAACAAGTTGGTTTATTCCTGTAAACCACCCTTTCTCCAAGAATCCATGTTGGATACCCCTGAGCTAGTTGGTTAAGCCAAACAACAACTTGGAGAGTTGGAAGATAAAAGATTGTCTGACTTAGTCATTTTAAGGGATATCTTTTTGTGTGTGTGTTGAAGAAAGATGATATCTTTATTGGTTGATCCTCGTGATCAATTGTTGGATCTATTATCTTACCCAAACCTCTTATTTGAGTATGGGCTATCGTCAAATCAAATCAGAACCAACGATATTCGTAATGTTGTCTTACTCGTGGTTGTTCCTCGAGCATACACCATTATATCTTTCGGGTCTGACCAATGCTATCACCTTGTTCACATAGTTATGGAATTCCATCTCCATGGGAACCTGGATGAGTTGTTGTTGAGCCCATCAGCAGCATTTTGTCTCCTCCATGATTCATGTTGAACATCAAGTTAGTGTTGGAAACTTTTGTAAGCAATGCCTTCGTGTTCCGTTCATGAAGCTTATGCTTGGATGAAAGAAGTGACTCCCTCTAATTCATGTGCATTTGATGCAAGTTGCCGCCGTGAACTCGAGAAAGCTTGTTTTTGCCTCCTCTGGAATCATCCCAAGTCAGTCATGCATGGGCGAAGTATTCCGTGGTCTGTTAGACTGATCATCTTCATTCCATATGAATTCTGTAGCACACTAAGCCACTGACTGACTTGTTTAAGAGAAAGGAGTTGTTGTGCTATCCTAGGTCATGCACAAGATTCTGATATCCTCAATGATGGTTCCCCACCGGAACTCGGTAGTGTTCTATTATAAGACTTCTACGTGGTCATGTTTGTCTGGGACAACATGTTCACATGTTTGTAGCAGAACCAGCTCATGTTTTGGAGCTTGCTATCGTAGTTCATCTCCCGAGAATCCCGCAACGTCATCTCGTCGATTTGTGTTGCAAACTTTCTTTTTCTTTCTAGACTCGATGAGTCTGGAATATCCTGACACCAGCCAGATCTCAATCTCAGGCAGATATGATGGTTGGAACATTTCCCAAGAACTATAATATTGGTCTCTCGATAACCGGTAAGGTGGATGTCATGGCCAACACACCCATCCGGGAGACCTATTATTATAGTATCTTGATTGAGGAAGTTGGCCACCTCCCCATAAGGACTTCGTAGGATTTACTCCCTAGCTATGCCTTATGATTTTTGTGTTTCTGAAGTACGACCTTACTTGATGTTCTAGATACCAGACTATTTCAAGGAATGGGATACGCTAGTACATCAAGGAGAACATTAGAAGCGGAGTGCTAAATGTCTCTCGGTCGATCATCCAGATTTTGGTTCCTTGGCCTCGCTAAGATGAAATCTGAGAAGGTGTTATCTTCCTTTGCATATGCATTGTCCATCAGTATTCATCGTGGTAGTACGTTGTGTTGCCAGGATCCTTGACACGGATGTTGGTAAAACTATGATGAATATGGAAATGCTCAAGTTCTTGAGAGCACGCACAAGCGCTAGGTGTTACCATTGGCACTAACTGGGATTGCTCTCAGTTTCCTCGGTTATGCTATAACTTATCAAACAGTGGACTCACTCTCTACTGTTGAGCTTCTCCCCGGTTACCAAAATTATCCCTTGTGTTGTCTTCAACAAGGTAATCCACATCATCCATACTGGTCCGGGTATGCCATTCCACCGAACTCCTCCTAATGATCGATTTTGATTTGCCTTAAGCTGGTATAAAGAATTTCAATGACCTCTGAATCAAAGGTAATTCTTTTTGCCACTTAAGGGGATATTTCTACGAATCACCCTCCTCCAAGATGTCTCGTTATGGTATCATGGCAACTCAACTCCTCGCTACGTTGACAACCGTTCACCACCTTCTTAAGCGTGAAATTGTTGTCTACCTAGTGAACCTTCGTCATCTGCTTCACTCCATTCCTCTAGATGTGTGATTCGCGTCTCAGCTCGTGAGATGTTTCTATGTCTCATTCCGTGAGTGGATCCTGAGTTGCTCGATCTTTGAGAAGATCAATCCTTCTAGAGATTCTTTTTCTCTCGTTGTCATGTTGGTAGGAGTTCCTGGAGCAAGACATCGAGACAATGATGGTGGTCGAATCAACGCCCCTATGAAGTGCAACCTGGATCGTGAAGATTGTGTTAGTTTGCATTCCCCCTTCATCTTACCCTACGCTTGAATCTCGGGACGAGATTTTGCTTAGTGGGGGTGAGTTGTCACATCCCTAGCTTCTGGTGCTGTCTAGTGTTTGCATCTTGCTTGCATCATGTTAAAAAAATTTAAACTTGAACTGAGGAATTTTGGAAGCCTCAAAAAGATAAATAAAAGAGGGGCAAAGAACCCTGGAAAATGCATTCAATGTTTCCAAAATGGCCTTAAATAATGTTGGTTATATTTTGGCAAGGGTTTTGCACCAAACCAAAAATAATGAACATTTTTTGAGGAATATTTTGAGCACTGAATTTAAACCATTATTCTAGTTGCATTTGGAATTATATTCATAATATGTATAGAATATACTTTCAAATACCCTGGAACATTTTATGTGCATTTGGATCAGCCCATTCAGCAACATAAAAAAAATATCCAGAGGATATTTTGTACTGTTTTTGAATCTGTTTTGATTTTTAAACAGTGGCAAAAGATTAAATAAAAGAAAAACAGAACAGAAATATAAAAAAAAGCAGAAGACCTACCTGGCGCCTACCTGTGCGGCCTGCTGCAGAAGCCGTCCCAGCCCATCTCCACTCCCCCCTGTCGTCTTCCTCGCGCCAGTAGGCAGCGCGCGTGGCCGACGCACGCCGGCACGCGCTTGGCCACCTCCTGCCTCCCTGCTTGCCTCCGCTACTCCCTGGATACGCCATGCGGCCCCCTCGACCCTCTCTCACTCTCCCGTGTCTCTCCCTCCGTCCCTATCCCCCTCTGCTCTCTCTCCCTCCCGCGACCGAACGGAGCCCGTCGCCGCCGACCAGCGCTCGTGCGGCCGCAGCCATCCCGAAGCCTCTCCGACACGCCCTCGAGCTCCGCCGGTCATCCCTCGTCCTCCTTGTCGTCTCACGCGACCAGAAGAACCCCGGAGCGCCGCCCCCGATGTTTTCCCCCTCCTCGGCCGTCGGAGATCCGCCTCGCCGTCCCGCTCGCTCCGACGCTTCCCCGGCCCCGTCGTCTGCACCGGCCAACTCCCCGTGAGCTCCTCTTCCTTCTCCCCCTAGTCACGTTGCTCGAGCTGCCCCCAAACCCCGTTGGCCATCACGGCCGAGAGCTGGGCTTCGCCGGCCATGTCGCCGTCGTGGCCACAGACGCGTAAGCTCGAAAACAAGCACGTCAGCGTGCTCAGCGAACCCCCAGGAGTACGTAGCACCCTCCGGTTTCTCCTCTAGTGCACCGTAGCTCCTTCTCCCCTCCCCGCCGACCTCCGGCCGCCGCAAAGCTTGACGCCGTCGGTGCTGTAGACCACCTCAGCCCCTCCCGCTTGCCTAGATGGATGCGGCTGAGCGCCAGGTACGCGTAGATGATCGCTGTCGCCGATTTGGTCGCCGGAGGAGCGTTTCCGACGCCCTCCGCCATTGCTGGCATCGCCGGCGACGAGCTGCGGGTCAACTCCGGCGAGTTGACCCGGGTTTGACCAAGCTGATGTGGCTAGCTTAATTAGCCACTAACCACCGCACCGTGTCACAGACAGCCGGGCCCCACCGCCTAACTAACCGGCTAACTAAAATAGATTAAGTTTAATCTAATTGCAGTGGCCCCACGCGTCAGTTTTGACCGTGCTGACGTGGCCGTTGACTGGGCACGCACGTCAGCGACCCTAACGAGCACCGTGACACTGACCAGTGGACCCCACTGGCCAGGTTTGACCTGGACCAGCCCTTTGCCCCTGCTGACGTCATGCTTACTCAATGCTGACGCAGTATTTATTTTCTGGAATTAAAATAAATCAGAAATGATTTATAAATTTCAGAAAATACCCAAAACTTCAAAAATTCATAGTAATTCAACCGTAACTCCAAATGAGATAAATTATATATGAAAAATGATCTGAAAAATCCAATCTATCCATCTGTACCATTTTCA
Source organism: Triticum dicoccoides (assembly GCF_002162155.2). Classification (NCBI taxonomy): domain Eukaryota; kingdom Viridiplantae; phylum Streptophyta; class Magnoliopsida; order Poales; family Poaceae; genus Triticum; species Triticum dicoccoides. The sequence continues at coordinate 196,654,676 of NC_041389.1, read as the reverse complement.
TGCATGTTAGAACAACTTATACCTGCTAATCAGGTCAAATCAATTAAATGGCATTTGAATAATCACATATGGAGTTTGAATTTGAAATTTGTATTCAAACCAACTTCATTTAATCTGTTGCTAGTTGCATTAGCTCAAAACACATTCATATTGCCATGTCATGATCATGCATCATATTGTGCATTGCATTGATTATGTTTCTTCTTTGTTTGTCGGTGTTTGTCCCCTCTCGGTAGATGATGTTCCGACGTTGTGATCGTTGACACTGATGAAGACTCAATGTTATCTTCAGAAGTGCCAGGCAAGCAAAACCCCCTTGTTCATTCCGGTACAATCCTACTCTCTCGCCCTGCTCTCTTTTACTGCATTAGGACAACAACGATTCAACTGTTACTTGCTGCGGTAGCTGAACCCCTTTATCCTCTGCATGACCTGTCATTTCCACAGTAAATAGATGAAACCCACTAGCATGAGTAGGAGTTGTTTGAGCCCTGTTATGCCCACTCATTCATGCTTGTTTGTCATGCCTGCTACTACTTAGAGTTGAGTCAGGTCTGATTCATCGGGAATGAATCAGAGGTGGTGAACATGTCCTACTGTGTGTGAGCTAAGTGTGTGAATACGATTTGGTAAAGGTATCAGTGAGAGGCCATGTAGGAGTACATGGTGGGTTGTCTCATTGAAGCCGTCCTTAGGAACTGAGTTCTGTGTTTGTGATCCATGATTCAGCTACTACCATGCATTGGGCCCTGAAATATGACCCCGCTCGACTTCTTATTCACCCTTGTCCTCTGTCCAGGAGTTGCAAGTAGTTTCTGGTGTTTGTAGTATGCTGGAGGCCATGCGTAGCGCTGACCGAAGGGGTGGGCTGTGATGCGGTAGGCACGTGGCCGGGTATACCGAGCGCCTGTTTGGTGTCACGGAACCCTGTTCACATCATTTGGGGCTGTGAGCGAAACCCCGGCCGGATCTCCTCATGGATGGAACCCGAATAGGCGATAAACCTAGACTAGAGACTTGAGTGTTTAGGTAGGTCGTGGTCTACACCCACGCCGGCTTTCGCTTGAAGTCTGCTGAGCACATGTCGTGTGCAGACGCTAAGTGGTGGAAACATGTATGAAGAAGTACACCCCTGCAGGGTTAACATCATCTATTCGAATAGCCGTGTCCGCGGTAAAGGACTTCTGGGTTGCCTATAACAGTTCATAGACAAGTGAAAGTGGATACCCTAAAATGCGCAAGATAAGCATGAGTGCTATGGATGGCGTTCTCGTAGGGAGACGGGAGCGGATCCATAGTGGTGTATTGATATGGTGAATATGTGGACTCGTGTGCGCCACCTCAAAAGAGTTACTTGCAGTCGTAGTTCAGGATAGCCACCGAGTCAAAGCTGGCTTGCTGCGGTTAAACCCCACCATCCCTTTGTTGATAATGATGCATATGTAGTTAGTTCTGATGTAAGTCTTGCTGGGTACATTTGTACTCACGTTTGCCTATTTTATGTTTTGCAGAGAGACTTCGGTCTCGCTAGTAGTTCCGCGTGGACTTCGACGTTTAGCTTGATACCTCAGCTACGATCTTGTGCCCTCGGCAGGATCTGGTAGATAGTCAGGCTTCTCAGCCTTTTCATTTATAGATGTCTTTACCCAGACATGATAGCTCCCGCTTGTGCTTTGATTTGTATGCTCTGAATGTTGGGTCATGAGACCCCTGTTTGTAATATCTCGCTCCTTGGAGCCTAATGAATACATACTTGTGTCGTAGAGTCATGTTGTGATGCCTTGTTGTATTTGCACATATCGAGCATACTGTGTGTATGGTTGAAATGCTTGGTATGTGTGGGATCTGACTATCTAGTTTTTTATCTTTAGTAGCCTCTCTTACCGGGAAATGTCTCCTAGTGTTTCCATATGGTAGCTTGCTACTGCTCCGGAACACTTAGGCTGGCCGGCATGTGTCCTTCTTCGTTCCTGTGTCTGTCCCCTCGGGGAAATGTCACGCTTTGAGTACCGGAGTCCTGTTAGCCCGCTATAGCCCGGTTTACCGGAGTCCTGCTAGCCCAGTGCTACAGCCCGGACCCACTTGCTGATGACCGACACGTTCGAGGCTGGGTCATGGATGCCTGTCCCTGTAAGTCTGTGCCACTTTGGGTTTACGACTAGTCATGTCAGCCCGGGCTCTTTATCATATGGATGCTAGCGACACTGTCATATACGTGAGCCAAAAGGCGCAAACGGTCCCGGGCAAAGGTAAGGCGACACCCGTGGGGATACCGTGCGTGAGGCTGCAAAGTGATATGAGGTGTTACAGGCTAGATCGATGTGACACTGAGTCGGGTTCTGACAACCACTTTGTGTTGGATGATGATTATGATGAGACTATTTGTATGTATATGCTATGATTACATTTGTGGTTTCGCAACCATTTGTATGTGTATCATGATGACATTTGTATGTGCTAAACATTCTTGTATAAAGCCTGTTCAAATACAAAACAAATATGCAGAAAAAAATCAAAAACTACTAAAATTAGCAGTAGCGAGTGGAGAAAAGTTAGCAGCAGCGCGACAGTAGCAGTAGCACGCACAGGAGAACCGCACTATAGCTATTAGCAGTAGCGAGCTTCCAGGAAGAACGTTGTTGCTACACTTGTATAGCAGTAGCACGGGTGTGCACGCGTTGCTGCTATGGGTTAGCTGTAGCGCCTTATTAGTAGCGCAGGTTCCCGCGCTACTGATATACCTAAAACCTGGCTACTGCTAGGCTTTTCCATAGTAGTGCAAGAATAAATGGGCCCATGGGCTGGAAACGGCCCAATGGAATAATGGGCCGTTAATGGGTATAAAGTGATACACTATTCATTACGGGCCAGTTTCACCACGGGCCGTTAATGGGCCAAGAGTTACAAAGGGCCTCATATGGGCTGAAAGACGTCATGGGCCATACATGGCCCGGAAGTGAAAACGGGCTGGAATCATATTGGAAGGCCCAGATGAAGCTACTGGGCCTAATTCGGTAGTTATGTAACATGCCCTGGGTTAGCGGGCTGTAAATGGGCTATATGCGAACAGGCCGTTAACAGGCTTTCTGTGGGCCGGCCCGCCACCTTTTGACCAAGTCAAACGGGCCGGCCTTTTCACAGGAATGGGCCTCTGTTGGGCCATGCCACGTGTCGACGTATCATAGGCGCCTTCGGTCCAATGAGTGGATGACATATGTCCCAACGGTGAGCCGACACATGTTTCCTCCAGCCAATGATGATTTTACACGTGGAAAATCCCCATTGGTCGGACCTATTAACGGGTTATCAGATCCAAAACCGGACCCGATAGCTTAATGGCGTTCCGTTACGGTGCATGCCACGTGTCGGTCACCCTTGACGAAAGCACTTCTGTGACGTGCGATTTATCGTCATGGAAGTGGACACTTCCGTGATGATAATTTTGGTAATGTCATGGAACACCTCTACGACAGCACAGGTATGACTATCTTGATTCTGTCATAAAATCATCATGGATGTACATGCATGACAGAAAACGTGACCTACTGTGACAAACACATATCACACGGAAGTGTATTTTTTTGTAGTGGTAAGAAGCGCAATAAGAGGCGCAAGGATAAGGCAGTGATGCTAGTTGAAGGATCAGGTACACCTAGTACCGGCAAGATAGCTAAGGCCGAAGCCCCCAGCAAGGAAGTTGCCGTGTGCGCTGACTGCCGGGAGGCTGCGGCTACCGAGAAGGTCGGGAAGGGAGATGGGCCGTATTGCAAGATTCATCGGACCAAGGGCCATGACCTTCAAGAGTGTTATCAGGTTGAGTAGCTCGTCAAGAGGCAAAGATTGGAGTACGAGAAGCATGACAAGGAAAAGAGTCAGAATGTCGCTGGCTGTAAGCGTCGAGGCGGTTGATTAAATCGCCCCGGCAAACCCCTCTAGAACAAAGGAAAACCTGCTAGAGGGCAAGAGAAGGAAGATTGTGATGATGAGAGTGATAGAGGGGATGAAGAGGAAACTAGTGAGCAGGAGTTCAGAAGGCCATTGATGCCTTGTGCATTGACAGAGGCGCATCCCTGCACACCTCTCACCGCCAACTCAAGCGGTGGGCGCGTGAGGTCAATGTCGTGGAACCAGCACCAGAGGCCCGGAAACCACTCAAATGGTCATGCACGCCCATCATTTTTTACGGACAGGATCATCCTGACTGTAGCACTGCGGAAGGGTGTTTGCCATTGTTGTTCTCTCCGACAATTCGTAACCTCAAGGTCACTAAGATGTTAGTGGACTGCGGGGCTGGGTTGAATCTGATTTGCCCAAAGGTTATCAGCAAACTTCAGATAGCATAAGAGGAGTTAAAGGTCACCGGCACGTTTCAAGGAGTTAATCCCGACAGGAGTCATCCTAAGGGAAAGATCATGTTGCATCTGACATTTGGAGGGGAGTTGAACTATCAGACTGAAAATATTGTGTTTGATGTGGCCGACCTCACCTTGCCATACAGTGGGATCCTTGGACGACCAACCCTGGCTAAATTCATGGTGGCATCCCACTATGCCTACAACACCTTGAAGATGCATGGGCCAGTTGGAGTCATTTCATTCCCATCAGATGAAAAGGACGTGATCATTTGCGTGGACAAGATGTATCGGGATGCGGTCGCGACAGAGGCAGCCGCAGCCGTGGTTCCTGCCATGGAGAGCAGAGGGAAGAAGAAGGATAGCAGGGACACTGGCAAGGAATCTGGGAAGCATACCTCTTCGGAGTATGTTGCGCCTGTTGATGACTTGCCGGAGAGTTCCAATAGCAAAAGGTCCAGGGTTAGTGTTCCACAAGTGAAGAAGGTCCCGGCAGGGCTGGCTGGCGTTGATGGTACTTTCACCATCGGCATCACCCTCGATGACAAACAGGAAAGCACGCTCGTCGCCTTCCTGCGGGCGAATATCGATGTGTCTGCCTGGCAACCATCTGATATCCCCAGTGTTCCCAGGGAGGTAATCGAGCACCACCTTGCTTTCTGCCCACATGCCCGACCCGTCAAGCAAAAAGTCCGGAAGAAGGCTTTGGAGAGGCAGCAGTTTATTGTAGAGGAGATCAAGAAGTTTGAAGCAGCTGGTTTGATCAGAGGAGTGCTACATCCAACATGGTTAGCAAATCCAGTGCTGGTCCGGAAGGCTAACGGGAAATGGAGGCTTTGCATAGATTTCACAGATCTCAACAAGGCTTGCCCAAAGGTCCCATTTCCCTTGCCGCGCATCGATCAGATCGTGGATTCCACTTTGTGCTACGATTTGCTTTCCTTTCTGGATGCATATTCTGGGTATCACCAGATCTTCATGTCCAAGGGAGATGAAGAGAAGACCTCATTCATCACCCCATGTGGTACGTACTGTTTAATCCGCATACCATTCAAATTAAGGAGTGTCGGGTCTACTTTTGCAAGGGCAGTCCAGATTGGTTTCGAGCCACAGCTGCACAGAAACATTGAGGCTTATATGGATGACACTGTGGTCAAGACCAAGGATAGAGCATCGCTTATCCAGGATTTGGAGACGTTTGCGAATCTGCGCAAGATCAACTTAAAGCTCAACCCGGAGATGTGTGTGTTTGGAGTTCCCTCCGGCAAGCTACTTGGGTTCTTTGTGTCCCATCGGGGGTCAAAGCAAATCCCAACAAGATTAAAGCCATCGAGCATATCCAAGCGCCAAGGAGTTGAAGGATGTGAGGCGTCTGATAGGGTGCATTGCCGCGCTAAGCAGATTCATTTCCAAGTTTGACGAGCGCGCCCTGCCGTTCTTCAAAATCCTGAAGAAGGCCAGACCCATGAAGTGGACCCCAGAAGCAGATGCGGCCTTGCAAGAGTTGAAGGCCTACTTGTCCTTTGTGCCCACCTTGGTTGCACCCAAACCACAAGAGCCGTTGCTGCTATACTTAGCGACAACCAATACAGTGGTTAGCGCAGCGGGAAGTGGACGAAGCACAGAGTGAGCAAGGACCGATAGAGTCAGATAAGGATTAGGGCAGAAGTGAGCACGACAGTGAGAGCAACCCCAAGGACACGGCAAGGAAGAAAGTGGTGCAGCGCCCAGTGTACTTCATCAGTTCCTTACTACAGGGGGCTCGATCAAGGTACTCTGGCATGCAAAAGCTGATCTTTGGTCTCATCATGGCCTCAAGGAAACTGCACCACTACTTCCAAGCCCATGAGATCACAGTTGTCACTCGCTTGCCATTGGAAAGGATACTCTAAAACCTTAAGGCTACCGGCAGAATAGTGGAGTGGGCTTTGGAGTTGTCCAGTTTTGGCCTGAAATTTGAGAGCACATCAATAATCCAGAGCAGGGCATTGGCAGAGTTTATTGCGGAATGGACGCCAACCCCCGACGAGGAAGTGATAGAAACAGTTATCCCTGGTAAGGAGGAGCCCCAAGAATGGATTATGTTTTCTAATGGTGCCTTTTCCCTACAAGGTACAGGGCCTGGTGTGCTTCTCATCGCCCCCTCGGGGGAGCACTTGAAGTACGTCGTCCAGATGCATTTTGCCCGGGAAGAGGCAACCAACAATACAGCAGAGTATAAAGGGCTCCTTGCCGAGCTCATGATTTCCGCAGAGTTGGGAATCAAGAAGCTGATCATTTAAGGAGACTCACAGCTTGTGGTGACACAAGTCAACAAGGATTACCGAAGTCCATGGATGGAGGCATACATTGAGGAAGTGAGGAGAATGGAGGAGCGCTTTGATGGATTGCAATAAGAGCACGTACCCCTTGCGGAAAATCATAGCCGATCATCTGTCAAAGTGTGTTGTGCAAAAGCTTCCTGTGGAACCAGGGACTTTTGTTCTCCATCTTACTCAGCCCTCCGTATCCCCAGTAACAATGGCCCAGAAAAGGAGAAAGATGGACTCCGATAAGTCTCTCTCGGTAGAGCCTTCCGCTCCTGGCAGGGACCCTACTGGAAACAACTCCTCACAACTTGCCAGACTGCACCCTCCAGCTGGGCCCATGGTCCCCGCAGACGAGGAATGTGCCCCCGCAGTTGAGGAGGTGCCGCTAGTCCTTGTTGCCGAGCCCCAGGCTCCAACTTGGGCGAGGCACATAGTCCACTTCCTCCAAACCGGAGAACTCCCCAATGACCCAGATGAAGCTGAAAGAGTATCCCGGAGGCCACTATGTATCAGTTTGTCGATGACACTCTGTACAGAAGAAGGCCCAACAGTGTGAAATTAAAGTGCATCTGTCGGGAAGAAGGAAAGGAACTGCTGGCTGAGATACACAAAGGCATGTGCGGCTCCCACAATGGATCAAGGGCATTGGTTGGGAAAGCATTCTGACAAGGATTCTATTGGCCGACAGCCCTCCAAGATGCAGTCGAGCTAGTCACCAAATGTGAAGCCTGCCAGTTCTTCCAAGAACATCCACCTGCCTGCCCAAGCTCTTCAGACAATCCCTTATCATGGCCATTTACGGTCTAGGGGATCGATATCCTCGGCCCTTTCCCCCGAGCAATTGATGGCTTTGAATTCTTGTTCATTGCTATCGACAAGTTTACAAAGTGGCCGGAAGTGACTCCCGTGAGAAAGGTGACTGCTTAGTCAGCTATCAAGTTCTTGAAAGAACTGGTGTGTCGTTTTGGAGTCCCGGCAATGATCATTACCGACAATGGCACCCAGTTCATGAGCCGCGCCTTCATGCAATATGTTTGTACCCTCGGAAGCAAGGTCTCATTTGCCTCTGTCACACATCCCAGAAGCAATGGGCAAGATGAGGGGGCGAACGCTGAAGTGCTGCGGGGACACAAGACAAGAACCTTTGATACGCTGCAGAAGCACGATAGGAGGTGGATCGATGAGCTGCCGGTAGTCCTTTGGTCCCTCAGAACGACACCAAATTGAGCTATCAGGCAGAGTCCTTTCTCCCTGGTCTATGGGGCAGAAGCAGTTATCCCCACAGAACTCATTTACGGGTCGCCTCGAGTGCTTGCCTACGATGAGTAGTGCAAGATTAGCACCGGTGTGACGACGCTGTGCTACTCGAGGAGAACCGTCTTCGGGCTGCTACGCGTGCTACACGCTATCAGCAAGCCCTTCATCGCTATCATAGGCGCAGGGTTCATGCCCAGTGTTTTGAGGAAGGTGACCTTGTCCTTAGGTGCATTCAGTCTGCCAAGGGTACAAACAAGTTGACGCCAAAGTGGGAAGGCCCTTACCGGGTAGTACGAGTCACCAGACCTGGTGCGGTCCGTCTAGAGACCGGAGATGGCATTCAATTGCAAAACTCATGAAATATTGAGCATTTCCGCAAGTTCTACCCTTAAGGCGCGGTTGTTGGGCCCTGCCCGGCAGCCAACCTTTTGTACAGGTGTTGCCTCAGCTGCATGTAACCCCTTGTACAAAGCCAGGGTGATGATTCTGAGCAACAGAGAAATAAACGAAGCGCTGGGGCCCCCCCGACTAAGTTGCATGCATGCATGAGCATTCCAAGAGCATTGCATAAGCATTTCATGAGCATTTGCATGTGCATATAGATAGGATCGCATCCTGCATCATTCTCATATGCATGAAGCTACAAGTTCCTACCGTGAACTTGGATTCTACAAGGAGTTGGGGAGATGGACCAGCACTGCGATCCCTGGCGAGCCAAAAAGATAAGTTCTACCTTTTGTCCATAAGAGCTCTGTAAGCTAAAATGTGTGCATGAGAAAACCTCATCGCTCTTTGAAACTTAGGTGCTCCTACTTTTGGCTCGAACGTTGCTTCGGCCTGGGTGGTCGCAGTCGCCCTTGATGAAAAAGAGTTGGCGGGGGGCTGGTCCCTTTATTTTTTGCCCAGTAGACTCCGGTCCCCGGCAACAAAATAAAAAGGGTACCGGCAGGATAGCCTGCTGGGGAAGAATCATTTATTTAAACTAAAGATGCATCCCACCTCTGCATGGACATACACATGCACGAGTTCCCGGCAAGGCTCATTGTCGGTGTCAAAACCGGCGGATCTCGGGTAGGGGGTCCCGATCTGTGCGTCAAGGCTGATGGTAATAGGAAGCAAGGGACACAGATGTTTACCTAGGTTCGGGCCCTCTCGATGGAGGTAAAACCCTACTTCCTGCTTGATTAATATTGATGATATGGGTAGTACAAGAGTAGATCTACCACGAGATCGTAGAGGCTAAACCCTAAGAGCTAGCCTATGATGGTATGATTGTAATTGTGATCGGCCTTCTAAGGACCAACCTCTCCGGTTTATATAGACACCGGAGAGGGCTAGGGTTTACATGGAGTCGGTTACAAGGAAGGAAACACAATATCCGGATCGCCAAGCTTGCCTTCCACGCCAAGGAGAGTCCCATCCGGACACGAGCCCAAGTATGGAGTCTTGTATCTTCATGCTTCAATTGTCCGGATGTTGTACACAGTCCGGCTGTCCGGATACCCCTTTATCCAGGACTTCCTCAGTAGCCCCAAAACCAGGCTTCAATGACGATGAGTCCGGCGCGCAGTATTGTCTTGGGCATTGCAAGGCGGGTTCCTTCTCCGAATACTCCAAAGTGATTATCGAACACATAGACCGTTTCCGGATCTGCAGGATGATCTTCACCTAGTATAAATCTGATTTGCTGGCAATCTTCGTGCGTCGTGCCCTTGCATCGTGGCCTGGTCCAACGCGAACCGACGTTTCCTACCCCACCTCGACTCGTGTTACGAGGCGGTTTTATTGGCACGTCCCGTCGAGGCAGAGATCGTGTTCCTCTTATTACGGGATTTTCCATCAATATGGTCGTGCGTGACCCCACGATGGTTGTTGGTATAACTCCGTGTGTTTTTAGATAAGCCTCAAACGGTCACACTGAGGACTCTTGATATTCACCTTCTTTATAAAGGGGCCGAGACCTACGCCTCTTTTTCACCTTCATCGCACCTTCTTGCACCTCGAGTTCTAACACCCAAAACCTAAGCTCCAACCCCCGGAACCTCCAATATGTCCGGATCTGACCCTCAAGGCCGGTGGGTGGCCTCCTCGATTGAAGAGAAGGACATTGCAAAGCTTAGGGAGGTCGGATACCTGACCGTCAATATCCAGCATAGGCTTCCTGCTCCAGGGCAGGTCATCCCTACGCCGGAGCCCAATGAGTGTGTCGTTTTCATCCCACACTTCCTCCGCGGTTTGACTTTCACCCTCCATCCCTTCGTGAGGGGGCTCATGTTCTATTATGGGTTGGATTTTCATGATCTGGCTCCAGACGCTATCCTCCATATCTCGTCGTTCATTATCGTGTGCGAGGCTTTTCTCCATGTCATGCCACACTTCGGCTTATGGCTCAAGACCTTCAATATGAAGCCAAAGATGATCGAGGGGCGACATGTGGAGTGCGGAGGTGCCGTAATAAGCAGAAACGCCGATGCCCCATGGCCAGAGGGTTCTTTCCCAGAAGTATCCAATGTATGGCAACGGAGGTGGTTTTATGTCACAGCTCCCAGAGGCACAGAGTGGGTAGCCGCCCCCGTGTTCCGCTCGGGCCCTCCATCAAAGTTGGCATCTTGGACAGACGTAGGACGGAATTGGGGCCCGCTGGTGATGTACCAGTACTGTAGAATCACATCCGGGAGCTTCTTGAGAGGGACATTAACCTCGTTAGCATAATGCAAGTGATGTTAATCCGGCAGACGTTGCCGTGCCAACGCCGGCCTCTCCGGATGTGGGAATTTAATCCGGAGGGTCCGCGGACTGTCAAGCACTTCTTCGGCTTGAGGTCCGAAGAGATGTGCAAATTATTCTTTGGATAGAAAATAAAGTGTTTGGACACCACCGAGGATGCGGGCCTAAGCTGCAATCGCCTAGATACCCAAGTAAGTATCCTTGATACCGGACACCCTGTTTTGCATTTGTCATGATTGTTTATTCTAAAAAATCATCCTCGTCCAGGAATGGCTCAGCAAGGCGGAGAGAATCAGGTGTCCGGCGCCACTTCCCAAAGGCTCGCCTGCCCCCACCATGGCCAAGATGCTCGACCGGGTACTCAGCAGAATGCCCTCGGGGAAAGACAAGGGAAGGAACGAAGAAACCGAACCCCACATGCTACGCATCCGAACTGGGGGAATTGTTACCTCCCCCAAGGAGGATAGTCGGGGAGGGGAGGCTAAGGCCTCCTCCCCGCGCGGGAGGAAGAGGGCCGCCTCTGAAGATTTGGAAGCGGAGATGCCCAAATTAGGGAAAAAGACATTCCCAGGGGGCCTTGCCCTGACGGGCACCCTCAACACACCATGCCCTCCAACGGGCCAGCCCTCCACTGAGCTGTAAGTCAATCTACAACACGAAGGTACTGTGTTTCACCTAGATTAATAACCAGGATTTAACTTTTTGCAGTCCGGCCAGCAGCTCCTCTCAACAGGGTTCGTCTTCGGGGGAACTTCCTCCGGAGATGATGGATAGCGATACCCCACCCCATTCTCCGACTCATGAAGTGGGCGACACCGAGGTGTCGTCACGGAGGAGTCCGGATCTGCCGAAGCCGGAGGCCAATATGTCAGCCGTCCTGAGTCCGGACGTACTGACGGGCTTACTGGAGCGAGCTGCTCTCTCGGAGGAGCACCGCTCATTAATGAGTGCGGTGCTCAAGAAGATTTCATCCGCTACAAGTGGTTTGAATGAAGCATTCACAAGCCTGCTCACAGGCTTTGAGGTACGTAATGAAGAATGCACTATTTCTTTGGCTGTGAGGCGCGCGGTAGGTGTGCTCCATATAGATAGTAGCCCCTGAGACTCTGGTTGCCCGCCATAGGCGGAAAATGGGGGATCATAAACCAAAGATTTAGGTTGTAAATATGTGCAGGTACCTGTGGGTCCGGCCGCCGGCCCGTCCGTTGAAGTTGCCGAACTACTAAGGCAAATTGGGTCGATTGATGCCGATATCACGCTAGTGAATGAGCGGCTGGATAGATCACAAGGTATGTGCCCTGTCTTCCATTGCATAGGAAAATATTAAGGTGGCACGTATTCATGCAATATGTTCGGACTGCAGATGGTGCTGCTGCCGTGGAGGCCCAGAGGGCGGAACTTGCTCTAGCCAAGGAACAAGCTTGGGTGAGCAATGCTGCTGCCCTAAAGGCGGCCGAGGAATTGAGAGCCGAACAGGCTGCTCATCGCAGAAGCAAGGAAAAGATAGGTGAAATGGCTATCGAGTTAAAAAATGTCGCTGACCGGTATGAGTTCCTGAAAAAGGAACATGAGGATAAATCGGCTGACCTGAGCAAGGCACTTAATGCCACCAAGGAAATATGGACCGAGCTCAGGGGTGCGTGGGAGGAGCTTCAACAGGCCGGTAAAATTGCGGCTGGGGGCTCCTATTTGCTGCAGAAAAATTTCTTCGATCCGAAGTACGCTCCCCTGGATGGACACTGGAGTTCGCCGGACGCATACACGAACCTGGCGAAGAGTACGGCTGATGCTGTGGAGTTCTTCAAAGATCAGGGTGAAAAGGAGATGGAGAAGCTTTTTTGGTCGCAGTTTAATGCTCCCACTCGTCCGCTGCCGTTAAGTGATAAGATGGCTGCTGTGGCGGAGCTTCACAGGCTGTCCGGGCTTGCGATGCGGTCTGTAATAGACCATCTTTGGCCGAAGGGGCCTAAGCCGGATAGTTACTTTGGTTTGGTGCAACAGTTCCTTAGGGCCGTGCCTCAGATCGATGCCATGAGGAGGTCGGCATGCATAGAGGGTGCGTGGATGGCCCTTGCCCATGTTAAAGAGTATTGGATGGATATGGATGCCAATATGATAGCGTCCCAGGATCCGGTGGGGGGCCAACATCCGGCCGGGCACTACTTGGCACAGGTCACAGAGGGTGCCCGCCTGATAGAGGCGCAGTGCCTGAAGAATCTCCTATTCGAGTGATGATTCAAATCATTGTAAAAACAATGTTTATTTTGATTATAAGGCTATATTTATAATGTTTGGCTGAAAATATGATTGTGTCCCCTATGCGGCCGTTTATATATATATTTGTAATCCGAAAGTTAGCAGTCGTTGGATACAGCCCCCATGCATACAATGCGGGGGTGTTCACAAAAAAATGTGCTTAATCACTCTTTATCCAACGCCTTGGTCCATTAAGGAGGTGATCGCACGTCGAACTAGGCAACCGGACAATATAGCTGTAACACTTTTGCTTAGCCGCGGGATTCTAACGTTGGGGCTACTATGTAGCCCCTGGTACCTTCGCGTGCATCCGAATACGGGCGCGTATGTACCTGGCCGGGAAATGGCCCTTCTTTAATGCGGAGGAATCCTAGAGATTCCGGTGAGTCGTCGAGTGGTTGACCAGTCTCTCGCTGTATCATGACAGTCAATTTTCGGCTTTCTCTACTGAGGTGCTCATCCGGAATAACCAAGGCACAATCGCAGTAGTTCTCCTTTGGTCACCTTAGCCGATAATAACGGAACGTAAGGTGGCAAACCCAGGAGCCGGGCAAACCCAACATTTGACCAAAGACATGATTCGGAGCTGATGCATATAAGGCCAAACTCGTGACGCCGAACACTCCCGAAGGTATTCAGACTTTATAACAGATGATGGGCTCAAGAATGCCCATTCATTATAAACACTGTGTTTCCAGGTACGTGCGTTAATCTGTCGTGGCGAAATGCCAAAAACGGCAGTATCTTCTGTGGGTATGGAACCCATGGGATGGTTAAACAACAAGAGGCAATAGAAAAGGTTTACACAGGGGCTTAATCTAAAAAGAAACCTGTTGAACGGGACCCTGCTGCACGTCTGCGCCTTTGTCTCCGTTGTGCCGCATCCTGGAAGGGTATCGCGTGAACATTGTCTGCGGAAAAGGGAAACTCATAGAAGAGTGCAACGTAGGTATGCGATGGATAGTAAAAATGTGAGATGTTGGCCTGACAATAAGGTTGAGCCAAGTGTGGGGCTTTATTATTAGCCCCTAGTATCCATTATAGGATTACATATACGGTGCCCTGGTTTGATATGGGCTGTCGGACTCGTCTGACCGTGTCTGTGGTCTTAATGACCCGTCATGTTTTTTGTTAGAGGCCGCTTATAGTCCGGCCACTAGGGCCGTTGCGTGTTCCTCTGCGTGCAAAGAGCGCTCTGTTATTGCGCTAACAGTGATGACGCCGCGTGGATCGGGCATCTTGAGTGTAAGGTAGCCATAGTGCAGCAATGCATTGAAGCGGGCGAAGGCCGTTCTTCCAAGCAATGCGTGATAGCTGCTTGGGAAGGGTGCGATGATGAAGAGTAGTTCTTCGCTTGTAGAGTTGATTGGAGAGCCGAATGTTACCTCCAGTATGACGGAGCCCCAGTTGTAGGCTTCAACGCCTGGTATCACCCCTTCAAAGGTGGTGTTAATCTTGCTGATTCTGGATGAGTCTATCCCCATCCTGCGGACAGTGTCCTCATATATTAAATTGAGACTGCTGCCACCAACCATGAGGACATGGGTGAGGTGGTATCCGTCGATTATTGGGTCAAGCACCAAGGCATCTGATCCTTCGCGCCGAATACTAGCTCGGCCATCTAGGTGATCGAAGGTTATCAGACAAGACATCCAGTATTTAGGTGTGGGTATGATGGGCTCTATATCGCGCGTGTCTTTATGGGCGCGTTCGTGCCTTCTCGAGGATGTGCGAGTATCATATTCATTGTTTTAACCTCTGGCGGGAATTTTTTCTGTCCCCTAGTGTTCGGCGGGCGAGGTTCATCCTCATCTTCACTTGGTGTTTCCCTTCCCTTGTGTTCGGCATTTAGTTTGCCGGCCTGCTTGAAGACCCAACACTCTCTATGCGTGTGGTTCGCAGGTTTGTCGAGGGTGCCACGAATTTGGCACAGTCTGTCCAGAACTCTGTTCAGACTGGACGGTCCCTCTTTGCTGCCTTTAGATGGCTTATTTTGCTGGTTTGGTCGAGAGCCCCTGAATCCGGCAATAATCGTTGTGTTATCCGGGCTCTCTTCCTTGTTTTGGCGTTTGTTTTTATTATGCCATGGCTTCCCGTTGCCATCCCTTATTTCGGACGTGCTGGGGTCGCTGGTGCCTTTACGGGCTAGCCAACTATCTTCACCCGTGCAAATGCGGGTCATAAGGCTTGTTAGGGCTGCCATTGTCCTTGGCTTTTCTTGGCCGAGGTGTCTGGCGAGCCACTCGTCATGGATGTTGTGTTTGAATGCCGCTAGGGCTTCAGCATCCGGACAATCAACGATTTGATTCTTCTTAGTGAGGAATCTGTTCCAAAGCTTTCGAGCGGACTCTCCGGGCTGTTGGAATATATGACTTAAATCGCCAGCATCTGGAGGTTGGAGATAAGTCCATTGAAAATTGGCCCTGAAAGCGTCCTCAAGTTCCTCCCAACTCCCGATTGAATTTTCGGGGAGGCTTTTCAACCAGTGTCTGGCCGGTCCCTTTAGTTTGAGGGGAAGGTATTTGATGGCGTGGAGGTCATCCCCGCGAGCCATATGTATATGTAGGATAAAGTCCTCAATCCAGACCCCCTGGGTCTGTCATTCTGTTGTATGCCTCTATGTTCACAGGTTTAAAGCCCTGTGGGAATTTGTGGTCCAGTACTTCATTAGTAAAGCACAGGGGGTGAGCAGCTCCTCTGTATCTGGACGCGTTGTGGCATGCTGTTGGCTTTTGTTGTGTCCGGTGTTTATTCTGAACTGGTATTTGGTTGTCATAATTGTTTTGACGACCACAGTCCCCTGCCGGGGTGTGTCCTTTAGATCCGTAGATGGACCTAGCTGCGCCAGCTTTCTTATCCAGGTGCTCACGTAAACCATGCACGTCTTCGGTAGTTGCTTTGTTGCATTTATGAAGTGGTACGCCTGGTCTCCTGGTCGTGTTATTCTTTGGTGGAACGGCCTCGTCGTCGAATTCTGGCAGTAGCTTGCATTTTGGGTAGCTCTTTGTATGGCGATCGTCGCCATATCTTTCTTCAGTGTCTAGCACTTTGTTCCATCTGCGATTGAGCGATTCCTGTGCGGCTTTAAGCCGTTGCTTCTGCTTCTTCAAACTTCTTGCTGTGGTTGTAAGCTTTCTGTGGAGGTTCTCTCGTTCCACGCGTTCTTCCAGAACGATGAATGTGTCGTCGTCCGGACTGTCTTCTTGTCCTGGGCCGGTTTGATGAACTCATCCCTCTGGATCGTTGTCTTCAGGCGTATGCTCCGAACTATGTTTGACGTGACCTGGTTCGTCCTGCTCCATCGCTGGTTCTGTTTGGTCGTTGTTGCCTTCGGGATTGACCGGAGTATCCACCCTTCTGGCGCTCTTGCTGATACTTTTACTGTTGCTGGATTTGGAACGGCGTCTGCACCGTTGCTTTGGTCTTTGTCCAGGGGTTTTATCTTCCGGATTGTCACCATCGTCTTCCTTGGGCGTATCCACCATGTATATGTCATGTGACGAGGCGGGAATCCGGTACACCATAGATTCTGAGTCTTCTCCTGCATCATTGTCCATACCGTCGATGCCTTCGGAGTCGAAGTCAAGCACGTCGGTTAAATCATCAACCGTGGCTATGAAGTGGGTGGTGGGTAGGTAGCGAATTTCTTCGTCGCCTGCTTCCCACTTGAGCCGGACATAGTTCGGCCCAGAGTCTCCTGACAAAGAGAGAGACTTCAATAAGTTCAGCATGTCGTCAAAGGGCGAGTGCTGAAAGGCGTTCAACGCGGTGAACTCCATCACCGAAGCCCAACCAGGCTCGGCGGGGTCGGGGACGCGCGGACTGGAACCTACAACCGGATATGAATCTAGGGGTGCGGAGTCACAGGCTCCCTCAGAAGTGAGGCCTGTGTTCGGCTCCATCGCCGATGAGGGTACAGCCTGCGGGGCGAGGTCCAGCCCTCCGTCCTTAGGCAAAGCAACCTGCCCCGAATTTAGATCCAAGGCTTCTGTCGGGGTGATATCCCGAGCATCGTCTGACAGCAGGTCTAAGTCATGCTCATCGTGATTGTTCAGTGTTCTTGGCGCTGGCCCGAATCCGTCGAAGATCAAGTCTCCGCGAATATCTGCCGTGTAGTTCAAGTTTCCGGACCTGATTTGATGGCCAGGGGCGTAGCTGTCGATCTGCTCCAGATGGCCAAGCGAGTTGGCCCGCAGTGCGAAGCTGCCGAACACGAAGATCTGTCCAGGGAGGAAAGTCTCGCCCTGGACAGCGTCGTTGATGATGATTGAAGGAGCCATCGAGCCCTGTTGCGACGACACAGAGGAACTCTCAATGAAAGCACCAATGTCGGTGTCAAAACCGGCGGATCTCAGGTAGGGGGTCCCGATCTGTGCGTCAAGGCTGATGGTAACAGGAAGCAAGGGACATAGATGTTTACCCAGGTTCGGGCCCTCTCGATGGAGGTAGAACCATACTTCCTGCTTGATTAATATTGATGATATGGGTAGTACAAGAGTAGATCTACCACAAGATCATAGAGGCTAAACCCTAAGAGCTAGCCTATGATGGTATGATTTTAATTGTGATCGGCCTTCTAAGGACCAACCTCTTCGGTTTATTTAGACACCGAAGAGGGCTAGGGTTTACATGGAGTCGGTTACAAGGAAGGAAACACAATATCCGGATCGCCAAGCTTGCCTTCCACGCCAAGGAGAGTCCCATCCGGACACGGGCCAAAGTCTTGAGTCTTGTATCTTCACGCTTCAATAGTCCGGACGTTGTACACAGTCCGACTGTCCGGATACCCCTTTATCCAGGACTCCCTCACTCATCTTTTTCATTAATATGATGATCATACAAGTACAAGCCTTATAGAACACAAACATGGATTCAAGAGATTACATTATTTGAATTAAAATTTGGCAAGTGCCTATAGATTGAAGATTGAAAAAAAGATAAGTGCCTCGTAAACTCCTCTCCCTGTTCCTCCTACCCTAGGTAGTGTGGTGGGAAGAGAAGGAGGCATGAGCAATGCCCAAGGAGGAGTCCATCCCGATCCCATCATGGCCTGCCGGACGCAGATCCTGACAAGATTTGCAGTGGCGAGGCTGCGAAGGAGGAGGGCAGATGGAGCAGCTCGGCGGCGCCTTGATCACCACCTCTGGGACCAGCAAGAAGCCCTAGCTCGAGCGACAGTGGAATCATCCACCAAGGCTCATCTGGAAGACTGCTGGAGGAGGCGAAGGCACCAAGAGAGCATCCCCCTCCCTGGCGACCAGGAGGCCGGTGTTGACGGTGCCCGGAGAAGGAGAAGAACGAAAAGATGAGGCGGCATGTCGCCAGTACAAGACGAACCCGTCGGTGCGATCGTACTCCAATCTGACAGCCTGCATCCCGCCTTCTACGTCTTCCCTGGCTTCATCTTCATCAACACCTCTCCGGGGAAATGCCAGCCTCGCGGTCTGACACTCCTCCCAAAGAGACGGCATGCGGCCAAGATGGCCAGAGCATTCGAGGCATGCCACACCTCACCTTGGCGGGCAGGAAGACACCCTCCTCATCGACATCAACCCTAGTTCCGAGGAAAGGGGCAGTACTCAGATTTCTAACGATCCCAAGCCCTTCGCCTTGGACTTGGACCAGACCCACTCCCCGAGCGCCAGCACCGTTGCACCGACTGGAGCCCCCGAGCCTGGCACGAACATGCTACCGAGCACCATTGGTGTAGTCCTAATCACGTACACAGGCGGGGCGCTTGCGGTGGCTCTCTTCTTGATATTTTCCTTGCTTCTTCGTTAACATGTGCTTGAGTCAGTTTTCGGTTTTCCTGTGCATCGCGCAAGACGTCGTGGGGGAGATTTATGCCACGACCTGTTGGCCGCCCACGTCCCATGTTCACGGGGCGAGAACTGCCATTCCACTAGTTCACATGCCTCTGTCATTTCCGCCATGTATGCTGCATGCATTGCGCAGGGTTGGTGGCGAACGCAGAGGGCACAAGAATGAGTGTCATGGCAGAAAGCCAGCACCACGGATAGGCGCAGGAGGTCAATCTAGATTCTGTGCGCCGATGGTGATACAGAGGAGTCGGATTGGTGGGCCGGGGAGGTTGCCTCCTGGGTGAGGAGCCAGCCCCCAGCCCCATTTGCTTATAAAAGGGAATGTGGGCGAGGTGCTCGCTCACACCCATCTCCTCCTCCTTCCTTCTGACATCTTCTCTCCACCATGGTAAGGGCAAGAGGGTCTGGTGGTACTCCAACAGTGGCGATGAGGGTTTCCGCTCGACAACTCCTCCCTCCTCCCGCTGGGGATGCAGGGGCGAAGCCTAGCGTAAGAGGAGGCGGTAGAGGACGAGGACGTGGCCATTGTTGCACCCTGGGGCGTGGAGGGAGGGGCAGTGCCTTGATCGCTGCTCCTCTACTCGCCCTGGGCCCGAACGAAGGCCACGTCAGAGACCAGCCACTATAATTCATCATCAAGCTGCACGGGACCCCGCGTAGTCGTCTTCGACTTCCATCTCCATTCACAAGAGTGACGGAGCTTGAACAGCCACCAGGGTTGAGGCTGCACATGAGGGGCTGCTGCAATGGCAACATGTGGGCAGGTGTAGAGTTCCCTACACCTCACGTCATGCTTCTCTCACGTGGCCGCAAGACCTTTGCTTGTCCCATAGCTTGGTGGCGGGGCACGTCCTTCACTTCAAGGACGCCACCCTGCTCTCTGTCAAGGTCTTCGTGTGTTCGGGTGCTGCGCGGAGAGCTCAACCGACAACGAAAGCTCCTCCTCGAGCGGCAGCGCCGAGGAGGACAATGATGGTGATGACGGCAACACCGATGGGGAGGATGATGGCTTTGACTCTAGCTAAAACCAGCTACACCGTCATCGTCAGCGGGAGGCCAGTGGCACCACCATATGCACCTGCATATTCTCCCTGGCAAGGCGATTTGCCGGGGTGTTGGGTGTGGATGGTGTCTCCGCCTCTTCCAGCAGTCTTCCAGTTGGACCCAGGTAGGCTTCCCCGTGGACTCTAGCTTCGCCTTTCATGCCGGTGTCCATGCTGCCGTGTCCTGCTGGCCCTGGTGGCGGTGACCAGAGCATCACCTAGCCGCTCTCCCCATCCATCACCTTCATCCGTGCCCTCCCGATCTTGGCAGACCGCGCCCCAAAGGTCCTGATCTGGTAAGGCTGGGCTTCTGCCCAGGCCCTCCTTTTTCCCTCTTCGCCTCCCACCGTAGTTCTTAGGAGGATAGGGACAAGAAAGGGATTATGGGGTACTTATCTTTTTTCAGTCTAAAACATGTAGGCATTTGCCAAATTTTAGTCCTAAATACATAACCTCTTTTATCCATGTTTGTGCTCTGTAAGTGTCAGTGCAACAAACCCTGGGTCTATTGCCCAGACTATGCACAAGCACGGGAACAAGATTATGGCAGCAGGCCATGCCAGAGTACAGGAGACCAATATCTTCGAAAGACCAACATGAAGATCAAGAGGACCAAAATCAAGCCAGAGAAGCAAGATACCACCAGGAGAAAAACCTCCCTTGCTGGGAAGACGAGCTCGGCGAGGGCGGGGTCGCCCCCGGAAGAGAACACCCAAGACATGCTGGCAAGGCCTGGCGGGACTCACGAAGGCAAAAACCACCTCACCCAACCACTTCGACACGACCCACGTTGTCAATCAGTGCGGTGTCAAGTTGCAAAGTGATTAAGGGGTAACCATTCGCCACATTGCAGCCTATTTCTACAGGAAACACCTACAGGCGACACCCGTCCTGCGACGTGTCAAGCAAGTAGGCGTGAAGCTGGGAAAATAGCCCGGCAAGGCTTGCTGGGCAAACAACAATGTGCCGTTGAGCGGCTATTTAATGCGCTCTGTCAGCCTGCAGAGTTATGTATGATAGTACCTTTTGCTATCTTATCAATGCATAATGACTAATTTGCCACTATGGTGACCCCTTAGTCTATAAAAGGAGGCCCGTGGCAACCGTAGAAAGGGGTTAGAAGGTTGGATACCCACACACTCATACGAGTGTAGCCACTGTCGCCCATAGGCAACCCTGCTGGGCAAGTGTACTACGCTCCACCACCATTCTTCCACCATCAATCCACCAAAGCAGGAGTAGGGTTTTACGCTTCATGGTGGCCCGAACCTGGGTAAAATTGCCCGTGTGATTTTTGTCGTGCTGCTCCACGCTCTTCTGCTCTTTGTGCGACGTGACATCCCCCCTGCCGAACCAGCAAGGGACCCTTGGTCCCATAGCTGGTCGTGGTTTCCCACGACAGTAAGGTTTGTACTTGTTTATATGCATATTAATGAAAAAGACAAGCCTTGCTGGGTACTTGTGCATGTACCTATCCATGCATGGGAGGAATGCCTCTATACTTTTAAGTAAACAAGTTTTCCCGGCAAGCTATCTTGCTGGTGCCTTCGGTTGTTGCTGCGGGGCTTGGCCTGCCGGGCTTAAAACTGCAGAAGGGAACTAGCTCCTTGTCGATCCTTCTCTACCAAATGCCACTACAACCATCCTGACTGAAACAACGTTTAGATCAAAGGATGGGAGCACAATTTTTTTTTGAAGGTGACAAGGTTTCTCTATACACAAGTTTTCTTCTTACAGAGACATTTATGGATAAAAAGAAACTTATCTATTCAGCTTGTTGGGATCGATATGTATGCTTTTCCGTCTCTTCTTCCCAGTATCAAGTCCGCGACAAGATCCCTATAGTTAGTGTAGGGAAAACATAGTAGCATATGACCTCATCCAAATGACCATGGCGAGTTTATGCTAGGCTAATCATCCATGCATGTTTTAGGGTGCCAGCGCTTTGTTTTATTATCTATGCTCAGGGTCTGCGCCTGGCTTTGTACAAAGGGTTACATGCGCATTAGTAAGGCTTTTATAAAAGGGTGGCTGCCAGGGCAGCCTTATGGGTAGAACTTGTGAAGATGCTCAATATTCCATGAGTTTTTCATTTTGATGCCATCTTCGGTCTCCAGACAGACGCACCAGGACTAGTGACTCGTACTACCCAGTAAGGGCCTTCCCACTTTGGCGTCAACTTGTTGGAACCCTTGATGGACTGGACACACCTAAGGACAAGGTTGCCTTCCTCAAGGCTCCAGACATGGACCCTGCGGCTATTATAGCGGCGCGGGGCTTGATTGTAGCGTGCAGCGCACAGCAGCCCAGAGACGGTTCTCCTCGAGGAGCACGACATTGCCATGCCGGTGCTGCTCTTGCTCTACTTCATCGTAGGCAAATACTCGAGGTGACCCATATATGAGGTCTGTGGGGAGCACTGCTTTTGCCCCATAGACTAGTGTCATGCCCAATATGCGATACTATCCTAAAGAGACTCGAAGGTCCCACCAAGGATAGAACCGCATATTGATACGCTTTTGCAAGGTGGATATCATTACATCAACATTACATAATAGATGGGGATACATACAAAAGGCACAAACGCCCAAGAATACATCAACATACATGAGAACAACATCCGACTACGGAAGAAACATAAACAGAAACTCAAATGACATCCACCCTACTAGCCCAGGCTGCCGACCTGGAACCTACCCCCTGATCGAAGAAGAAGCAGAAGAAGAACTCCAAAACAAGCAAACATCGCTCTCGCGTCATGATCATCGCATAACCTGTACCTGCAACTATTGTTGTAGTAATCTGTGAGCCACGAGGACTCAGCAATCCCATTACCATGGGTATCAAGACTAGCAAAGTTTAATGGGAAAGGAAGGGGTAAAGTGGTGAGGTTGCAGCAGCGACTAAGCATATATGGTGGCTAACATACGTAAATAAGAGCGAGTAGAGAGCAAATGGAACAGTCGTGAAGCTAGCAATGATCAAGAGGTGATCCTGAACTCCTACTTACGTCAAACATAACCCAAAACCGTGTTCACTTCCCGGACTCCGCCGAAAAGAGACCATCACGGCTACACACGCGGTTGATGCGTTTTAATTCGGATCTGGTGTCAAGTTATCTACAACCGGACATTAACAAATGCCCATCTGTCACATAACCGCAGGCACGGCTTTCGAAAGTTTATACCCTGCATGGGTGTCCCAACTTAGCCCATGATAAGCTCTCACGATCAATGAAGGATATACCTTCTCCCAGGAAGAACCGATCAGTCTCGGAATCCCGGTTTACAAGACATTTCGACAATTGTAAAACAAGACCAGCAAAACCACTCGAATGTGCTGACAAATCCTGATAGGAGCTGCACATATCTCGTTCTCAGGGCACACCGGATAAGCTAAGCATACAGCTACCGACATAATCCAAGTTGCCAAGGAATGGTCCCGCACGGTGCTCTAGTTTGGACCAACACTCGGAGGAGCACTGGCCCGGGGGGGTAAAATAAAGATGACCCTCGGGCTCCGGAAACCCAAGGGAAAAAGGGCTAGGTGAGGCAAATGGTAAAACCAAGGTTGGGCCTTGCTGGAGGTGTTTTATTCAAAGCGAACTGTCAAGGGGGTCCCATAAATCACCCAACCGCATAAGAATGCAAAATCCAAGAACATAACACCGGTATGATGGAAACTAGGGCGGCAAGAGTGGAACAAAACACCAGGCATAAGGCCGAGTCTTCCACCCTTTACCAAGTATATAGATGCATTAATTAAATAAGAGATATTGTGATATCCCAACATAATCCTGTCCACCATGGAACAATCTTCAACTTCACCTGCAACTAACAACGCTATAAGAGGGGCTGAGCAAAGCAGTAATATAGCCAAGCAACGGTTTGCTAGGAAGGGTGAAAAGGTTAGAGGCTGACATGGCAAATTGGGAGGCTTGAAGAGCAAGCGATAGGTAGCGCAGCAAAGCGATAGAACGAAGCAACTAGCATAGCAATGATAATACTGAGATCCAGGGTAGCGGTCATCTTGCCTGAAATCCCGCTAGGAAGAAGAACGAGTCCATGAAGAAGACAAACGGATGAAGCCGAACCAAGCGTAGACGAACGAATCCTCACGATTGCAACAAAACAGGAACTATCGAGCAGAAGCACACAACATGGTAAATACACCACACATGAACAAGGCATGATGCTCAACCAAGCATGATGCATGACAAAGCTAGATGAGGCTACTCATGGCAAGAGATGATGCAAACAAGAGCAACACATCAAGGCAGGTTTAAATGAGGCCGGAAACAACATATAACAATTCCAGTAAGTCCTCATATGCAAGTTTCAAAGTTGGTCCAGAACTGAACAAACATTAAGTTGAAGTTGTTAAACAGCAAGTTAAATAGCACCAAGATGATCTACACGAGATTCTAGTCAAGTTACATATAAAGTTCATTTAGTTCGGAGCTACGGCCTAGAAGATATGAGCAAAACAAGTCAAACATGGCATTGATGCTAAATGCATCCAAACATCAAGCAAACACCTCAAAAAAAGGATGCAACATGATAATATGAAACTTCATGCAAAATCAAGCAAGTTTCATATAGAGCACACTCAAAACGAAGCAACGGTTCAACACATACACTCTATACAAGTTTAAAGGACGAGTTGTCCAAAACAGCAACTAGGCATCTAGCAAGCATCAAAACAATATGCTACAGCATCCCAACGTGGAAACAAAAGGCATGGACATGATGTACAGGTAAAGCACAACAAAACATGAACACTGAGATAACTCCAGAAATCACTAGATCATGCTCAAAAGGACATGGCAAGATTGCAAATAATAACAGTTTCAGGCTTAGCAGAAATAACATCAGGTTGCAATGTTTAGAGCTACCAAACAACATATTAAAGAAACTTATCATGGAAAACAAACGCATGGAATCAATCTACTAATTGCATAGAACAAAAGTCCCTTACTGACCATGAGCCAAAAGGGCACAGAAAATATTATGGCACCCATGTAAACATAGCAAGTGATATGACAGATTCAGACATGGCAGGAACAACAATAAGTAGGCATGTTGGTGAGCTTGTACCGCTCACCACAGAGAAATACATGGCATGGCAAGGTAACCAACAGTAAGAAGACATGATTATGAAGCTAAGAATGGAAATATCAAGTTCATAGGGCGCATGGATCACTATCAAAGCACATGGCAAAACTGAACC
The DNA here is from genome assembly GCF_002162155.2 of Triticum dicoccoides. Classification (NCBI taxonomy): domain Eukaryota; kingdom Viridiplantae; phylum Streptophyta; class Magnoliopsida; order Poales; family Poaceae; genus Triticum; species Triticum dicoccoides. The sequence continues at coordinate 196,629,681 of NC_041389.1, read as the reverse complement.
TAATGTTAACAGGCTGACAGCAACATTATTTAGCAAATTGAGAGCAAGATTACAACAAGCTACAGCAGGATATACATGCAACTAGGGGGATGAATGGATAGACCATGACATGTATAACAAAACATCCTTAGCGAACATCTCCAGATTATGCATAGAATGACTTATAGAAGCAGGTTTACATAGCATCATGATATAGAAGATTCAGACTAGCAAAACAGCAATAGCAAATACCCTTCTTCACGAGCTCGATGCTCTCAGTAAAAGACTCACAAAAATACATGGATTCCACCACAGAAAATATGACATGATGAAGTACAAAACACATGTAGAGCTCATGCTCATAGGATGCACACATCAAATGCAAAAAAATGACAAATCACCAAGTTATAACAGTTTCAGCAGATTAACATCATATAGCACTCTTGCAACGATGATTAGGGCATCAAGATGAACTCAAATGAACATGGCACATTGGAATGAAAGGAAGAGCATCTCACAATGAACATTTTGATATATCATATGCATGAATCGGAGCTACATGCATGGAGTTATGGCCGGTCAAAGTTAGCACTAGAATGCAAAATAATTAGGGACTTGGGAAATTTCGGGGTCAACCTTGACGGATCTCAGATCTGCACGGACTTCGAGGCGAGGCGGTTCTCGCCAAAAAACACGTCGGAGAGGAGGGAGGCGGCCAGAGAGGGTCGGGGACGGGTTGGCCCGGCCGGATCCGGCGCGGCGGCGGCGGAGGGCGGGCGCGGGCGGCGGAGGCGCTCAGGAGGAGC
>NC_041389.1:196599149-196628530 GCF_002162155.2 Triticum dicoccoides | reverse complement strand
GGCACCGGCGGGGCGCGGGAGGCGCTCTGGCAGCGCGGAGGCAAGGCGGCGGCGGCAGAGGGCGGCCAGGCGGGCAGCGGCGAGGCGGCGGGGCGGAGTCGTGGCGCGGGCGGCGGCGGCGGAGCGGGCGCGGGGCGCGGGGGCCGAGGACGGCCGCGCGGGCCGGCGCGGAGGGTGGCGGCGGCTCGCCACGTGGTGGCTTCGGATTGGCGCGGGGGCGGCGGCTGAGGGCGGCAGACAAGTCCGGCCGGCGCGGTATTTGTCCGGCGGCGCGAAGGGAAGAAGACTAGGGTTTGGTCTGCGCGAAAATTCGGGGAGGGGCACATATTTGAGCTAGGAGACTCCAAATGAGGTGCGGTTTTCGCCCACACGATCGTGAATGAACGACCGAGAGCATGGAGGGGGTTTGGATGGGTTATTGGGCCACTTTGAAGGGGTGTTGGGCTGCACGCAAAAGAGGTCTTTACGGTTTCTCAGTTAACCGTTGGAGTATCAAATGAACTCCAAATGGCACGAAACTTGGCAGGCGGTCTACGGGTGGTATACCAAGGCCGCTTGGCAAACCTCGGACCATTCCGAGAAAGTTTAACACCCGCTCACAATAGGATACAAAAGGGGGACGCCGGGGGTCATAGGAGTGTTGGATTGCAAAACGGACAACGGGGAAAATGCTCGGATGCATGAGACGAACACGTATGCCAATGCGATGCACATGATGACATGATATGAAATGCAGATGATGACATGGCAAAATGCAACACGCAAGCACATGACATGGCAAGGATGGCGAATAACTGGCGGACACCTGGCGCATCGGATCCGGGGCGTTACAACACTCCTCCACTAACAAGAGATCTCGTCCCGAGATCTTAGGACCGAGACGGAAGGGAAAAGGGATGAGGTGAAACAAGAACTCAAGAGAAGAAGTAATGAATCGAGATCACTCGAGAAGAAGTGAGGAACGAAGAGAATGACGAGAATCAAATTCTCATGGAAACAAGATAGACACTGAAACGACTCCGGTTAGAACAAGATAGAAAAAGAATAACAAAGGCGGAATTTCGGTAGCACTTCGGCTGAAAAGGAAGGAATAGAACAGTAGCTTGATAGGATGGAATGATACTTGATGAAGACATGACACCAAACCTTCGGAAAGGATTGAAAGAGTTGAATGAAAAGAACGGAGAAGGAAATGACAACTTGTGCCACAAATGAAATTGAAAGCATCTTTAGAAGGAAGGTTTAAACTGATTTGTTGAGAAAATCAGCAATGAAAAGAATAAGCTTGTTGTGGTCTTATAGGTAACATCTCAGGATCATAAGGTGATAACCGGCCACAAACGGAAATGCTTGGATAGCTTAGAAGAACGAAGAAATGCAAAACTCCACTTCAAAAGAATATGGAGATTTAATTGCACTTCGAAAAGCAAGAAGAAAAGATACTTGAACTCCACCAACAAGATCTTAATGAGCTCTTGAAGAATGAATTAAATCATGAAGAACCACCATGAAGAACTCTTGTGACAAAAGGATGATGAGATCGAATTTAAGGATGAAAAGAATAAAAGTAAAGCCTTGTATTGATTTAGACGGAGCTTCCGACGAGAGAAGCGAGTAAAAACTTGGAACTCCGGAAAAGAAAAGATGAATAACTTAGAACCGGGAAAATTGATAACGGGAACAAACTCCGGAAGAAAAGATTAATCACTTCGAGGAAAGAATAAGATTTATTGTATGCTTATCCTTCATCAAAATAAATTGATGACTAGCAATGGATTTCGCATACTACTTATTCTTATTGGAAAAAGGATTGAGGGGTATAAGGCACAACCTTGAGGAAGGTCTTCAATGAACCTTCGGTAGGATTTGGAAGAGCGAATGAATTGATATGATAAACAAAGTAAAAGGAATCTTGAATGAACACCGTAAGAATTTGAAAATGAATGAAGAAAGATAATGAATCACCGGTGAGAATTAGAAGAACAAATATGCTTGAGGGGATTGAGATGCAAAAGAATGAAGAGATAACAAGCTGATTAAAGTATATTTGACAGATGCACCGGGATAATTGGATAACGGTAGCTGAAATGTGAGGACAAAGAATTCTTCTGGAACGATGGCCTTCGGTGAAAAGAAACGAGAAAACAACTTCTGACATACTCTGGATGGGTAAGAAAATAATATCTGACAAATGGAATAATTTGTGACAGTAGCATGAAACTAGAACCGCGAGTCTTTGAGAGAACGGGCAAGATTTAGAAGGAACTCTTCTTCGATCTTCAGATGATGACGGAAAACACCACCAAAGTTACTGGGATACTCCGGGAGGATGAAAAAAGAGGAAGGGTTGAACCAAAGATGAAAAGAATTTGAAAGAGATCTTGGAGAAGGCATCTGACTGATGAAATTCATTCTTACGTCGAACTCGAAAAGAATTAGGAATGGCTCAAGAGTCAGGTAAGATCCTGGGAAAAGACCTGTGGGTTAGGGCCCACTAAAATAAAACATCGTTGAAAAGGATTTTTGAACGAGAAATGATGCACCAGAACAATTGAAATATTTGAATGAGGTGACAACCTCGAATTAATTGGAACACAGACGAATCTTCTGAGATGTCTTGAACACTCCGGAAGGATAAACTGGCGAGAGGCGAACAAGCAGGGAAAACACTTGAGCCGAGGAAAAGAATATCATCAACCCGAAAAACTTGAATTGAGTCCACCAGAAAAGAGATGAAGAATGTCAAACAAAAGAGAACTCACCGGTTGAAACAATTGTCGAAATACTAAAGAGGCTCCACACGAATGACATTGATGCTCGAAAGAGACTCAAGATCCGTTAAGAAGAGGGTGGGAGGGCGGGAAAAACAAAGACACTTGGAAGGGGGAACCGATGAATATCTTCAAGAGAAAACACCGGTTGAAAGAAAACAAAGGCTTCACACGAGTAGGATGGATACTCGATTGCGGACTCCGGATTCGAGAAGAAAAGGGTGGGCGGGTGGGAAAAGAAAACAATTGAGGATAGAACTTGCGAAAACAGAGAGGGTCGAATCGACATGACGAGAAATGCATCGGATGCAAAGAGCTGAGGAACAACGCCCGGAAAACCAACTGCATGAGCCTAAAGAAAAATTTTAAGGGGAAGAGGAGTAATTCAAAACACCTACGTCAAGATTCCTCACCAGAGCGACGAAGGGGCTGAGGAGCAAAAAGATTCCTACTCTCCGATATAACTAGACTCCGAAAATCTTCTAGACTCAACAACGGCCAAACTACACGATCAAACAAGGGGGCTCCTATGGTCGGTCGAGGCTCTGATACCAACTTGTCATGCCCAATATGTGATACTATCCTAAAGAGACTCGAAGGTCCCACCAAGGATAGAACCGCATATTGATACGCTTTTGCAAGGTGGATATCATTACATCAACATTACATAATAGATGGGGATACATACAAAAGGCAAAAACGCCCAAGAATACATCAACATACATGAGAAAAACATCCGACTACGGATGAAACATAAACAGAAACTCAAATGACATCCACCCTGCTAGCCCAGGCTGCCGACCTGGAACCTATCCCCCGATCGAAGAAGAAGCAGAAGAAGAACTCCAAAACAAGCAAACATCACTCTCGCATCATGATCATCGCATAACCTGTACCTGCAACTGTTGTTGTAGTAATCTGTGAGCCACGAGGACTCAGCAATCCCATTACCACGGGTATCAAGACTAGGAAAGATTAATGGGAAAGGAAGGGGTAAAGTGGTGAGGTTGCAGCAGCGACTAAGCATATATGGTGGCTAACATACGCAAATAAGAGCGAGAAGAGAGCAAATGGAACGGTCGTGAAGCTAGCAATGATCAAGAGGTGATCCTGAACTCCTACTTACGTCAAACATAACCCAAAACCGTGTCCACTTCCCGGACTCCGCCGAAAAGAGACCATCACGGCTACACACGCGGTTGATGCGTTTTAATTCGGATCTGGTGTCAAGTTATCTACAACCGGACATTAACAAATTCCCATCTGCCACATAACCGTGGGCACAGCTTTCGAAAGTTTATACCCTGCAGGGGTGTCCCAACTTAGCCCATGATAAGTTCTCGCGATCAACAAAGGATATACCTTCTCCCAAGAAGACCCGATCAGTCTCGGAATCCCGGTTTACAAGACATTTCAACAATGGTAAAACAAGACCAACAAAACCGCCCGAATGTGCCGACAAATCCTGATAGGAGCTGCACATATCTCGTTCTCAGGGCACACCGGATAAGCTAAGCGTACAGGTACCGACGTAATCCAAGTTGCCAAGGAATGGTCCCGCACGGTGCTCTAGTTTGGACCAACACTCGGAGGAGCACTGACCCGGGGGGGTAAAATAAAGATGACCCTCGGGCTGCAGAAACCCAAGGGAAAAAGGGCTAGGTGAGGCAAATGGTAAAACCAAGGTTGGGCCTTGCTAGAGGAGTTTTATTCAAAGCGAACTGTCAAGGGGGTCCCATAAATCATGTAACTGCGTAAGGAACACAAAATCCGGGAACATAACACCGGTATGACGGAAACTAGGGCGGCAAGAGTGGAACAAAACACCAGGCATAAGGCCGAGTCTTCCACCCTTTACCAAGTATATAGATGCATTAATTAAATAAGAGATATTGTGATATCCCAACATAATCCTGTCCACCATGGAGCAATCTTCAACTTCACCTGCAACTAACAACGCTATAAGAGGGGCTGAGCAAAGCGGTAACATAGCCAAGCAACGGTTTGCTAGGAAGGGTGAAAAGGTTAGAGGCTGACATGGCAAATTGGGAGGCTTGAAGAGCAAGCGATAGGTAGCGCAGCAAAGCGATAGAACGAAGCAACTAGCATAGCAATGATAGTAGTGAGATCCAGGGTAGCGGTCATCTTGCCTGAAATCCCGCTAGGAAGAAGAACGAGTCCATGAAGAAGACGAACGGATGAAGCCGAACCAAGCGTAGACGAACGAATCCTCACGATCGCAACGAAACAGGAACTATCGAGAAGAAGCACACAACATGGTAAACACACCACACATGAACAAGGCATGATGCTCAACCAAGCATGATGCATGACAAAGCTAGATGAGGCTACTCATGGCAAGAGATGATGCAAACAAGAGCAACACATCAAGGCAGGTTTAAATGAGGCCGGAAACAACATATAACAATTCCGGTAAGTCCTCATATGCAAGTTTCAAAGTTGGTCCAGATCTGAACAAACATTAAGTTGAAGTTGTTAAACATAAAGTTAAAGAGCACCAAGACGATCTACACGAGATTCTAGTCAAGTTACATATAAAGTTCATTTAGTTCGGAGCTACGGCCTAGAAGATATGAGCAAAACAAGTCAAACATGGCATTGATGCTAAATGCATCCAAACATCAAGCAAACACCTCAAAAAAAAGTATGCAACATGATAATATGTAACTTCATGCAAAATCAAGCAAGTTTCATATAGAGCACACTCAAAACGGAGCAACGGTTCAACACATACACTCTATACAAGTTTAAAGGACAAGCTGTCCAAAACAGCAACTAGGCATCTAGCAAGCATCAAAACAGTATGCTACAACATCCCAATGTGGAGACAAAAGGCATGGACAAGATGTACAGGTAAAGCACAACAAAATATGAACACTGAGCTAACTCCACAAAACACTAGATCATGCTCAAAAGGACATGGCAAGATTGATAATAATAACAGTTTCAGGCTTAGCAGAAATAACATCAGGTTGCAATGTTTAGAGCTAACAAACAACATATTACAGAAACTTATCATGGCAAACAAAGGCAAGGAATGAATCTACTAATTGCATAGAACAAAAGTCCCTTACTGACCATGAGCCAAAAGGGCACAGAAAACATTATGGCACCCATGTAAACATAGCAAGTGATATGACAGATTCAGACAAGGCAGGAACAACAATAAGTAGGCATGTTGGTGAGCTTGTACGACTCACCACAGAGTAACACATGGCATGGCAAGGTAACCAACAGTAAGAAGACATGATTATGATGCTAAGAATGAAAAGATCATGTTCATAGGGTGCATGGATCACTATCAAAGCACATGGCAAAACTGAACCTAATGTTAACAGGCTGAAAGAAACATTATTAAGCATCTTGAGAGCAATATTACAACAAGCTACAGCAGTATATACATGCAACTAGGGGCATGCGTGGATAGTGCAGGACATGTATAACAAAACATCCTTAGCGAACATCTCCAGATTATGCATAGAATGACTTGTAGAAGCAGGTTTACATAGCATCATGATATAGCAGATTCAGTCTAGCAAAACAGCAACAGCAAATACCCTACTTCACGAGCTTGATGCTCTCAGTACAAGACTCACAAAAATACATGGATTGCAACACAGAAAAGATGACATGATGAAGTACAAAACACATGTAGAGCTCATGCTCATAGGATGCACACATCAAATGCAACAAAAATCTTAAATCACCAAGTTATAACAGTTTCAGCAGATTAACATCATATATCACTCTTGCAACAATGATTAAGGCATCAATATGAACTCAAATGAACATGGCACAATGGAATGAAATGAAGAGCATCTCGCAATAAACATTTTGATATATCATATGCATGAATCAGAGCTACATGCATGGAGTTATGACCGGTCAAAGTTAGCACCAGAATGCAAAATAATTAGGGACTTGGGGAAATTTCGGGGTCAACATTGACGGATCTCAGATCTGCACGGACTTCGAGGCGAGGCGGTTCTCGCCAAAAAACACACCGGAGAGGAGGGAGGCGGCCGGAGAGGGTCGGGGACGGGTTGGCCCGGCCGGATCCGGCGCGGCGGCGGCGGAGGGCGGGCGCGGGCGACGGAGGCGCTCGGGAGGAGCCCGGCGACGCGGGGCGCGGGGCGCGCCGGCGAGGAAGGCATCGGGCGGCGAGGACGAGGACTAGCGACGGGGAGGCACCGGCGGGGCGCGGGAGGCGCTCGGGCAGCGCGGAGGCAAGGCAAGCAATTCGAAAATAAATCTAAGTAGTTCCACACACAGGGCTTTGTTTGAAAGACAGAGGTATGTTCGTAAAGGTAGGCTAGGCGCAGCGCAATCCTTAGAAAGCATACCTAGATTCAAAGCCCACTCTTTCCTTCAGCTTCCACCGCGACCGATCGCGCGGCACGGACGTCGAAAGCTCCTCCATAGTCGACGGGGGCACTTCACTTGTCCTGGGGCGGCAGCAGCACGGACATGCACAACTGATTTCAATTAGTACACACGAAGTATGATCAACGATTCCGCAAAGATATTAATTCCAGTGTTCAAACGGCGGCGGAGGGCGGCCAGGCGGGCGCCGGCAAGGCGGCGGGGCGGAGTCGCAGCATGGGCCGCGGCGGCGGGCGGCGGCGGAGCGGGCGCGGGCCGCGGGGGTCGGGTACGGGCCACGCGGGCCGGCGCGGAGGGTGGCAGCGGCTCGCCATGTGGCGGCTTCGGATTGGCGCGGGGGCGGCGGCTGAGGGCGGCGGACATGTCCGGGCGGCGGGGTATTTGTCCAGCGGCGCGAGGGGAAGAAGACTAGGGTTTGGTCTGTGCGAAAATTCAGGGAGGGGCACATATTTATAGGTAGAGGGAGATAGGAGACTCCAAATGAGGTGCGGTTTTCGCCCACACGATCGTGATCGAACGACCGAGAGCATGGAGGGGGTTTGGATGGGTTATTAGGCCACTCTGAAGGGGTGTTGGGCTGCACGCAAAAGAGGTCTTTACGGTTTCTCAGTTAACCGTTGGAGTATCAAACGAACTCCAAATGGCACGAAACTTACAGGCGGTCTACGGGTGGTATACCAAGGCCGCTTGGCAAACCTCGGACCATTCCTAGAAAGTTTAACACCCGCTCACAACAGGAGACAAAAGGGGGACGTCGGGGGACATAGGAGTGTCGGATTGCAAAACAGACAACGGGGAAAATGCTCGGATGCATGAGACAAACATGTATGCCAATGCAATGCACATGATGACATGATATGAAATGCAGATGATGACATGGCAAAATGCAACACGCAAGCACATGACATGGCAAGGATGGCGAATAACTGGTGGACACCTGGCGCATCGGATCCGGGGCGTTACAACTAGGGAGAAGGGAGTCTGGCCTGTAGCTCGATTTGGTGTCATACGAAGGGACCAAAGAACCACCGGCAGCTCGTTGATCCAGCGTCTGCTGCACTTTTGTAGCTTTTCGAAAGTTATTGTCTTGAGCCCACGTAGCACTTCAGCGTTCATCCTCTCAGCTTGTCCGTTGCTCCTCGGATGAGCAACAGAGGCGAATGAAACCTTGCTTCCGAGGGTTTGAACGTATTGCATGAAGGCGCGGCTTGTGAATTTGGTGCCGTTATTAGTGATAACTCTGGCGGGTACTTCGAAATGGCACACCAATCCTTTCAAGAACTTGATAGCTAATTGTGCGGTTACCTTCCTCATAGGCTCCACTTCTGGCCACTTTGCAAACTTGTCGATTGAATGTACAAGAATTCAAAGCCCCCGGTAGCACGGCGGAAGGGGCCCAAGATGTCGAGCCCCCACACCGAAAATAGCCATGTTAAAGGGATCGTCTGGAGAGCTTGAGCACGTTGATGGATATTCTTGGAGTGGAACTGGCAGGCTTCACATCTGGTGACTAGCTGAATTGCATCTTGGTGGGCCGTGAGCCAGTAGAAAACCTTGTCGGAAAGCTTTTCCAACCAACGCTCTTGATCCAATATGGGAACCACACATGCCTTTGTGTATCTCTAGCAACAGTTCCTTCCCCTCTTCCCAGCAAATGCACTTCAATTTCACACCTTGGGCCTCATTCTGTATAATGTGTCATTGACAAACTGATACATACTGGCCCTCCGGGCTACTCTTTCAGCTTCTTCTTGATCTTCGGGGAGTTCTCCAGTTTGGAGGTTGCGGACGATGTGCCGCACCCAAGTTGGAGCTCGTGGCTCGACAACTAGGACCAATGGCACCTCCTCACTCATGGGAGCACCTACCTCGACCTCAAGGTCTTGTGGTCCTACGGAAGAGTGCAGCTCACCAAGCGAGGTAGGGTTATTCCCGAGAGCTTCCCTACCGGGGACCTCTGGAGTCCCTGCCGGTAAAGGCTTGCCAGAGTCTAGCTTCCTCCTTTTCCTAGCCATCATCAATGGAGATATTGATGGTTGTGTAAGATGAAGGAAAAAGGTCCCTGGTTCCACAGGGAGCTTTTGTGTGGCACAGTTTGACAAATAATCAGAAGTGTTGTTTTCCGCACGTGGCACATGCTCTGTTTGCAATCCGTCAAAGTGTTCCTCCAACCTCCTCACTTGTTTGATGTATGCCTCCATCAATGGACTCTGGTAATCCTTGTTAACCCGTCTCACCACAAGCTGCGAATCTCCATGGATGATCAACTTCTTGATTCCCAACTCTACTACAATCCTAAGTCCGGCAAGGAGCCCTTCATATTCTGTTGTGTTGTTGGTAGCTTTCTCCCGGGGAAAATGCATTTGGACCACATACTTGAGGTGCTCTCCGGTGGGCGCAACGAAGAGCACGCCAGCCCCCGCACCTTGGAATGAGAAGGGACCATCAAAGTACATGATCCACTCTTGGGGCGCCTCCTTGTCAGGGATAATTGCATGTGTCATGTCTTCGTCTAGAGTAGGTGTCCATTGTGCCATGAACTATGCCAGCGCCCTCCTCTAAATAGTTAAGGTACTTTCATACTTCAGACCAAAACTTGACAACTCTAATGCCCATTCAACTATTCTGTCGGTGGCCTATGGGTTCCCCAGTATGCGTTGCAAAGGGAAATGGGTGACAACTGTGATCTCGTGGGCTTGGAAGTAGTGGTGCAGCTTCCTTGAGCCTATGATGAGGCCGAAGATCAATTTCTGCACTCTAGAGTACCTTGACCTAGCCCCCTACAATAGGGAGCTAACAAAGTAAACTGGTCGCTGCACCGCCCTCTTCTTTGCCGCGGCCTCGGGATTGCCTTCGCCACCCTATTCTTTTTTCTCCTAATCTGTACCAAACATTGTTGCGACTAGTTCACTTCCTTCTCCGGGGAGGACTGTAGCTGCGGCTGCTCCTTCATCTACTTCCCGCTGCGCCACCAGCGCTGCACTAACCACTTGATTGGTTGCCACCAAATATAGCATCAATAGCTCTTGTGGTTTAGGAGGACCAAGGTTGGAGCAGAGGAAAGATAGGCTTTTAATCCCACAACGCTGCTTCTACCTCTGGGGTCCACTTCATGGGCCCTACCTTCTTCAGAATTTTGAAGAATGGTAGGGTGTGCTTAGCAAACTTGGAAATGAACCTACTCAGCATGGCAACACATCCAGTTAAATGCCTCACATCCTTGACTATCTTGGGTGCTTGAATCTGTTCGATCGCTCTGTTCTTGTCGGGGTTGGCCTCTATCCCCCGGTGAGACACAAAGAATCCAAGTAGCTTATCGGAGGGAACGCCAAACACAAACTTCTTAGTTCAAGTTGATCTTGCATAGGTTTGCAAAGGTTTCTTTCAAGTTCTGATTGAGCATTGATATGTCCTTGGTTTTGACCACTATATCATCCATGTAAGCCTCAATATTCCTGTGCAACTAAGGCTCAAACCTAATTTGCACTGCCCTTGCAAAAGTGGATCCAACGCTCTTTAATGCAAAGGGCATCTGCACAAAGCAGTACGTGCCACATGGGGTTATGAACGCGGTCTTCTCCACGTCCTCCTTGGACATGAATATCTAATGGTACCCAGAGTATGCATGCAAGAAGGAAAGTAGATCACACCCCGAAGTGGAATCCACAATCTGATCGAAGCGCGGCAAGGGGAATGGGTCCTTTGGGCATGCCTATTCAGGTCTGTGAAGTCTATGCAAAGCCTCCATTTCCCATTTGCCTTGCGCACCACCACTGGGTTCGCCAACCACGTTGGATGCAACACTCCTCTGACCAAACCATCCGCTTCAAGTTTCTTGATCTCTTCGGCAATGAATTGTTGTTGTTCCAAAGCTTGTTTTCTAACCTTCTGCTTGACGGGATGAGCATGAGGGCAGACATCAAGGTGGTGCTCGATTACCTTCCTGGGAACGCCGGGGATGTCAGATGGTTGCCAAGCAAACACATCCACATTCGCCCGCAGGAAAGCAACGAGTGGGCTTTCCTATTTGTCATCGAGGGTGCTGATGGTGAACATACCATCAGCGCCACCCAGCCCTGCCGGGACCTTCTTTACAGCAGGCGTGGCAACTTTGGATCTCTTGCTGGTGGAACTTTCTGGCAAACCATTGACGGGCGCGGCGCACTCCGATGAGGCGCGCTTCCCGGATTCTTTGCCGGCATCCCTACTAGCTTTCTTTCCTATCTTGTTTTCCTTGGTAGGAACTGCAGCTTCCGCGACCTCGGCAGCGACTGCATCCTGGTACATCTTATCCACGCATATGATTGCGTCCTTCTTGTCCGACGGGATGGAGATGACGCCCATTGGTCCTGGCAGAGTATTATAGGCATAGTGGGACAACGCCATGAATTTTGCCAGAGCTGGATGACTAAGAATCCCATTGTACGACAAAGGAAGCTCGACCACATCAAACATAATCTTCTCGGTCTAGTAGTTCAATTCTCCTCCAAACGTCACCCGTAGTGTGATCTTTCCCTTAGGACGACTCCTGCTGGGGTTGATCCCTTAAAATGTGCCAGTAACCTTGAGCTCTTCATCTGATATTTACAACTTGTTGATTACCTTGGGGGAAATCAAGTTCAACCCTTCCCCACCGTCAACCAACATCTTTGTGACCTTGAGGTTATGGATTGTTGGTGAAACCGACAATGGCAAGCTCCCTACCACGGTGGTGCGGTCAGGGTGATCCTCTTTGTCAAAGATGATGGGCATGCGGGACCATTTGAGTGGTTTCCGGGAATCTGCTGCTAGCTCTATGACATTGACCTCACATGCCCACTATTTAAGTTGGCAGTGAGAGGAGTGCAAAGATGCGCCTCCGTCAATGCACAGGACCTCAATGGCTTTCTGGAACTCTTGCTCGTTGGTTTCCTCTTCATCTCCTTCATCACTTTCGACATCACCTTCCTTCTTCTCATAGCCTCTAGCAGGTTTTTCTTGATGCTGGGGAATCTTGCCGCGGCAGCCTCCTCTGCCACCTCAGCCCTTCCCGCCAGCACCTTCTTGGTCTCTTTCCTTGTCACGCTTCTCATACTAGGCTTTTTGCTTCTTGACAAGTTTCTCAACTTGGTGACACTCTCGGAGATCATGGCCCTTGGTCCGGTGGATCTTGCAGTACGGTTCATCAGCCTTCCCAGCATTTTAGGCCGCCGCAGCCTCCCGGCAGGCAGTGCACGTAGCAACTTCCTTGCCAGGGGCTTTGGTCTTGGCCTTCTTGCCAGTACTAGGAGTGCCAGAACCCTCAACAGCCAGTACTGCCTCTTCCTTGCGCTTCTTGTTATGCTTTTTATTCTTCCTCTTCGAATTAGTGGCATCATTGTCATCTTCTGAGTCAACTTCGATGCCGTGCTCTTCTCCGGGGAGTCACCTCCCTTTCTCTGTACGGGCACGCTTATCCACCAAGGTGTACAGCCCATTCACAGTCTTGGGCAACCAGACGTTCATCTTGGAACGTATCCTCCTGTTGTGCATATTTGACTAGAACGCGACAATCACAACTGTTGGGTGGATATCTGGAATGTTCCTATGCACCCAGCTAAACCTTTGCATATATTTCCACAAACTCTCCCCTTCCTTTTATGGAAGGAGCCGCAAATGCCTGGGCCATCCTGGTTCTTGATGGCCGTCCGTGAAGGCACCAACAAACTCATTGCACAGGTCAGCCCAGGACGAAATGGAATTCTCCGGCAGGTGCATCAGCCATGACCTCACGTTTGGCTTGAGTGCCAAAGGGAAGTAGTTGGCAGACACCTTCTCATCTCTTCCTCCGACGGTTTGAACAGCGATTGTGTAGATGCTCAAGAACTCTGTCGGGTTTAGCATTCCATCATACTTTTCTGGTATTTCTGGTTTGAAAACACGGGCAGACGGCCAATGGACTTGTCGTAGCTCGCAAGTGAAGGCAGGGCACCAAACCTCGATAGGCAAGTATCCGCCTTCATAGGGCGCGGGTTCGTTGATGTCTGGGCCATTGCGTTTGTCAGACTGGCGGCGGGTTTCGCGGCGCCGTTCTATAGTGACATGCACGTTTTCCCACCGTCGATCTTCCAAGAGCTGCCGCTGATCTCAATAGGCCCGAGGATCAGATGAAGCCGTTGATGCCTCCGAGCTCTTTGTCGCGCGATTCTGGTTGCAGCCTCTGCGCTGGCTATTGTGGAGGGGTTTGCACCGTTGGAGTGGTCCCATCAACACGATCAGCGGCTCGGGCCGTGATTGTTGCTTGTGGGCGCTGTGGTGGGCCTGCCCGCTGTGATCCTTCTGCTTTAGTAAAACCGATCAAACTCTGAATGTTGGCTGTGCACTCATCCATTTGGTCGGCCACTAGTGGGAATCTCAGCAGGAGTTGGGCTTGCGCCATTGCTACCGAAGCAGTGCTTGGCATGGACAACGACGCAGATCGCGACGTCGCTCGACTCCTGAAGGTACCGCTAGTGGCGGCACCGTGTTCTCGTCACTGCGAGCCAGTTACCATGGTTGTATGGTGACGAGAAGGATGCACCTGGGGGGTTGATATTCCTGTTTGGTGCTTTGTCTTGGTTACCCTGTCCTAGGGAAGGCGCGTGCCCCATAGTTGCGCCTCTAACAGGGTCAGCTGGGGGGTCGTGAATCGCGCCAGAGCGGACGTGTCGTTGCGGCTGTGCCCTCCAGCATGGTGGGGAGGTGGAGATTGAACATTCTCCACACCCACGCCTTGTGGAACACGACCATCGGGGTGCTATTGATGTCTCCCTCTGAAAGTGCAACTATCCCTAGGTGGTTTTGGTAATTCATAACAACATATAGCTCATTGAGCTAATGCTATTCCAAGACTATTATTTCAGGAAAGCTCAATGAATGGCATGGCATGGATGATGAAAGTGGATCCCTCAAAATACTAAGGACAAAGGATTGGCTCAAGCTCAAAAGCTCAAGACTCTTCATTTTACATTTTAGTGATCCAAGATCACATTGAGTCTATAGGAAAAGCCAATACTATCAAGGAGGGATGAGGTGTTGCTTAATGAGCCTCTTGCTTCATGTGCTTAGTGATATGCTCCAAAACCCTCAACTACTTTCCCACATCCACAAATGACCTAAACCCAAAGCCAAAATCGGTCACACCGATTCTTCCTATCCGGCGCCACCGATTCCATAAGTCATGGCCACTGCCACAAACCCTAAGCAAATCGGTCTTACCGATAGGGATCTCGGTCTCACCGAGATGGGGTTGTAATCTCTTTGTTTCCCTTCGTAACGTTTCGGTCTAACCGAAGTGAGCGATCGGTCCCACCAAGATTTCAATGTAAACTCTCTGTTTCCTTTTTGTAACATTTCATTCTCATCGAAAAGAGCAAATCGGTCCCACCGAGTTTACCTGACCAACTCTCTGGAAAGCTTATTACCAAATTGGTCTCACCGAGTTTGTGTAATCGGTCTTACCGAGATTACGTTATGCCCTAACCCTAACCGAATCGGTCTCATCGAGATGCATGTCAGTCCCGCTGAAAATCACTAACGGTCACTAGGTTTACTAAATCGGTCCGACTGAGTTTAACGATTCGGTCCCACCGAGTTTGGTAAATTGTGTGTAACGGTTAGATTTTGTGTGGAGGCTATATATACCCCTCCACCTCCTCTTCATTCGTGGAGAGAGCCATCAGAATGAACCTACACTTCCAACTTACCATTTCTGAGAGAGAACCACCTAGTCATGTGTTGAGGACAAGATATTCCATTCCTACCATATGAATCTTGATCTCTAGGCTTCCCCAAGTTGCTTTCCACTCAAATCTTCTTTCCACTAGATCCAAAACCTATGAGAGAGAGTTGAGTGTTGGGGATACTATCATTTGAAGCACAAGAGCAAGGAGTTCATCATCAACGCACCATTTGTTACTTCTTGGAGAGTGGTGTCTCCTAGATTGGCTAGGTGTCACTTGGGAGCCTCCGACAAGATTGTGGAGTTGAACCAAGGAGTTTGTAAGGGCAAGGAGATCGCCTACTTCGTGAAGATCTACCGCTAGTGAGACAAGTCCTTCGTGGGCGACGGCCATGGTGGGATAGACAAGGTTGCTACTTCGTGGACCCTTCGTGGGTGGAGCCCTCCGTGGACTCGCGCAGCCGTTACCCTTCGTGGGTTGAAGTCTCCATCAACGTGGATGTACGATAGCACCACCTATCGGAACCACGCCAAAAACATCTGTGTCTCCAATTGCATTTGAATCCTCCAAACCCTTCCCTTTACTTTCTTGCAAGTTGCATGCTTCAATTTCTGCTGCCTATATACTCTTTGCATGCTTGCTTGAATTGTGTGATGATTGCTTCACTTGTCCTAAAGTAGCTAAAATCTTCCAAACTCTAAAATTGGGAAAAGTTTAAGTTTTTATTGGTAAAGTAGTCTAATCACCCCCCTCTAGACATACTTCATGGTCCTACAAGTGGTATCAGAGCTTTGGTCTCCACTTGCTTTGACTTCCATAGCTTTTGGTGGTCATAGCCTTGGTTTCACAACCTAGGAGAGTATGGCGTCTAGCGAGGGAAATTATCACCGTAGAGGTCCTTACTTTGATGGTACTAATTTTGCTAGTTGGAAGCATAAGATGAAAATGCATATTCTTGGACATAACCCTGCCGTTTGGGCAATTATTTGTATTGGCTTGCAAGGTGAATTTTTCGATGGGAGAGAACCAAACCGTGAAGCTAATGCGGAAGAATTGAAGATGCTGCAATACAACGCTCAAGCATGCGATATCATCTTCAACAGATTGTGCCCCGAAGAATTCAACAAAATCAGCCGTCTTGAGAATGCAAAGGAAATTTGGGATACTTTAATTGATATGCATGAAGGTACCGAGTCTGTCAAGGAATCCAAGTTGGATGTGCTCCAAAGTCAGCTTGACAAGTTCAAAATGAAGGATGGTGAAGGTGTCGCTGAAATGTACTCTAGGCTTGCTCTTATCACAAATGAGATTGCCTGCTTAGGGAGTGAAGAGATGACCGACAAATTCATCATCAAGAAAATCCTGAGAGCATTGGATGGAAAGTATGATACCATGTGCACGTTGATTCAAATGATGCCAAACTACAAAGATATCAAGCCAACGGAAGTCATTGGAAGAATTGTTGCTCATGAGATGTCACTCAAGGATAAGGAGGAACTTCACAACAAGTCAAGTGGTGCTTACAAAGCCTCAAGTGAAGCCCCCACATCTTCAATTGAGAAATCAACCTTCAATGAAGAATTGAGCTTAATGGTGAAGAACTTCAACAAATTCTACAAGAGTAGAAGCAAAGAAAGAAGCTCCAAGTCAAGGTCTTACAATGACAAGAGATCTTCTAGTTGTGAGCGCAATTGCTACAATTGTGGGAGACCCGGACACTACTCCAATGAGTGTACAACACCCTACAAAAGAAGAGAAGATTCTCCAAGAAGAAGGAGCAAAAGAGAAGAATCACCACCAAGAGAGAGGAGGAGTAGAGATGATCGTTATGAACGAAGAACCTCACGGAGAAGCAAGGATTCGGAAAGGAAGGACAAGTCATCAAGGAGCTACACAAAACGAAGACATCAAGCTCATGTTGGTGAATGGGTATCCGGCTCCGACTCCGACAATCACTCCGAGAGAAGCTATCACTCCGACTCCGAATATACTCAAGATGAAGGTGTTGCCGGTCTAGCACTTGTGTCAACCAACTCCTATGACATATTTGATTCACCAAATGAAGGTGTTGGAAGATGCTTCATGGCCAAAGGTCCAAAGGTAACACATCCTTAGTATGTTGATTCCAATAGTGATGAAGATGACTTGCTTGTGGATGATGATTTACTTGTTGACAACTCTAGTGATGAATACTGTGATGAAACGTCAATTAATCATGCTAATCAAGATAAAACGAATGACAATGATAAGGAGAATATTGAGCTTCTAACTAAAGAACTAAACACTCTTAAGTTGGCTCATGAAACTATCTTCGAAGATCATCGAGAACTTTTAAGGGCTCATGAGAAGTTACGCTTTGAAAAGCTCAATCTTGAGCAAGAGCATGAGTCCCTAAAAGCAATCAATGATGATCTCCGCAAGAAAAGTTCTTCTTATATTGCCAAGCGTTTACTCTTATCTACTTACATGCCTCAAGTCAAGTCTAGTAACAAGTACAAGAAAGATACTTCCTCTACTAGTAACAATAATAATAATGTCAAATCCAATATTGTTGCTTCTAGTAGTTCTCTTGATTCCACTAATGATTCTCTTAGCCAAGTTACACTTGAGCAAGAAAATAGCTTATTGAAGGGAATTATAGAGAAGGGTGTTTACAAGAGCCTTGCTGGGAGTAAACAATTCGAGGAAATTGTACGCAAGCAAGGAAGGCACCGGAAGAATCAAGGTGTTGGTTTTGGACGTAAGTTCAATGCCAATGGAGTTGAGTGGGAAGAATATCAATACCCCGAGACGAAGTTTGTTCCTCAACAAGAGAAGTATGATCCTACTTCCTTCAAGGGAACACAAGCTCAAGATGATCTTCCACCACAAGACCACAAGAACAAAGGCAAGGACAAGCTTCAAGAAGAGATTGATGCATTTGAAGAAGCACCTAAAGCCTCGTTCAAGTGGGTCCCCAAGACTACATCAAGTTCTACTTCATCAAGTACAACTACAACTCCAAGGATTCCCATCAAGATGATGTGGATCCCGAAGAAGAAGAACTAGAGAGTTCTTGAGGGTGACTCCGCCAACATTCTTCACTCATATCATTTTGGCAAGAACAAGTGCAATCAACTTCCACATCTTGCAGTAGTTCAAGGAGTCACAAACCCTCATGTTGGTAAGGCAAGGGACAAGGTAACCTAATGATTTCATGGACATCATCTTGTGTGTGCATCACTCTATGTCTATGGATATTCTTGTTTGTTCCTTGTGGGACTAACCCATATAGGTAAGTTGAAAGTGCAACTCACTCCAAAGGATTGCTCCAAATGATCTACATCAACATTGAGCATCTACATCTTCAACACCTACATGATGTCATCATCGACAAAACCCAAGGTTAGTTCATCCCTCTATGGGGGGATCTCACATCTAGGGGGAGCTTAACTCTAAGAATTGTGTCAAAGCAACCCGAATGGTGTGAACACATCAATGCATTATGTAAAAGTGGTAACCCCACTTGAGCTTAAACGATGAGTATGACCTATGATCAAATGTTCTCATTTGACTCCTAAGTCAATATACTCATATATAGATGACCTAGTCATCGCCAATTGCTTGATAGATGCTAGAATTGGTTGTGCATGCTTTGCCACATATTTCATTTGCCATCTTATTGTGTGAGCATGTTGGTGCATATTTTACTCATTCAAGGACATCCACTTGTTGTTTTGATTGTTTGGTTTCTTTTCTTTTTGCCAAGTGGATGGACAAGAATGCCTAAGAACCTTCTTTAGCTATCTATGCTTTTCTCACCTCAAACTCTATTCATGCTACATCACAAAATTTGATCAAGTCAGATTCGAGCCACTCTGTGTGAGGAGCACTCGGAGTCCCCGATTCGTCATAGACTTAAACTTCCAAAACCTCTTTGTGACTCTCGGTCTGACCGATTCCTCCATTTTGGTCCTACCGAGATCATCAAGTTGATCTGAGTTTTCAATCTCGGTGCAACCGATTTGAACTTCTCGGTCTCACCGATTTGCTGTAACTGAACACAGTTATGCATCTCGGTGCCACCGAGGTGTTCCACTCGGTCACACCGACAGGGTCGGGCTATATATAGCCACGGGCAAAAGTTTGGAAATTTCTCCGAAACCCTTCGCCCACGCAATAGCTCGCTCTGCCATCGGAGGTCTCTGGATCGTCTCCTCGTCGCCAGCAGCCTCCTGTCGCTGGTCTCCGCCGCCGTCAACGGATTTCGTCCCCGCCGTTGCTGCTGTAGCAAGTCCACCGCCAAGTTAGGGTATGGACTTGATCTTTGTGCTATCCACGTCTGATTCCTAGCACATTGTATTCTTATTGATTCTTGCCACGATTGAGACTCTTCTATCCAGCCAAAGTAATCCATAGATTAGATGATATTCAAATTTTTAGGGTTAGGTTTCTGCCGAAACCATCTCGGACCCACCGAGTTGAAAAACTCGGTCTCACCGATGTGGCTTATGCCATTGCACTAGTGACTCTCGGTCTGACCTAGAATTACTAATCGGTGCGACCGATTTGAGGATTCTTTGAAACCCTAGCAGTCTTGGTGCCACCGAACTGAGACTCGGTCCAACCGAGATCATTAGTTTAGGTTCCAAAACTACTTCGGTATCACCGAGTTCGAAAATCAGTTGATCCGAAATGCTTTCTGTGGAAAACTAAAACTGAACTTTTGAATCATTCTTTTGCGAAAATCTCTGCATTTTGTGATGCTCATCTATTCTATCTCATCTATAACTCTTCACAGGGTCAGCAGTCAGCTTTTGCAGTATGTCACATCAGAGTGACAGCCAGAACAGGTCAGAAGAGCAGTTGGACTTGAGTGAGGGCACTAGTCCCTCAACTACAGATGAAGGGAGCAGAAGTACTCCTAGCAATTTGCCTAAGGCTGCTATTAGGCAAAGGAGGAAAAGAACTTCAGATTCTAAGGATGAAGATTACAAAGCTGAGGAAGATGAGGCTACTTCCAAAAAGGTAGTTCTCAAGAAAGAATATGGCTCTGCACAGAGCACTAAACCAGGTCTGAAAAGGAAAGTTCCTGCCAAGAGGACACCAATGCCAAAGGCCAGAAAGTCCACTGAAGTGCCAGCTCAGGCTCAACCCAAAGAGGCACCTGCAAGGAAAGAAACATCATCCAAACCTCATAAAGTTCCTACTGGAGAGACTATGAAGTTCACAATTGAGTCAGAGGATGATGGTGCTCAAGACAAGAAAAAGAAGAGAGCTAGAACCACAACTGCCAAGGTCCTTGGAAAGCCCTCAATGAGAAGAGATTCTGAAGAAGAGGAAGAGGATGCTGTACTAGCACCTAAGGCACCTAAGCTTATGGGTGATGCAATCAGATCAAGGGCTGCAACATCTAAGCCCAAGGATGCACCCAAAGCTGCCTCCAAGGCCAAGCAAGTCCCAAAGAGGAATACTAGGAGTATTCCAGCTGCTGAGAAGAACAAGGCCCCAGTGCCCAATGTTGCTGAAGATGAGGATGAAGAAGGACAGGTCTTAAGAAAGCTCAAGCCCAAGATACCAGACCACAATGATGCCCATCCTGTGGCTGAGGACATGAGAATCAGGAAGGATTCAGGGCTGAGACTATGGAGAATGGAAGATCCATATGCTTCAAGAAGAAGAACTGCTGTTGACTACAGGTTCCATACAAAGGAACAGCAGGTCTTTTATGAAACAATTCTGTTGGACAAGAAGCCCATAGTTTGTGACATGAGGTGGGTCGACTGGACCTACATCAAGGACAATGAACAGCACTATCCTGGAGTGCAAGAAACCTTTGTTGCTTGTGGAGTTGCTGATTTTGTTGGACAGAAGTTCACCAACTGGAATGATGAGCTTATCATGCAGTTCTACTCCACAGCACATTTTTACCCAGATGGTAGAATTGTTTGGATGTCTGAAGGTATAAGGTACCAATCCACTGTTGAAGAATGGGCAAGTCTGATAAATGCCCCAAGGAAAATGAAGATGACCTAGACATTTATGCAAAGAAGAAGTTGGGTCACAATTCAATGGCTCACATGTACAAGGAAATCCCAGACAAGGCAGTAGAGACTCACAAGTTTGGATCAGTTCACTTTCTGCTGTCAGGGTTGCCAACCATCAATTGGATCCTGAGGCACACCTTGTTGCCCAAGTCAGGTGACCATAACATGATCAGCGGGCATGCCATCAACATGCTGCATGTGTTTGATGTGCCACAGAAGTTCAAAGTCATGAGCCTGATGATTGAGACAATCAAGAGGACTGCAGCAGATCAGAAGAGGAGCTGTGGATATGCACCTCAGATTCAGGAATTGATCAAATCAAAGATGGGCACGGGGAGATATCAGTTGGATAAGGAACATTTTCCACTCTATCCAGACTTTGAGGACAATGGGGTTGTCATGAATGAAGATGATCCACAATCAGTTCAAGCTCAGGAGAAGAAGGAGAAGGCTGCCAAGATGCCAACTCAAGAGGAGGCATCTGAATATTTCTTGAAAACCAAACAAGAGCAGCTTGGTTACTTGATAGCATCTACACTGAGGATTGAGAAAGGACTGGCCACCCTCACTCAGAATCAGGAGAGCCTTGAGAGAATCATGGAACTCAAATTTCATGACCTTGATGTTAAAGTAACTGAGATTCAGTCAGTTGTAGAGCAGCTGCAGGATGATATGCAGGAGAGGCAGGGCAAGACTACCACCAATGTGTTTGCCAGAGTGCCCAGAGCCCAGAGGTCAGTTGCAGTGCCAGTGACAGACACTAGAGAAACAACTTTAGCACCAGCCACAGCACCTACAGTTCCAGTGCAACCAGCTCCAACATCCACTCCAGCACCCTCTACTTCAACTGAAGCCTTTGTCCAAGGAGCTATCAGGACACCACCACCAGAAGATCAAGCCTGAGAGACGATCTAGCACTATGCATTTTCTATGAACTTTTTGGTAACTTGTTGCCAAAGGGGGAGAAAAATGTATAGATCATAGGCTTCGAGAGAGAGAGAGTGTTGCTTTTATTCTCTCTTGCTTTATTTAGTAGTTTTTCAAACTTTGTTTCCTTTTGGTTGAGATACTATGCCTGTGAGACATTGATGATCATGTGTTTGATCATAAGCTACACTTATGCATGTTTGATGATATTATCCTATCTATCTTATGTGATCACTCACTATGCTTGGTGATGAGTGCATGTATTCAATGTTTATTATTTTGAGCGCTCCACCAAGATGTATGTGACATGGAAGAGTAACCCATGAGCCTAATTCATTGTGCATTTGCAGTCCAAAGAAAATCTTAACCCATGCACAAATTTATGGGGAGCTCTTGCTTATCACATACTTCTCAAAGCGATGATGTTATTAAATCTTATTATCATTTGTCGAAGCTTTGATCTATATGTTGTCATCAATTACAAAAAAGGGGGAGATTGAAAGTGCAACTATCCCTAGGTGGTTTTGGTAATTCATAACAACATATAGCTCATTGAGCTAATGCTATTCCAAGGCTATTATTTCAGGAAAGCTCAATGAATGGCATGGCATGGATCATGAAAGTGGATCCCTCAAAATACTAAGGACAAAGGATTGGCTCAAGCTCAAAAACTCAAGACTCTTCATTTTACATTTTAGTGCTCCAAGATCACATTGAGTCTATAGGAAAAGCCAATACTATCAAGGAGGGATGAGGTGTTGCTTAATGAGCCTCTTGCTTCATGTGCTTAGTGATATGCTCCAAAACCCTCAACTACTTTCCCACATCCACAAATGACCTAAACCCAAAGCCAAAATCGGTCACACCGATTCTTCCTATCCGGCGCCACTGATTCCATAAGTCATAGCCACTGCCACAAACCCTAAGCAAATCGGTCTTACCGATAGGGATCTCGGTCTCACCGAGATGGGGTTGTAATCTCTCTGTTTCCCTTCATAACGTTTCGGTCTAACCGAAGTGAGCGATCGGTCCCACCGAGATTGAAATGTAAACTCTCTGTTTCCTTTTTGTAACATTTCAGTCTCACCGAAAAGAGCAAATTGGTCCCACCGAGTTTACCTGACCAACTCTCTGGAAAGCTTATTACCAAATTGGTCTCACCGAGTTTGTGTAATCGGTCTTACCGAGATTACGTTATGCCCTAACCCTAACCGAATCGGTCTCATCGAGATGCATGTCAGTCCCGCTGAAAATCACTAACGGTCACTAGGTTTACTAAATCGGTCTGACCGAGTTTAACGATTCGGTCCCACCGAGTTTGGTAAATTGTGTGTAACGGTTAGATTTTGTGTGGAGGCTATATATACCCCTCCACCTCCTCTTCATTCGTGGAGAGAGCCATCAGAATGAACCTACACTTCCAACTTACCATTTCTGAGAGAGAACCACCTAGTCATGTGTTGAGGACAAGATATTCCATTCCTACCATATGAATCTTGATCTCTAGGCTTCCCCAAGTTGCTTTCCACTCAAATCTTCTTTCCACCAGATCCAAAACCTATGAGAGAGAGTTGAGTGTTGGGGATACTATCATTTGAAGCACAAGAGCAAGGAGTTCATCATCAACGCACCATTTGTTACTTCTTGGAGAGTGGTGTCTCCTAGATTGGCTAGGTGTCACTTGGGAGCCTCCGACAAGATTGTGGAGTTGAACCAAGGAGTTTGTAAGGGCAAGGAGATCGCCTACTTTGTGAAGATCTACCGCTAGTGAGGCAAGTCCTTCGTGGGCGACGGACATGGTGGGATAGACAAGGTTGCTACTTCGTGGACCCTTCGTGGGTGGAGCCCTCCGTGGACTCGCGCAGCCGTTACCCTTCGTGGGTTGAAGTCTCCATCAACGTGGATGTACGATAGCACCACCTATCGGAACCACGCCAAAAACATCCATGTCTCCAATTGTGTTTGAATCCTCCAAACCCTTCCCTTTACTTTCTTGCAAGTTGCATGATTTAATTTCCACTGCCTATATACTCTTTGCATGCTTGCTTGAATTGTGTGATGATTGCTTGACTTGTCCTAAAGTAGCTAAAATCTGCCAAACTCTAAAATTGGGAAAAGGTTAAGTTTTTATTGGTCAAGTAGTCTAATCACCCCCCTCTAGACATACTTCAAGGTCCTACACCCTCCCTTGGCGTCTTCTGCTCCTGCTTACGTCACAGGGGGAATGACGATAGCGCCGCCTGTGCCGGCCACGTCCCCCGCGGCGTCCGTGTCCCCCAACGCCACCACAACACCCATAGTATCAGTGGCTGCGTGCGAGGTGGCCTTCGAGGTGGAAGGGTGAGCTGTTGCGCCGGAATTTTTCCTGGGTGCCATGGATGATGAAGCTAATGATGAAGAAGCCTATGATGAAGATTGACACGTTTTTCACGACCTCGGGTTCGCGCAGGCGCTTCCCCCTACATGGCGCTCCAAAGATGTTGTGGTGGAACACGATCACTTATGGGGCCATCAGCCCCTTGTGGTTCGGCAAGGGGGAAGGGCATGTAGCACAAAGAGCAAAAGCCATGGAACAACACGACAGAGGTGACGATGGTGGTTTTTACCCAGGTTCGGGCTGCTGAGAAGCGTAAAACCCTACTCCTACTTTGGTGGATTGAAGGGAAGACCATGGTGGACACACATCGCCCAAGCCCGCAAGGTCGCCTCGGGGAGAGCAGCGACTCGTGTATGGGTGTACAAGGGTCTGAATCCTTTTTTAGGTTGCCATGGCCCTCCTTTTATAGGCTAAGGGGTTAACAGAGTGGCGAAATAGTCATTATATACTGATTAGATAGCCAACAGTGCTATCGTACCTAACTCTGGCAGTTAGGACAAAGTGCATTAAATGCACTGCTAGGTGTCACGCTGAGGGTGCAGCCCGACAAGCCTGCCGTGCCGCTTAACCATCTTCTACCTGTCTGCATGACACGCCTCTGGACGGGTGTCATATAGGGGGAATCTCCCTTCCAAATGGATGGCATGTGCCAAATGACAGCCACTTAATCACTAGGGGGCTCGACACCACATTGATAAGTGACTTGCTTCGTTGTGCGGTTGAGTCTTGGTGGGAAGATTTGCCCTTAGTGGCCCTAGCAAGCCTGCCGGGGGAATCTTGGGACCTGTTCTTGGTGAGGCCTCGACCTGACTAGGCTCGCCCGCCCGATAAGGGAGGTCTTTTCTTAGTGACATCTTGTTCCCTTGGCTTGTCTTGGTCTTCTTGATTCACCTTTTGATTCCTCAAAGAGCTATCTCTCTGGCTTGGTCTTGACTTGGGAGCTTGGCGCTGTTGTATCCTCACCATCGCGCCTGTGTGTAGTATGGGCAACACACATGAAGGTTTGTTGCACCGACAAAAGGTGATCCCGTGTTTGAATTAAAACAATTTCTAGACACTTTGAAATATGCTTATCTTGATGATGAGAAGATATATCATGTTATTACTAGTGCTAACCTTTCAGAACATGAAGAAGAAATATTATTGAAAATTCTGAAGAAGCAACGAGCTGCTATTGAGTATACTCTTGATGATCTTAAGGGCATTAGTCCCACTCTATGTCAGCACAAGATTAATACGGAACCTGATGCTAAATCTGTTGTTGATCACCAATGACGTTTGAATCCTAAGATGAAAGAAGTGGTAACAACTGAAATATTAAAGCTTCTTGAGGCAGGTATAATCTATCCCATAGCTGATAGTAGATGGGTAAGTCCCATTCATTATGTCCCTAAGAAGGGAGGTATTACTGTTGTTCCTAATGATAAAAATAAATTTATTCCACAAAGAATTGTCACTTGCTACATAATGGTAACTGATTTTAGAAAATTAAATAAAGCAACTAGAAAATATCATTACTCTCTACCTTTTATTCATCAAATTTTAGAAAGACTATCTAAGCACACACACTTTTGTTTCCTCGATGGATATTCTATTTTTTCTCAAATACCTATTTCACAACCTGATCAAGAGAAACCCACCTTTAATTACCCTTTTGGAACTTATGCTTATAGACATAGACCTTTTGGTTTATGCAATGCACCTGCTACCTTTCAAAGATGTATGACTGCTATATTCTCTAGACTTTGTGAAAAGATTGTTGGTTTTCATGAATGATTATTTTGTTTACGGAACTTCTTTTGATGAATGCTTAAGCAACCTTGATCAAGTTTTGCAGAGATGTGAGCAAACTAATCTTGTCTTGAATTAGGAGAAGTGCCACTTTGTTCTTAATGAAGGTATTGTCTTGGGGCATAAAAATTTTGAATGAGGTATTGAGGTGGATAAAGCTAAAGTTGATGCAATTGAGAAAATGCAATGTCCTAAAGATATTAAAGGTTTATTAAAGACTTCTCTAAAATTTCTAGGCCTCTTACAAATCTTTTACAAAAGGATGTTCCATTTTTTATGATGACTGTGTAGAAGCCTTTGAAACACTTAATAAAGCCTTAACTTCTGCACCTATAGTACAACCACCTGATTGGAACTTGCCTTTTGAATTATGATGCTAGTGATTATGATGTTGGTGCTATTCTAGGACAAAGAGTCGATAAAAAATTGTTATTGATTATGCTAGCAAAACTCTAGACAGTGCTCAATGAAATGATGCTACTACTGAAAAAGAATTTTTACAGTTGTGTTTGCTTGTGATAAGTTAGAAATTATATTGTTGATTCCAAGTAACTGTTCACACCGATCATGCTGCTATAAAATATCTTATGGAAAAGAAAGATGCTAAACCTAGACTCATTAGGAGGGTTCTTTTGCTACAAGAATTTGATTTACATATTACAGATAGAAAAGGAGCTGAGAACCCCATAGCTGACAACCTGTCTAGGTTAGAAAATATCCTTGATGACCCACTACCTATTGATGATAGCTTTCCTGATGAACAACTAGCTACAATAAATGTTTCTCATAACACTCCTTGGTATGCTGACTATGTTGATTACGTTGTTGCTAAATATATACCACCTAGTTTCACATACCAACAAAAGAAAAAAAATTCTTTTATGATTTAAGACATTACTTTTGGGATGGACCCACACCTCTATAAAAAGGGGTAGATGGTATTATTAGACATTGTGTACCTAAGCATGAACAGGAACAAATCTTACAGAAATGTCACTCTGAAGCTTATGGAGGACATCATGCGGGAGATAGAACTGCTCATAAGGTATTGCGATCTGGTTTTTAGCCAACTCTCTTCAAGGATTCCCGTAAGTGTGTTTTATCTTGTGATGAGTGCCAAAGAATGGGTAATATCGGTAAGCGTCAAGAAATGCCTATGAATTATTCAGTTGTTGTTGAACCATTTGATGTTTGGGGTTTCAATTATATGGGACCTTTTCCTTCCTCTAATGGGTATACACATATTTTGGTTGATGTTGATTATCTTACTAAGTGGGTAGAAGCTATTCCAACTAGTAGTGCTCATCACAACACCTCTATTAAAATACTTAAAGAAGTTATTTTCCCAAGGTTTGGACTCCCTAGATATTTAATGACTAGTGGTGGTTCACACTTTATTCATGGTGCTTTCCACCAAATTCTTGCTAAGTATGATGTTAACCATAGAATCACACCACCCTATCATCCTCAATCTAGTGGTCAAGTTGAACTTAGCAATAGAGAAATAAAACTAATATTACAAAAAACTGTTAATAGGTCCAAAAGAATTGGTCTAAGAAATTGGATGATGCACTTTGGTCCTACAGGACAGCTTATAAAAATCCTATGGGTATGTCTCCTTATAAAATGGTTTATGGAAAAGCTTGTTATTTTCCTCTTGAGTTAGAACATAAAGCATATTGGGCAATTAAAGAACTCAACTTTGATTACAAACTTGCCAGTGAAAAGAGGTTATTTGATATTAGCTCATTAGATGAATGGAGAACCCAAGCTTATGAAATTTCCAAACTATTTAACGAAAAGGTTAAAAGATGGCATGACAAAAGAGTCCAAAAGAGGGAATTTGAAGTTGGAGAATATGTTCTTTTGTACAACTCTTGTTTCAGATTCTTTGCAGGAAAACTTCCTTCCAAATGGGAAGGACCATGTATTATCAAAGAGGTTTATCGCTCTGGAGCTATCAAAATAAATAATGCCAAAGGTACTAATCCGAAGGTGGCCAATGGGCAAGAATTAAACACTATATCTCAGGTACGATTATTAATGTTGAAAGCAATATTATCCAAAGTATGACACCGGAGGAACACATAAAAGAAACCTTCTGGAACACTCCAGAATCGTGAGTAAAAGGAGGTACGTGATACGGTAAGTAAATGGACTCTAAAAAATCCGCAAAAATATATTTTGTCAGTTTTGGCATATTACAAAAATTAGGAAAATAATAAACAACCAGGAAGGCAACCGAGGAGGGCACAAGACACCAGGGCGCGCCTGGCTTGCCTGGCGCCCCCAGGTGGGTTGTGCCCACCTCGGGCACATTCCCGACTCCATTTTCCCCTCATTTTGCTTGTTTCCCAAGATAAAAATCTTTATATACCCCCTCGAACATATTGACCACCGTAGCACGTAGAAATATTTTGTTCTTCTTTCTCACTATTTTTCTGACAGATCTAGATCACCATGGCCGCTTCAAGCTCCTCCAAGGACAAATTCTTCGACAACGTCATCAACCCGTATTTGCGGGACGTGATGCAGCACCCTCAAGCCATTGAGATGCATGAGGGGGTTCCACATCCGGGACGTCTAGGGACCCAAGAGGATGGGAACCGTGTAGGCTAGGCTCGAAGTTATGGAGCAAGAGGTTTTCAATTGGAGGGGATGGTGGAACGTGGACTCATGTAACATCCCAAATTTCCAATTTGGCATGTTATACATAGATCATCCATGCATATCATATTTTATTGCTTTTCGTTTGCAATCCTCGAGATCCTAAGCAACTCAAGGACCTTCGGAGAGAGTTGGGGATTTTCTAATTTTCATATTTGATTTTTTTTTATCAAATAGTGAAGACGAGGATTTGATTTTTATTATTTTCTCTCCGAAAAATATTTCATTTTAAAATATTAAACGAGGGGAGATAATATGACTTCTCCAAAATAATTGAAATATCGGAGGAAAAATATTAAAATCATTTTTGGATTTTATTTGAGTTTATTCGGGATTTTATTTGCTCTAGAAAAATGTTGCATGTTTTAAAATTGCATTTTAGGGGCCAAGAAAAGTTCATCTTGTTCTAAATATTTTATTTAGACGGAGAAAACTTGTTTTGGAATTTTTAGATTTTTATTTATTTTTCTAGGAATTTTCTGTCGGCGGAATGTTTAAAAAAACAAAAACCTCGCGCCCGACTGGGTCGAAGGCCCAGCCGAGCAGGCCGGCCCCGCCGCTAGCCGCCGCCGCCTCCCCGCGCGCGCCGCCGTGCGCGGCACGGACGCCGAGGGAGTCCGAGCCGGACTCCACCCGGGCGCCCCCTTCACCAAGCCGCCCCGCCCCGCCCCCTATATATGCCGCCGCCCCGCCGCTACACCACCACCCCCCCACCACCCGCCACATCGCCGCCGCCGTC
>NC_041389.1:196544121-196598648 GCF_002162155.2 Triticum dicoccoides | reverse complement strand
GCTGCCCCTCGCCGAACCCGCCGGAGCCGCCGCCCCGCCGGACGAGCCTCGCCGGAGGTACCCGACCCTCGCCGCCGGTTTTTTTTTAAATAAACCCTTCGGTTTTTTTAGAAAAATCCTAGTTCATTTTTTTCAGTTCGGTTTATTTCTTCGGTTTATTTACTTAGCGAACGTCCGTTCGTCCGTTCGTTTTAACGAACGTGTTCACTGTTTAGTTTCTGCTAACGAACGTTCGTTCGTTTAGCCGTTCGTCGTTTTTCTTTTTATCGGATTTATTCCGCGATTATTCGGATCACGATTTCTGATCCGATATTCAAACATGTTTATCTTGTCGCTCGTTTATCGGAATCAGGCGATTCAAGCGCCTGGAGTTTCATCTCGAAACCCTCTTTCCGAATAATCAACTCAAACAAGATTTTTCTTCTGTAAAATTTGACTTAGATCCAGATTAGTAAAACGAAGTTGTTTCTTTTGCAGTTTGAGTTTCGTTGCTTCGTTTGATTTGATTCTTTGTGCAAACCGGAGTTCTTAAGTTGAACTCTCCGGTCAAACTCTTTTATTTGGAGTTCTACTTGTGCATCTTTGATTGTTGCTTATGTATGTTATTGTTTGCTTGCGATAGAATTCCTGGAGTGCGAAGCGTGTTACTACGAGTCTCTAGGATTCCCGGATCATCGGCAAGGCAAGTAACACATTGATCATACTCTTTTCATACCCAGTTTTTATGCATTAGTTTCAATCCTCAAACATTGCATGACTAGGATGCCTTTAACTTGCGGGTATTGGGAAGTAGTTGATGAGGTAGAACCTATTGCACTGTTTATTATCAAACCCTTGGGAGTTACTTCTACGTTATGCTTATTTTGCCATGCTATGCTCGTAGACGTGGATTGGGTTTGAGTGATATCCATGACAGATGTGAGATTGTTAATTAATGGTTCAACTTAAGGTGGCAACTTTAATACACATCTGGGTGGATTGAGGCACCTGGGGTATCCAGTGATTGCCTGTTTTATTTTTGGAAATCCCGAGGTTACCGTGTGATTCTCCTATGTACCGCCACCCAGGCTCTAAGGGAACTGAGTCTATTCATGCTAGAAACTTCCATGTGCAGCCGCAAGCTATTATGGGCTCTAGCATAGTTGAGTAAGTTGCGTGAAGCTCTTGAAGAGGTGGATCAGCAGGTAGTGGGTTTGTAGGTTTGGTATGGTCTGCCCGGAGTAGAGAGTTAATGCTTCTGAAAGACTGTGTCTCGGTCATCCGTCTCTCAAAGACCATGTAGTGCGAGAAATCAACGGAGGCGATCGAGTCTTGTGGGGAAAAGTGCGCAAACCTCTGCAGAGTGTACAATCTAATCATGGTTAGCCGTGTCCCCGGTTATGGACAATTCTGAGTATCTAGTACTTGAGTATTCGCATGTATCTCAACACTCTTAATTAATCTTGCTGGGTTGTTAAGTATTTTAATTGGGATCAATGAGTTGGGGTTACCTTCTCAATTGATGTTTCAACCACCATGATAGTTAAATTAAAACTGATTCCTTTGTAGTAGGGAAAAATTGGCTTTTCGCAAAACTGTAACCATAGAGCTTTCCACGAGCCAAATATGCATGTAGTGGTAGCATTATTCTGTTATTGCTCTTTTGTGTTACATTGCCAGCATATTCCATGTGCTGACCCATTCTCGGGCTGCAACGTATTATGTTGCATACTTTTCAGACGAGGAGTAAGGTTCGTAGGTCGTTGCCGTGCAGCTCAGCTATGCCGTTGGAGTTGATGGACTCACTTTATCTTCCAAGCCTTCCGCTGTTATCGCATTAGATGGCCTTAAGCCATATTATTGTAATAAGTTCTCTTCTGAGACATTCAATGTAATAAGTGTGCGGTTGCTACTCTGTTATAAATCCTTCGAAGTATTGTATGGTGTCAGCATTACTGATCCAGGGATGACACCTGAGCATAGAGACTTGACCATCTGAGGTCGGGTCGCTACAAGATGGTATCAAAGCACACGCTGAGTGTAGGACATGACCACTAAGATAAACCATAGGTCACACTTCTCTTCTCATTTCTGACTCCTCTTCTTTTCCACTCTTTAGGATGAAGGTGATGAAGACCAAGTTTGCACAACCGGATGAAGACACACCTTTTGGACGCCACTTGAAGGAAGTCACTAGGTACTTGAATATTGGAATACCAAGCTTCACTGGGACGTACAACGCCACTCTACCGGAAGAAGAGCGCTGGATGATTCAAGTACGAGTTCCAGGAAGGACGTTCTCGCCAAATTCTAAACCCATAGATTTTTCTTTTGAAGCACCCACTTGGAACCTTGGCAAGAGTATGGCAGCTCATATTACCATGGGACGCATTGGAGAAATCTACAACAAGGAACTTGAGGATACCACCTATCAAATATGTGGGCGCCGAGATGAACAATGGGAGATGATCAGCACCAGGAAGGATAGATCTGTCGCAGCCTTTATCCAGGAGCAAAACCAGCACATTCGACGTCAGGAGAACCAGATGTGCGCAGACATGATCGAGTTGAAGAAGGCGAAAACTAGGATCATCGAGCTGGAGGAAGAACTTAAGTCCACACGCGATGGATATGAGGAGGAAATCAAGACCCTATTGGAGAAGAATGACGACCTAGTTGAGAAGATCGGAATTTTCATGGGAGGACCCGCTCCGAGGGAAGACCTCATTCGTCCGGACAACTACATCATCATCGATGACACCGACTCAGATTCAAGTGATGATGACTACGAAGATGAAGCTGGAGCAGACATCATGGAGTCTTCCACCGATCAAAATTTCTAGATGACCACCATATGATAATAGTATTTCCCCCATGTAACTAGTAGTAGTGAGCACTTTTGCGATAGTCCTAGACCGTTTTGTATGCCTTGCTTGATTGATTGAATGAAATGCTTGTGTTTGCCTCATATACATATGGGTAGTGTTTCTCCCCTAGATCTTTTTCTATTCTAATCTCTTCCATCTAAACCCATCAGATGCCTCCGAGGAGAGACCCCTATTTCGTTTTCCCACCGGAGATCACCCAGTTGATCCAGCAGCAGAATGCCTTGATGCAATTGCTAGTTCAGAACCAGGGCAATGCCAATAACAACAATGCCAACAACAACCCACCGCCAGTGGATAACCTTGCCCGTTTCTTAAGGTTACAGCCGCCGGTGTTCTCCAGTAGCATCAAGCCAATAGTTGCAGATGATTGGCTACGTCGTATTGGAAGGGAGTTAACCACCGTAGGATGCACAGATGCTGAGAAGGTGCATTTTGCCGCACACCAACTAGATGGACCTGCAGCAGCATGGTGGGAGAATTTCACAACCACCTATCCTATCGACATTGTCACATGGGCTCAGTTTCAGCAGGCTTTTCGTACTGCCCATGTCTCGACTGGAGCTATGCAGATGAAGAAGCATGAGTTTCGCAACCTACGCCAGGGGAACCGTACTGTCGGCCAGTACGTGGATGAGTTTAGCAAGTTATCATGTTATGCCCCTGATGATGTGGCCACAGATGCCGCGAAGCAGGAGAAGTTTATGGAAGGGCTGAATGATGAGATGAGCATGCAGTTGATGGTAGCAACCTTCAACAACTACCAGGAGTTGGTAGATAAGGCCCTAATGATTGAAGGAAAGCAGCAGCAGATTGATAATCGTAAGAGGAAGTATGGACAAGGGAAATACAACTCAGGAACTCACCAGAAGCCCCGCTTGACCCCGAACTCGGGAGGACTTGTTCATAACCATGGAGGTCATAACCATGCTGGAGGAGGATCGCATAACCATAATGGTGCGAAGAACGGGAATGGGAATGGAGCCAACAATAATCAGAACCGCTCTAACCCATCTACACCCGCAAAGAGGGACTTAAGCCAAGTTGTTTGCTACAAGTGCGGGAAGACAGGGCACTATGCCAATGACTGCTCTGAAGGAAAGAATGGGAATGGAAACGAGAGTGCAGGGAAGAAGCCCAATCCATTCAACAAAGGACAAGTGAACCACGTTAACATGGAGGAAGTTGAAGAGCAGCCGGACGCGGTAATAGGTAAGTTTTTGGTTCAGTCATTTACCGCTATTGTTCTTTTCGATACTGGTGCATCGCATTCATACATATAAAGGGGATTTGTGGAAAAGTTTAAGTTACCAACCCAAACCCTTAGGACACCCCTCTTAGTAAGCTTGCCAGGATCAGAGTACATGGCTAGCAGATGGTGCACCCAGATACCCCTAATCATTGGCACACATGTATTTCCGTCTGACCTAATTATCTTGGAGTCACAAGGATTGGATGTGATATTAGGTATGGACTGGATGTCAAAGTATGGAGGAAGTATTGACTGTGCTAGTAAGTCAATTTATCTTACTACCCCGGAGGGAAAAAGGATTAAGTATGTATCTAGGCATGTGCCTAGGAGGAGCCAAGTAAACGCCCTCACGGGAGTTGTACAGGAGGAAGTACCTGTAGTAAAGGATTTTCCGGATGTTTTCCCCGAAGAGTTACCAGGTATGCCACCGGATAGGGACATCGAGTTTTTGATAGAGCTATTACCGGGAACAGGGCCGATATCCAAGAGACCCTATCGGATGCCAGCGAATGATCAGGAGGAAATTAAGAAGCAGATTAAGGAGTTGTTGGAGAAAGGTTACATTCGTAGAAGCTCGTCACCTTGGGGAGCCCCAGTACTTTTGGTGGAGAAGAAGAATAAATCCCTGAGGATGGTTGTTGATTACCGAGCTCTGAATGAAGTAACGATAAAGAACAAGTATCCCCTACCGATGATCAATGATCTGTTTGATCAGTTACAAGGAGCTAAGGTGTTTTCAAAGATTGATCTATGATCGGGATACCATCAATTGAAGATCCGAGAGCAGGATATACCCAAGACAGCGTTTACCACTCGGTATGGATTATATGAGTATACCGTCATGTCATTTGGACTGACTAACGCCCCTGCCTATTTCATGAGTATGATGAACAAGGTGTTCATGGAGTATTTGGACAAGTTTGTTGTGGTATTCATTGATGATATTATGATATACTCGAAGAACGATGAGGAGCACGCGGAACACTTGCGTTTGGTTCTCGAGAAACTCAGGGAACACCAGTTATACGCCAAATTCAGCAAGTGCGAGTTTTGGTTGAAAGAAGTTGGATTTCTTGGGCATGTTATATCCGGAGAGGGTATAGCAGTGGATCCCAGTAAGGGTCAGTCGGTTACTGAATGGTTGGCACCCACTTCAGTTGGCGAGATCCGCAGTTTCCTTGGACTGGCAGGATATTATCGGAGATTCATTGAGAATTTTTCCAAGATTGCTAAACCAACGACTGAATTGTTAAAGAAGGATACTAAGTTCAAATGGACGGAGGAGTGCGAGACAAGTTTTCAAGAGCTAAAGAAGCGATTGACTACAGCCCCAGTACTGACCTTGCCAGATATACATAAGGAGTTTCAAGTGTATTGTGACGCCTCTCGCTTGGGACTTGGATGTGTGCTTATGCAGGAAGGAAAAGTTGTTTCGTATGCCTCACGACAACTGAAGCCACACGAGTTGAACTATGCCACGCATGATTTGGAGTTAGCAGCCGTAGTGCATGCGCTAAAGACCTGGAGACATTATCTTATTGGAAACCATTGTGATGTGTACACGGATCATAAGAGCTTGAAGTACATTTTCACACAGAAGGAGTTGAACCTCAGGCAGAGGAGATGGTTGGAACTTATAAAGGATTACGATATGAAGCTACACTATCATCCAGGAAAAGCCAATGTCGTAGCAGACGCTTTGAGCCGGAAGAGTTATGCTAATGTTCTTGTGAGCAAGGGAATGCCAGAGGAGTTAGCTGCGGATATCATGGAACTTCGGTTGGAGATTGTTCCAAGAGGTTTTCTTGCAGCAATGGAAGTTCAGTCGACGCTGTTGGACAACATTCAAGAAGCTCAGAAGGAAGACAAAGAGATTGCTGAGATAAGAGAGAGGATGGGCGAAGGTAAAGCCAAAGGTTTTCGCGAGGATGAGCATGATACCTTGTGGTTCGAGGACCGAATTTATGTGCCCAACAATTCGGAGATCAGGAAGTTGATACTTCAGGAGGCCCATGACTCACCATACTCGATTCACCTCGGAAACACCAAGATGTATCTGGACTTGAAGGAACGTTTCTGGTGGACTAGAATGCAGAAGGATATTGCCGAGTATGTAGCCGTATGCGATGTATGTCAGAGAGTGAAGGCAGAACATCAGAAGCCAGCAGGACTGTTACAGCCTATGCCAATACCCGAATGGAAGTGGGACAAACTTGGTATGGACATTATTACCGGATTACCCAAAACCAAGGCAGGATATGATTCTATATGGGTAGTTGTGGATCGATTGACTAAAGTAGCTCACTTCATCCCGGTGAAAACAACGTATACAAGTGCAAAGTTGGCCAAGATATATATGACCAGGATCGTATGTTTACATGGAGTTCCGAGGAGCACCGTATCAGATAGAGGAACTCAGTTTACTTCAAAGTTTTGGCATCAGCTACACCAGACTTTGGGAACCCGATTGGAGTTCAGTACAACTTTTCACCCGCAGACAGATGGGCAGACAGAGAGAGTCAATCAGATTCTGGAGGACATGTTGAGAGCCTGAGCGCTAGATTATGGATCTAGTTGGGATGACAATTTGCCGTACGCAGAGTTTTCTTATAACAACAGTTACCAGGCCAGTTTGAAGATGGCACCATTCGAAGCTCTGTATGGACGCAGATGTAGAACACCATTGATGTGGGACGAGGTAGGAGATCGTCAGTTGTTTGGGCCAGATTTGATCAAAGAATCAGAGGAGAAGGTTAAACTTATCAAAGACAGACTAAAGATTGCTCAGTCCAGACAGAAGAGTTACGCAGATTCAAAACGCAAGGAAGTAACCTATGAAATTGGAGACAGAGCTTATCTACGAGTATCACCCTTGAGGGGAGTAAAATGTTTTGGAGTCAAGGGAAAGTTAGCCCCGAGATTTGTAGGACCGTATCGTATTTTGGAACGGATGGGAGAAGTTGCCTACAAGCTGGAGTTACCAGAAGGATTGTCAGGAGTTCACGATGTGTTTCACGTATCACAGCTGAAGAAGTGTCATGCTGAGATGGCCGATATACCGTTGAATGATACAGTACCTTTAGAGGCGATTCAGCTGGATAATAATCTGACCTATGAGGAGAAGCCAGTAAAGATTCTTGAGTTTGATAGCCGAGTCACTCGCAATAAGGTGATCAAGTTTTGCAAAGTTCAGTGGAGTCATCATACTGAGGAGGAAGCCACCTGGGAGCGAGAAGAGGATATTCGCAAGGACCATCCGCACCTATTTTCTAGCCAACCCGAATCTCGAGGGCGAGATTCATCTTAAGGGGGGTAGGTTTGTAACATCCCAAATTTCCAATTTGGCATCTTATACATAGATCATCCATGCATATCATATTTTATTGCTTTTCGTTTGCAATCCTCGAGATCCTAAGCAACTCAAGGACCTTCGGAGAGAGTTGGGGATTTTCTAATTTTCATATTTGAATTTTTTTTTATCAAATAGTGAAGACGAGGATTTGATTTTTATTATTTTCTCTCCGGAAAATATTTCATTTTAAAATATTAAACGAGGGGAGATAATATGACTTCTCCAAAATAATTGAAATATCGGAGGAAAAATATTAAAATCATTTTTGGATTTTATTTGAGTTTATTCGGGATTTTATTTGCCCTAGAAAAATGTTGCATGTTTTAAAATTGCATTTTAGGGGCCAAGAAAAGTTCATCTTGTTCTAAATATTTTATTTAGACGGAGAAAACTTGTTTTGGAATTTTTAGATTTTTATTTATTTTTCTAGGAATTTTCTGTCAGCGGAATGTTTAAAAAAAACCTTACGCCCGACTGGGCCGAAGGCCCAGCCGAGCAGGCCGGCCCAGCCGCCAGCCGCCGCCGCCTCCCCGCGCGCGCCGCCGTGCGCGGCACGGACGCCGAGGGAGTCCGAGCCGGACTCCACTCGGGCGCCCCCTTCCCCAAGCCTTCGGTTTTTTTAGAAAAACCCTAGTTCGTTTTTTTTTCAGTTCGGTTTATTTCTTCGGTTTATTTACTTAGCGAACGTCCGTTCATCCGTTCATTTTAACGAACATGCTCACTGTTTAGTTTCTGCTAACGAACGTTTGTTCGTTTAGCCGTTCGTCGTTTTTCTTTTTATCGGATTTATTCCACGATTATTCGGATCGCGATTTCTGATCCGATATTCAAACCTGTTTATCTTTTCGCTCGTTTATCGGAATCTGGCGATTCAAGCGCCTGGAGTTTCATCTCGAAACCCTCTTTCCGAATAATCAACTCAAACAAGATTTTTCTTCTGTAAAATTTGACTTAGATCCAGATTAGTAAAACGAAGTTATTTCTTTTGCAGTTTGAGTTCGTTGCTTCGTTTGATTTGATTCTTTTTGCAAACCGGAGTTCTTAAGTTGAGCTCTCCAGTCAAACTCTTTTATTTGGAGTTCTACTTGTGCATCTTTCATTGTTGCTTATGTATGTTATTGTTTGCTTGCGATAGAATTCCTGGAGTGCGAAGCGTGTTACTACGAGTCTCTAGGATTCCCGGATCGTCAGCAGGGCAAGTAACACATTGATCATACTCTTTTCATACCCAGTTTTTATGCATTAGTTTCAATCCTCAAACATTGCATGACTAGGATGCCTTTAACTTGTGGGTATTGTGAAGTAGTTGATGAGGTAGAACCTATTGCCCTATTTATTATCAAACCCTTGGGAGTTACTTCTACGTTATGCTTATTTTGCCATGCTATGCTCGTAGACGTGGATTGGGTTTGAGTGATATCCATGACGATGTGAGATGTTAATTAATGGTTCAACTTAAGGTGGCAACTTTAATACACATCTGGGTGGATTGAGGCACCTGGGGTATCCAGTGATTGCCTGTTTTATTTTTGGAAATCCCGGGGTTACCGTGTGATTCTCCTATGGACCTCCACCCAGGCTCTAAGGGAACTGAGTCTATTCATGCTAGACACTTCCGTGTG
This sequence comes from Triticum dicoccoides, assembly GCF_002162155.2. NCBI lineage: Eukaryota > Viridiplantae > Streptophyta > Magnoliopsida > Poales > Poaceae > Triticum > Triticum dicoccoides. The sequence goes on along the minus strand of NC_041389.1, from coordinate 196,589,558 downwards.
TAGCCACAAGCTATTATGGGCTCTAGCATAGTTGAGTAAGTTGTGTGAAGCTCTTGAAGAGGTGGATCAGCAGGTAGTGGGTTTGTAGGTTTGGTATGGTCTGCCCGGAGTAGAGAGTTAATGCTTCTGAAAGACTGTGTCTCGGTCATCCGTCTCTCAAACACCATGTAGTGCAAGAAATCAACGGAGGCGATCGAGTCTTGTGGGGAAAAGTGCGCAAACCTCTGCAGAGTGTACAATCTAATCATGGTTAGCTGTGTCCCCGGTTATGGACAATTCTGAGTATCTAGTACTTGAGTATTCGCATGTATCTCAACACTCTTAATTAATCTTGCTGGGTTGTTAAGTATTTTAATTGGGATCAATGAGTTGGGGTTACCTTCTCAATTGATGTTTCAACCACCATGATAGTTAAACTAAAACTGATTCCTTTGTAGTAGGGAAAAATTGGCTTTTAGCAAAACTGTAACCATAGAGCTTTCCACCAGCCAAATATGCATGTAGTGGTAGCATTATTCTGTTATTGCTCTTTTGTGTTACATTGCCAGCATATTCCATGTGCTGACCCGTTCTCGGGCTGCAACGTATTATGTTGCAGACTTTTCAGACGAGGAGTAAGGTTTGTAGGTCGTTGTCGTGCAGCTCAGCTATGCCGTTGGAGTTGATGGACTCACTTTATCTTCCAAGCTTTCCGCTCTTATCGCATTAGATGGCCTTAAGCCATATTATTGTAATAAGTTCTCTTCTGAGACATTTGATGTAATAAGTGTGTGGTTGCTACTCTGTTATAAATCCTTCGAAGTACTGTGTGGTGTCAGCATTACTGATCCAGGGATGACACCTGAGCACAGAGACTTGACCATCTGAGGTCGGGTCGCTACAACTCAATGCCAATCACCTCTTGATTGCGGATTTCACCCGTGATCTCAAGGTGGATGGCCGGTCCATGAAGGACATCATCTTCACCCTCAAGGAGCAAATCAATTTTCTGCAAAGCCAAATCTATGATCTCCAAAATCAAGTCTTTGAATATGAGGCTAAATTTAAAGGTATGAGTTTAGCTGCCAGTTGTAGGACTCGTGAGACTCGCGCCTCCTCTTATGATGGGGAGCCGCTGCCATGGAAGCCGGAGGATAAGCTCGCTACTACCTCATCACCACCACTATCACCTTCTTCACCACCAAAAGAGACTTGAGTATCGGGTATGGGCACTCCCCTTCGCTTTTGCCAACCATGGGGGAGGTACCCCCGTATCGTATCACACCACCTTCTTTGCCTTTATTTATCTTAGTTTGATCTTTAGTTATCTTTTGTATTAGTTGAATCAAAGTTTAGTTCAATCTTTTTCGAGTGTTTGCTTAGTGATCTATCTATCTTTGTAACTGTGTGCGAGATATATAATAAATTTTAGTTTGAGTTTTGCTTTCTTTACTTTTTTGGTTTCAATAAAAAGAAAGAAAAAGAATAATGAAAAAGATCATATGCTAATCCTATGGTAAGTAATGACATCACATAAGGAAAAGTATAAGTGGTAAAATTTATTGGAGATTGACAAACATAGCATGGGTCAATGATGCAATTCATGAAAGAATTAATAAGGGGAGAGAAGATTCACATGCAAATACACTATCTTCACATGAGTTGTGCTATGCTTGGAATGCCATTTTATTTTGTTTTGCTTGTTGTTTATATAAAATAATAAGATTTGGAAGTTTTTAAATAAGAGAGAATCCACAATTGGCTACCTATTTACTTAACTATTCGCTTGATCTTCACTTATATCTTTTTGGAGTAGCTTGTCATTTACTCTTGTGCTTTACTTATGTCTTATGAGTAAATTGTTGAATAAATTGAATGTCATGAAGTTGAAATTACATGTTCATATCATGCCTAGTAGTTGCTTCACATTGGGTTTAGAAAGTGAAATCTATTGAAGCTTGACAACCACAATATTGGTCATACAAGCAATTCATGAATGATTAGTAGAAGCAAGAGAACTTTCACATGCCAATACACTATCTTGGAAATCTTTTGTGATTTTGAGCCCCAATCAAAATATTTTATGCCAAATTGTTGGCGTTGGACAAGGAAGACAATGTTATGATTTATGTTTGTTCATATTCACATAGAAGTTATATTGTCATAGATCCTCTAACATGTGGTGCTTGCTCCCTATCTTTGCTAGCCAAAAATTCCGCACTAAGTAGAGATACTACTTGTGCATCCAAAAACCCTTAAACCCAAATCTTGTTTTGAGAGTCCACCATACCTACCCATGGATTGATTAAGATCCTTCAAGTAAGTTTTCCTCGGTGCACTAAGGTAATAAAAATTGCTTCTAAAAGTGTTGGATCATTTAGTGTAAGAGAAAATTGAGCATTATACGAACTTGTGATGGAAAAATAATAAAGGCGACAAAGTGCATAATAAAGGTTGCTATCATAAGGGGTAATACAACATAATGTTCTTTTGCACTAAGAGATTGAGCATACAAACCAAAAAGTGCATGGCAACCTCTGCTTCCCTCTGCGAAGGGCCTATCTTTTACTTTTATGTATTTACTTCTATGTAAGAGTTAGAGTATTCTTCCCTATCCTTTTTTATTTTCTCTTTCTCAAGCATCATGTGGTGAGGAAATATCTAGGCACATATATCTAGCTGGATGTGGGTGAGCATGAGTTATTATTGTTGACATCACCCTTGAGGTGAATACGTTGGGAGGTGAAACTATAAGCCCCTATCTTTTTATGTGTCTGGTTGAAACTTTTTGCTCATCGTTATGTGGTGAGTGTTAGCACTCACAGAAGATTATATGATTGTTGAGTATGTGGATTTTCCAAAAGGCTCTGATACATGACCCTTCCTGAAAAGATAATGAATTGTAGTTACAAAGTTGACTGAGAACATAGTTTGTTGGTTTTCAATAGAGTTTATGCTTTATACTTCAATGTTGTGATGAATTGTTACTTGTTCATGAGAAGTTATATGATAAAAGTTATGTGATAAAGTTCTATGATAAAGTTTGTTGATGTTATAATAATATGCATGATGCTTCTATGTCTGTATTTTGTTTTTATCGACGCCTCTCTCTCTCTCTCTAAGCATGTGGACATGTTTTTCGATTTCGGTTTTTCTCTTGAGGACAAGCGAGGTCTAAGCTTGGGGGAGTTGATACGTCCATTTTGCATCATGTTTTCATACTGTTATTTATAATGTTTTTATGCATAATAATGCTTTTTGGAGTAATTCTACTGCTTTTTCTCTCATAATGTGCAAGGTTTACACAAAGAGGGAGAATACCGACAGCTGGAATTCTGGACCTGAAAAAGCTACTTCAGAGTTACCTATTCTGCACATCTCTAAATAACTTGAAAATTTACGGAGAATTGTTTTCGAATATATGAAAAATACTAGAGCAAATAACTACCAGAGGGGGCCCACCATGTGGGCACAACCCACCTGGGCGCCCCAGTGTCGGGGAACACAGACATGGGTATATGTTTTCCCCTGACTTGTGCACGGACAGCAAGCCAACATGCCCGAGGACAAGCTTACAGCACCAGGATCAAATCAAGCATGAGGGATAAATTCCTTTGAAGGATCCAAGTACAGATCAAGAAGACCAAGATGAGCCAGAGAAGCAAGATATCACTAAGGAAAGAACCTCCGTTGTCGGGCAGGTGAGCCTGGCAAGGTTGGTTTTGCCCTGGAAGCAAGCTTCCAGATCGTCCTGGCAGGGCTGCCGGGGCTCATGGAGGCAAGCTACTCCACCGCTCCACCTCACAAGCAACACAAGTCATTGATCAGTGCAGTGTCAAGCCCCTAAGTGAGTATCTGGCTGCTTTTTGCCACATGGCAGGCACTTCCTACAGCAAACACCCCCATATGACACCCGTCCTGAGATGTGTCAAGCAAGCAGGTACAAAGCTGGCAAAATAGCCCGGCAAGGGTTGCCAGGCACGATGTGATGTGACACTAGACGGCGCATTAATGCGCTCTGTCAGCCTGTAGAGTTAGGTATGATAGAACTATTTGCTATCTAATAAGTACGTAAAGATTGATTTGCCACTATGGTGACCCCTTGATCTATAAAAGGAGGCCCATGGAAACTGTAGAAAGGATTCTGACACTCACACATTCATACGCGCGTAGCCACTCTTGCCCCGAGGCAACCCTGTCGGGCAAGTGTGCTGTGTTCGCCACCATTTTTCCACCATCAATCCACCAAAGTAGGAGTAGGGTTTTTACTCCTCATGGCAGCCCGAACCTTGGTAAAACTGCCTGTGTGATCTCTATCGCGATGTGCTATGCTTCTCCGCTCTTTGTGCAACGAGCCTACCCCCCGCCGAACCAAAAAGGGGCTCATGGCCCCATAGATGGCCATGGTTTCCCACGACATCTTTGGCGCGCCAGGTAGGGGGATCACTTGCGCGAACCCAGGAGCGTATGAAGCGCGTCATATTCGCCAATGGCGTTGCCCCTCATGACACCCAAGGGGATGGCTGAGGTGGAGCGGAAGAGCAACATTGCTCCCGCACCGATCTCACCCGCTCTCTACCATCTCCACACGTCGTGGTCACAGCGGAGTCGGAAACTAGTGGCAAGGGCAACAATACCACCCTGAACGGGCCAGGCAACAGGAATGCCCTACAAATTATGTTCGGGAGAAAGGAGCGGTGCGCAAGGATACCAGGTTTTCTCTCTTTGCCACTCTCACTCTTTGACAATCATGTTACTCTGGGTTTTAGCATCATCAACGTCGACGAGCCCGCATGATGCTCGGTCCAGCATTTACCCTGCTTAGGGAAATCCTGAGTAGATCGCCAGTGCAAGTCTGTTGATTAATGCCCCGACAAGTATGCACCGGCAAGGCCGCTCGCGTTTGTGTGGCCTTTGTGCCATCTACCATTGGATTGGTCAAGAGGTGCAGAGGGGAAGAGAGAGAAACCGGCCATACCTAACACCGTGTGCCGCCCCAAGTTGCACCCTCTGCTAGATTCTTGTCTACACCATCGTTCCGATCAGAGCCTGCTCGCAGAACGAGTGGCTGCGTCGGAAACTACTGAGGAAAAACCTACCGGGAGGCATCCACGCCAAAATAACTGTTAAGGGCCAGACCCTTACGACCATTGCGGTAATATAATACCGGCAGGCAACCTGAATGTACATAGGGATTAATCGTACGAACATTGCATGGATAAAACTCGAAAGGGAAAAATGTGCACTTTAGATTAAGCAAAAAAACATCGAGTTCACATGAAAACATAAACAGAACGGCGTCTAAACACAGGACATGTGTCATTGTTTTGGTTACAGGCCAACACGGTGGTGAAAATGTTTCAGCGTCGGGCCTGGTGGCTTTGTGAAGTAGCGGGGACACCAAGAACCTTCCCGGCAAGGGGGTGGCCTTCTCCTCGATAGCAGGAACGTCTGCACCCGGCGGCGGCTTCCTGAAGCCGTCTTTAAGATCAAGATCTGGGTGACGCCAGGCAAGGTTGCTTAGGACCCTGAAGAGGGCATTGCAGGTACGCTTCCGGGATTCACTTGCAAAGCGGCCAGCCCTTCCTTCTTCGTGCACTTTCAGCTTCTCGACCATCTCATTAAAGAAGACTTGTAGTTTTGCCCTGGGGGCCTCCTGCTGGCTGGCCAAGTAAACTGGCCCTTCCATGCCCATCACCGCGATTTGGGCAGTGAGGCATTTGGCAACGCCTATCAAGCTCTTGGTCCAGAGGTCGACTTGCTGAGATTGGTTCGCCAGCTTGTCCTCTGCATCCTTCCGATGGCACCTTGCAATACTTGGGAAAACATTATACACAAAAACTTAGCAGTAGGGCTGGGCAAAAAGAGGCGCTACAGCTAATTTGGAGTAGTGCGTGCAACAAACAGGCGCTACCGCTACCAACTTAGCAGTAGCGCGGCTCGGTAGAACAACGCTAATACTAAAATTGGCCAACCGTTCCCGCCATGCTAGGTTTAGCAGTAGCGCACCAATGGAAATCGCGCTACTGCTAATGTGATAGTAGTAGCAGGCTCTTTCTGCATGTCGCTATTGCTAATTTTGAACCTGGCCACATGGCGGGCCCCGCTTAGCAGTAGTGCCTCTGCAAGGAGCGCGCTACTGCTATCATGTTAGTAGCAGCGCGTTTTAAGCCCAACACTACTGTTGAACCAGGATACCACCTTTTTCCTCCCCTCCCCATCCCCCATCCTCTCTTCCTTCACTTTGCCCTCCCACCTCCTCTCTCCCTCACTTTGCTTCTTCCTCACTACTTCTCCCCCCATTACTCTCCTTCTTCTACCTATCTTTCTCTCTGTTTATTACTCCTAGCTAACTACACCACCTCCATTAATGCATCTCCTTTCTCTTTTTCCTTCCTCCTCCACTAGTTGAACTTGTCTCCTCCTAAACTAGCTAGCTAGGTAGATCTAGCTAGTATTTAGTGAAGTGACATATGTACCTCCCTAACTAGATCTATAGTCTTGTCAAGAAGAGCTTTGTCCACTTTTGATCATTCCATAGGTGTGTGGCAACACCTATTGACAACATCATCACCATGCTCGATCTGGAGATAGGTGATTTAAAAATTATGCTTTTGCAAGAATGGAAATATGTGTATGTGTGCGATATGACATAATCGGGTGATATGATGGAAATTTTGTGTGTGGCATGAGTTGCCGCTGAATTGTGCTTGTGAGTTGCCTATGTTTTGCCGAAATATCGATTTATTTCCATTTCGGTGAATTCCAGGCAAACTCTATATGTCCTATTTTTAGGGAAGGTCATGCCGAATTTTTGTATGACTTTGTTGCATGCATGCATGCATTTTATAATCAATTTGTTTATTATTACCATGCAGGCGTTCATGATGGTCAGTGGAACAGTGGTGGACAGGTGGTTGCGGTCGGCGATGTAGGACATGAAAGAAAATAACCTGATAGAGGTTTTATGTCCGTGTAAAAGATGCAAAGGAGGAGTTTGGCTCGACCGCTATGACGTGATGGCGCAACTGCTCATGACTGGTTTCATGGATTGATATACTCAGTGCATAATTAAAGATGAGGATGATGATGTTGAGGATGCTGATGGGGCAGGCAATGATGACATGGGGCAAGACGAAGAGATGATCAATAATGGCGGCACAGAAGGGGCTGGACATGGCGGCGGGGAAGAGGTCGGACATGGTAGTGGAGAAGGGGCCGAACATGGCGGCAGAGAAAGCATGGACTCCACACCGCAGAATTCGTCGGTACTAAGTTCAATCGTGCGGGGCCCTCATGTTCAAGCACTGCTTCACAAGGAGACAAGTACTGAGAGAGCTGCTTCTAGAGAGGAGGCCAAGCTGCAGCAACTGGTGGTAGACTCCAACACTCCATTGTATCATGGTTACAATCCCGAGGTGCCCCGCTTGAGTTTCACGCTCGAACTCCTAAAGGCGAAGGCTAAAAACAAATGGACCAACACTGGCCTCGATTAGCTTCTCAAGTACCTAGAGGATGTTCTTCCCACGGGGAATCTATGTCCTACTAGTGTGGATGAGGCCAACAAGATCATGTGCCCTCTTGATCTGCCGCACGTTAGATACCATGCATGCATCAACAATTGCATAATTTATCGAAAGGAGCACGCGGAAAAAACAAGTTGTCCAGTGTGCAATGCTTCTCGATACAAGAAGTCCGGGAAGAAATCTCCCCAGAAATTTGTATGGTACTTACCAATAACTCCCCATATACAGTGGTATTTCCTAGATCCCAAGGAAGCAAAGTCATGTGCTGGCACGCGGAGAGGAATAAGCCCAATGATGGAGATGATCCGAAGCTGAGACACGTCGTGGATGGAAGCCAATGGAGAGCGTTCAACGGCGAACATTGGTATTTCACATGTGATGCAAGGCACATCGTGCTCGACGCGTGTACCGATGGCATGAATCCGTTTGGCAAACAGAACACCAACCATATCACATGGCCCGTGTTTGTATGGATGTATAACCTCCCCCTGGTTGTGCATGAAGTCGAAGTACATACACATGAGCATGCTAATTCAAGGGCCGAAACAATTAGGAAATAATATTAATCTGTATCTGGGCTACTTCAAGAGGAGTTAGACACGTTATAGAAAACACCGACCAAGACATGGGACACCAGCAAAGGCGCGTATTTCTATATGAAAGCTGCGTTGATCATGACGGTGCACGACTATCTCAGTTACGGATAGTCGCAGGCCAGGTGTGCCATGGATATTGCCGATGCATGCGGTGCATGGATGATACAACGTCTATTCAATGGTGAGGCTGAGCATCAAGGACCTCCACATAAGCGGAGCGGCGCCAAAATCGATGAGCTCTTGAAAAACTAGGAATAGTGCCCCACGCCGGGTAAGACGATGTAAAAGGCGCCGGAGCCACTGCTGAAGGTATGGAAGACGAGGTCTGTTTTCTGGGACTTGGACTACTAGCACAAACTCGACATGCCTCATTGCCTTGATCAAATGCATATTTGTAAGAATATCCTTGAGAGCTTGCTTGCGACACTGATGAACATGCCAGATACGACCAAGGATGGGCCGAAGGCAAGAAAAGACTTGCAAGATTTGAAAATTAGGGAAGATCTGCACATGTCGCCCCGTAAAAAGTCAGAGGAGACAGAGACAGAGGCTTGGGAGAAGAAGGGCAAAAAAGTAAAGGAATAGGATTATTGTCCCCCTTCTTGCTTCACCTTAAGTCCGACTGAGATCGATCAATTCTTCTAGTGCCTTACGAGAATCAAAGTTAGTTCCAGTTACTATGGCAAGATAAGAAGATATCTAGACACGAAGAAGAAAAGGTTCAGCGGGATGAAGTCCCATGACTGTCATGTGATGATGACGTAGATACTGTCTGTTGCCCTTAGAGGGATAATGGACAAGCACGTCCGTGACACGCTTATTGGTCTCTGCAACTTTTTTGACGTCATCTCTCGAAAGTCGATCAGTGTGAAGCAGCTTCAAAGGCTACAGGAAGAGATTGTTGTGATACTAAATGAGCTTGAGATGTACTTCCCACCCGCGTTCTTTGACGTCATGGTGCATCTTTGTGTCCATATTGTGGACGGCATAATAGACCTAGGGCCATCATTCCTGCACAACATGATGTCGTTTGAGAGGATGAATGGGATCATCAAAGGATTCATTCGTAACATGTCATGTCCGGATGGAAGCATCGTCCAGGGCTATCTGACACAAGAGTGCATCTCTTTCTGTGAGAATTTTCTATATGGCGCAGACCGGCCTCCTGGTGTTGGTTTTCATATTAACAAGCACGATGGGTGGCTCGAAGGAGAAGGTCACTCCAAAGGTTGTAGGGAACTGCATGTGGCCTACTCAGATCGATGCAACGACTTTGACAGAGCAAACTTGGTAGTGCTACAACACCTAGACCAGGCAGATCCTTTCGTGGCACTGCACAAAGAAACTATCGCAAAGAAGTATCGTGACTGGGGATAGGCAGGACGGACGCAGAAGTTACTAGAGAGCACAACTCCAATTTCCTGCATTGGTTCAAAGAGCATATTATTGCTACGGATTGCTCATATACGCCTTAGCACATGGCCGGTTGCCCAACCTCATCACCTATCAGGCATACAATATCAACAGTTACACGTTCTACACGGAGGCCAAAGATATGGACAATGATGATCAGAACTCAGGGGTGACGATGGAATGCGTGACCGACAGCGACAACGGCGCCACTGATAGATTTTACGGAAGGGTCGAGGAGATCTGGGAGCTTGACTACTCTGGACTGCACAACGCGATGATGTTCCGTGTCAGATGGGCTAAGAATGTCGAAAGAGAAAACAGGTATTTCACTACCAAGACTATACCCAATGCCAAGAGTGCTACCGTGAACGCTATCGCAAAAAACGAGCCATGTGTACACGCTCAGCATGTGACATAATGTTTCTTCATTACCGACCCGTGCAATCCTAGCCGTGTTGTCAGGAGAGGCAAAAGGAACATCACTGGAATGGATGGAGTCGCCAACGAGGAAGACTACGACCAGTACAGCAACCCAATGAGGGAAGGTGACGATGACGATGAAGTATACGCCAAAACAAGAATCAATACTACATTACCTAAGAAAGATCATACTCCATGGAAAAGGAAAAGTCACAATGAGGGGCTCAATTATTCTTCAACGAACAAGAAGGGAAAGAAGCTCACTCAAAACCGAAAACATTGACGCTAAGGAACCATTATCATTCAAATGATGTAGTATATATGTTCCTATTTTGTGTACACACTTAACCGTTATGCATGGGTCAAATGATGCAATATATATGTTCCTATTTTTATACATACTTAACCATCAAATGATGCAATATATATCGCCTTAGTTATATACATTGTCTCACCGTCCCTTCGTTCCTGCTCTCGGAAAAGAAAAGAAAAGAAAAGAAAAAGAAGAAAAAAAGGGTGAGAAAATAAAGGAAAAGAAAATAGAAGAAACAAACAGGAAAACTACTATAGGTACTGGTTATAACAGTAGCGCTTTTCTGAAAAAGGGCTATAGCTAGTCAAACTAGCAGTAGCGCAGTCCATAGAAACACGCTATAACTACCTATGATAGCAGTAGCGCGTTTGAGCAAAACACGCTATAGCTAAGTTAGCTATAGTGCGTTTAGCCCAAACGCGCTACTGCTATGCTGACTTAACCCCCGAAATCCCCACTCTCTGCTTCATGCCTCTGCTTCCTCCCCCAAATCCCCACTCTCTCTTCGCCCCTCGTCACTGCTAGAGCCCTGCCCTCGCCGCGCCCCTGCGCTCGCCCCCGAACCCGGTGGTCGCCCCCATCCCGGCGTTCGCCCCGACCCCGGCCCTGGTGCTCGCCCCCAATCCCCGACCCCGGTGACCTCGCCCTCGCCCCCGACCTCCCAACCTCGGCCATCATTGGGCCTGCCTCCTCGCCCCTGCACCCTCTGTAAGCCCCCCACCGCTCCTCCTCTCTTTGCTAGCTAGGGTTCTTCAGTTAATTTAGTTAGGTTTTAGTTAGGGCAGTAGGTTAATTAGGTTATCTATTTAGTTACGAATTTAGCTAGGTATCAAACTAGTAGGTTAATTTGGCTGAATTTACTTCCAAATAATTTTTTAGTTTCAAATTTAGGTAGGCTCAATTTAGTTTCAAATATTGTGAAGAAAAATGACTTGTGCTATGTGGACATGTGATATTTGGAAAAAAATTAGTTTCGAATTTCGGTAGGCTGAATTTTTTTAGTTGCAAATCACTCTTTCTTCCTTTTATATGCAATTTTGAAGTGGACATGTCATATTTGGAATTTGGACATGTGATGTTTTCGACATGTCATATTTGGAAAATGATGATTTTGTGCAGGGTAAATGATCCGGGTGGCCTATGTTTCACTGGAATGTTGATTCATTTCCGTTCTAGTTAATTTTAGGCCCTCGATATGTCCACTTTTTAGCAAAGGCCATGCCAAAATTTTCCATGAATTTTGGCATGACTTGTGCTAGAAAATACGCATATCGAGTGCCAAGATTTGCTGGGAAACGATATTCCGGCAAACATAGATATCTTTTTATGTCATTTATCATTTTTTATAGTTTTAGAACTAAACGAGGAGACTTAATCATAGGAAACATGTCGAACAACGAAGAAACTGGGGCTTCTGACCAAGATGCAGACGAGATGGATTATGAGGTTGAACAACAGTACCTTGACTTTTTGTCTGCTAAGCAGAGTCATGGTTTGCAGGTCAGCCTCGATGATGGTACTGACACCAACATCGACACCGACGGCGCCAGCACCGATGGCGGTGCCAAGACCGACGAAGACAGTACCGACAGGGATGGTAGCGTCGCCAATGCCGCTACCGAAAAGAAGAAGCAGAGGATATGAAAACCTAACAAACTCGGCATTGGACGATTGGTGATCACAGAGATGGCCCCTGAAAAGTTTGAGCCATTAGAGCTGGAAGAACCTCGCAAGTGCTATGGGAACGAAGTAGGATGCATCCTACAGGAATGTGCGAAGATCAACTACGATGACTTAAGGAGTAAAGAACATTTGAGGCAGTTGCTCCTGACAAAGTTGCACAAGAGATTCAAGTTCCCCGACCGGGATGATAGCATAGAACAACCGTGGGATGATTCAAAGATGAAAAGGATTAACAATCATGCCATGGGCATGTTCAGCAATGATTTGGCCTCTTGGAAAGGGAGGGTGAAACGAGCTATCACTACAAAAAAAGACACATCCGTGACATTTTGGGCCGAACGAATTTTTTTGCTGTCATACTTATGACACTTCTATGATGATAATTATGAAAAAAACCGGTATCATCATAGATGTGGTGGGCTCCTACTTATATGACAAAAATCATGATAGAAAATGGGCTTTTCGTCCTAGGCGGGCAAGAGATGCACATGCATGACATTCTTTGGGCCGTCCATGACGGAAAAAATCATGGTAGAAGCGAGGGCGAGGAAAATTTCAGGAGTTCCCGGTTACGGCGGGTGGTCGGGGCTGAGCGATGCATGGAGGTTTGCGCGTTTCTCTCATACACGTACGCGCGTGGGTGCGACGCGTTGGGCTCTAACTGAACTCGAGCGATTGCACTGGCTATGCGTTACTCAACCCGAGCTATCCATCGATCCTAGGCTGTTAACTGAACCCAATCGAGTGATTCCTTCGCTACTGCTGCTAACTAAAGCCGGTCGACCTACTGCCTCTTGATGAACAGTGAGCGTTGTTGGGGGTTGGATGAACAGTTCCCTGTGGGGGTTGGATGAATAGGACCCGGTGGGGGTAGAGGCCATTTCCGCTAGATGAATAGGACCCCAATCGAGCCGGTTGGGTGTGGATGAACATGACCTCGTGGAGGGCTGGTTGAACAGTAGCGGGTGGAGGGCTGGAAGAACAGTACCCCGTGGAGGGGTGGTTGAATAGTAGCCGGTGGAGCCAGGATGAACAGGAGCCCATGGATTAATAGTAGCTGGTGGAGGCAGGAGGGAGACACTGTGGTTGAACAGTCGCAGGTGGAGGCTGGAGGAGGTCGACGGTGGATGAACAATAGCTCGTGGAGGCTCGAGTGAGGTAGTAGAAGGTGGATCAACAGTAGCCATGGAGTCCCGTTTTGCGGTACGCCACACCTTCCCGATGAACAGGACCCCTGTTTCGACCGTAGGAGGTCAAAGAGAAGTCTGTTTCCTCCATTTCACGGTATGCCACACCCCTCCCGATCAACAGCACCCTGTTTTGACCGTAGGAGCTCGAACACAAGTCCGTTTCCTCCGTTTTGCGGTACACTAGACCCTTCCTGATGAACAGGACCCCATTTCGACCATACGCGGTCGAACACAAGGCCGTTTTCCTCCGTTTTGCGGTACGCCAGACCCCGTTCCGGCTGTCCCATCCAAACCAGTTGGCTCCCATTGAATACGACCCATTCCGACCCAGTTTGTTGCCTCCCGATGAACAGGACGCGCTCCGACCCTGTCACTTTGCTCCCGACGAACACGACGTTGTTTCCTCCATTCCGACCCAGCCGGTTGGTTGCCGATGAACAGGACACCGTTGCTGCCCTCCGCTGCCTCTCCATGTACACGAGCCCTTGCCGTACGTATGCGCGAGTAGGCGTTCGAGACCCCGCCCATATAAACGTATGTACGTGTACATGATATAGACGGGACTGCCTAAACAGCTACCGCACCTTACTGGGCCACGGTTCCTTGTGGCAGTATGGTCGATGGACCAGTATGTACGTACACGTTTGCGACCAGAATGACAATGCTACGTAGCTTCGACCGGGTGGGTCTCGCCTGTCAGGGAGGATAAGGAGGCACTTGCTTGCATGCGAAGATGTAGCTGGTGGGTCCGAGCTGATAGGGGGGGATTCTTTTTTTTGTGTAATAAGGAGGCACTTCCTTGTGAGCGAAGATGTAGCTGGTCGGTCCATTTGTCAGCCTCACCGCATGCAGTACTCTTCTGATGGCTCTCATTCGTTAACCACATTGACCACGCCGCGCGGACAGCTCCAGGCGGTGGACGACGGTGAGGCAGGGAACGACACGGAGCCTGGGAACATGAAGAGGGTAGTACGAGGCATGACTGGTTTGGCTGCGGTGTGAGGCTGCCGTCACTGCAGAATAACAGGGTGTGTGGGTAAGTAGAGGGATGGCCTGGCCAACGGTGGGAGTAGAAGGGGGCGGTGAGGCCTTCGCGGCAGAACAGCCGGCCACGGGAGGCAGGAGCACGCGGTGGTTTGGATGACTAGAGCAAGAAAATCAGAGGTTGAAGAAGTAGGAGGACGGTTGGATGTTAACAATCCAACGGCCACTTGTGATAGAACCATTTGTTGACTAACTTGACAAAGCCCTCTGTATGCGCCAACTTAGTAGGGACACAAGTCAACCTCCAAATCTAGTGGGCCCCAGCTGTCATGGGGAGCACTCTTTATTTTTCGCTTAATAAGGACGCACTTCCTTCCGTGCCAAGATATAGCTGCTGGGTCCCAACTGTCACTGGGAGGTACTTGCTTGCGTGTGGCCATGGACCGTGTGGGTCCTAACTGTCAGCCTCTCCATGTACATCCCTCTTCCAATGTTGTCGTTTGTTGACAACATTGACCATGCCATGCCGAGAACACCATCGCGATGGACGATGGCAAGACCCAGGAAGGGAATGACCCGGAACCGGTGAAGCCACAACAGTGGAGGGATGTGGGTGAGTAGAGGGATGGCCTAGCCAGCAGTGGGAGTAGTAGGGGCGGTGAGGCCTGCGCGGCAGCACAGCCGGCCACGGGAGGCGGGAGCAGGCGGTCCCGCTTGCACTGGATTTGGCGGCTGGAGCAAGAAGATCAGAGATTGAAGAAGCACGACGGCCGTTGGATTGACATCCAACGGTTATATCTGTTGACGTATATAATAAGTAAAAAAATCTGGCATACGCGTCAACTTAATAGGCCCAAAAGTCAAACAATTCCCTATTTTTTAATAATTTACAGCTCATTGTAACTTCTTATGCAATTTATTGCAGTCCTTTTTTTGTTGACCAGAGCTAGGGTTAAAAACTTAAATGAAATTTCACACATTTCGGTGGGGTCCAAACAATTTTTAATACCAAAATGTCGTGCCAGATTTAAAGTACTTTGAAGATATATTTAAATTAGTTTAAAGCCCAGTGAAATTGGAATCTGAAAATGTGAAAAAAAATTCAGATATTGTAAATTAATTGCGAATTTGTCGTCTGTTTTTTATATTTACAGCCCATTTCATATTACTTTCAAGATTTGCAGCCGCCTTGAAAGAGTTGCATCCCATCAGGGCGTAGAAAAATGAGTAGGCCTGGATTGGGTATTCTTCAGAAAAAATAAACTGGGCTCATTTTCAGAAAGGAAAAATAGTTGGGCTAGTCATGTGGTGAACGTAAAATATAAGCCTGGGCTAGACGGGCCATAGCCCAGTTGAAACCCTGCTCCATCTCACCAATAACAAAAAGCCAATACCACTTGAGCAGCTACGTCCCTGGTGTCAGCCGATCTTGTGTTGTTCTCATGTCTATTGACTATATACGTTGACAATATGGTGGGTCCCAGATGTGAGGAAACCACTAGGAGGAAGCATTTTCTTTTTCTATATGCTGACAATGGAGAATATAAAAAATGAGTAACTTGCTTGCGTACGGCCATGGACATGATGGGTCCCTAGTGTCATCCTCTCCATGTACAATCCTCTCCCAATTCCTCTTGTTTGTTGACCATGTTGACAATGCGAGAGGGCAACACCGCGGCGAGCGCACCAAAGCGCGCGGAGGACAATGGTGAGGCCTCGGACGCCGGCGTTAACGATTTAGTTGACGGTGGGGCGGCAATGCGTGTGCTGAGGCACACCCAGCCGTACATGGGAGGCGGAAGCAGGCGACCCCGCCGGCGCTGGTTTGGTTTTGGCGGCTGGAAGAAGACGATACTAAAGAAACACGACAGGCTGTAAAAGCAGCAGGAGTACTTAACAACCTTAACTGAAACCAGCAAGGGCACTTAACAACCATAGCTGAAAGAAGTATGAGTACTTATACAAGTTCAACCGTACAAAGCACGCGTCGAACAGTGCTACTTTTCCTACAGTTAACCAAGGGTGAGGCCACCAAAGCCCCAGGAGAAGGCCCAGGCGCCACCCCGCGCATCCACAACCTTCTAAAAGCGGCTGCATCTCGCAATGTGGTCAATAAATAGGATATTCAGTTTAGAGCCTTGGAAAAGCAAGAGCATAACCTCATGTCCGATTCTCCAAGGTGGACGGGCCTTCATTATTTGAGACCACCCATGAATAAGTATATTTTCACCTCCAAGGGGAATGGAGTAGGTCGACATAAACATCATATTGTGACCAAGCGCAAGTCTGACCTAACCATGGTCAGACATCTGTATAGGAACAATAGAACTGGGCAGTTTCTGTTTCAAGAATATCACAGCTGTACTATTGTGTATAAGCAAGAGGTTATGAACAAAATATATAACAGAAAACGGCTCGTATCAAAAGTTTCTCGACACAGTTGGACCTGTTCAATGTGTGCAGCAGTGGCACACATATCCCACATGGCCTTCCACCATTGAAATGCCCCACAAGGACCTCAAGACGATCAATAAAGTGTAGGAACTTGTGGATGTCGTCCCAGTCAACTTCAGTGCCATCAGTAATAGTCAAGTTCTTATAGAATAACAAACGAGTAGCATTCTTAATGTCGGGGGTTGGGTGCGACATATGCCAAAGGATGGCTTATCATGGTGGGGGCGAGTAGAACGTAGCCGGTGCCTGGAAACGAGATGAGGTGAAGACATGCACGCCAGCGGATCTTACCCATCTTCAGGGCTCTCCGAGGAGATAACACCCCTACTGCTGCTCTGTGGGGTCTCCGCATGGTCACTAAGGCAAAGTGAGTACAAGGTTGCTCCTTGAGCTATTTCTGGAGGTAGGAGAAGGCAAGGCTAGCCCTCTTCTCCCTATGTGATCTGGTCTAGTGCTAATGGATTCGAACCCTTTGCATGGGTGCCCTAGGGGGTTTATATAGGCCTACCCCCCAGGGGTACAATGGTAAAACCGGCTGGGTGCGGGTCCCAGCCGTCTGTCTCTCAGGCCGCCGTCTTCTCCGCCGACTACTGGGGCCCGCCGACTGGTGGGTCCCACCGACTTGCCTGGTACGGGGCCGACAGCCCTTGTCCGCCGCGGGCGGGTCTTGTCGGCTGATTACTGTAGCCGTGCTTCTAATGACGCTGGCTTGGTCATGGGGTCATGGCAACAGTGCCGCCGCCTGACGGGCGATCACTATTGCCATTCCCCGTCGTGTCTGGTTAATGGCGTGTGGGGCCCGTGGGAGGGGCCGGCCGACTCCTGGGGGCCGACTCCCAATGGGTCCGTCTCGTGGCACTCTTGCCGTCTCTAGTTCTCCCGTTGACTGGTGGGTCCCGCCGTCTCTGGGTCGTACAGACAGACCGTCGTGGGCACAGGGCTCCGCCCCCAAGGGCTGATGTCAGGGCCAGCATGGCAACAGTGCCGCGCCGGACGGAGATCTCCGTGGGTACAGCGCACTGTGGCCATGCCACCCTTAATTAACAGGGTGGTTGGAGTCGCAGGCCGACTCCCTATAGCCGGGCTCTCCGGAAGTCGCTGGACAGGAGTCGGCTCATCTTGGAGTCGCCTCTGGGGCTCGACTCGTCTTGGAGTCGCCTCTAGGACTTGGCTCGTCTTGGAGTCGCCTCTGGGACTCGGCTCGTCTTGGAGTCGCCTCTGGGACTCGAGGGGTGCAGCCTGCCCCGATGTCTTGAAAGGTTCTGGGACTCGGGTGTGCCTACCCGTGGCCCATTACTCTGACAGTAGTCCCCGAAGCTGGTGAGGCTCCGAGGGTGACATGTCGTGGGGCCTCAACAGTTTCATTCTTCCTGTGGTGGAATTTGGGCCCTGCTTGCCGTCTTCCTTCTGGCCGACTATCCGGAGTCGGACTCGTAGAGGGCCGTCTTCCCCCCTAAGGAGTTTGAAAATCGCGGCAGGAACCAGGCGGCGTGCCTGATATGCTTCCCCGCAGTCGCTCGCCGCGGACCCGTCGCGCGGCGCCACGTGGCAGGGGCAGTCTGCCCACCCACGCGCGCGACGGGACAGGCCGTTGGGCGGGGCCCGCCACTACCGCGCCTCGGCCCACAAACGGATCCGTTGCCGCCACGCGGACGGTTGGGTTTCCCACATCGTTACTGCGTGCAATAACTTCGTGGGGTAAATCGTGGGGGGCGTGGGGTCCCGCGCGCAGTTAATCCCACGCCCACCCCATCGGCTTCTCAGCCTAGGGGCCTATAAGTAGGCGGGGGGAGCGGGACGGCGAAACACACGCGCCCATTCTTCCCTGCTCCCCCGCTTCCTCTTGCCTCTTCTTCCTCTTGTCGTCGTCGCACCAAACCGCGCCGCGCCCGCAGCGATGAGTTCTTCCTCCGCCGCCGCGGCCCCTGCCGTGCGCTCCGGCGTGTGGGACGGCTCCGAGGTGGACGACGACCTCATCGAGCTCCTCCGCAAGACGCGTCGGCTCCCCGGCGTGAACCTGGTGCGAGCCCGTGCCGCGCCGGCGAGGGAAATAAGGCCGGCGCTGGAGGAGGGCGAGCGGGTCATATTCCGCTCGCACCTTATGCGCAGCCTGGGGCTGCTGGCGAGCGGTTTCTTCCGCTCCTTCCTGGAGTTCAACGGGCTCCAGCCGCACCACCTTACTCCGAACACGGTGGTGCTGCTAGCCGCCTTCGCCACCCTGTGGAGGGTTTCCTTGGCGTTCTCCCCACCATCGAGTTGTGGGGAGAGTTCTTCCAATCCAGGCTCGGTATGCACGTCGCCGGCGCGCCGGCTCAGTGCGGTGCCTTCATCGCGATGCGAAGGTCGACCGCCGACAATCCATTCCCCTCCATCGCGCTGATCAAGTCAGTGAAGATGTGGCAGCGGTCATACTTCTACGTGAAGAACGTCGCCCCAGAGGGCGACTGGGTCAACCTGCCGCCCTACGAAGCCGGCACGCCGGCTGGGAGGCTTCCCAGCTGGTCCCACCAGGCCAAGACGCTGACTCCTGCAGGTGCTGCCGCCGTTGCGCGACTCCGAGTGCTGACGCAGTCGGAAGGCTTGGTTGGGGCCGACTTGTTGGCCGCCTTCATGGCGCGCCGAGTCCTCCCCCTCCAAGGCCGACCTCATCTGATCAGTCAGATGAGCGACCACTGGGACCCGAGTCGGATGTGCACCAGGGACATGCCCCACGCGGAGGTGGCGAACATGGTGAACCATATCGCGAACTGCGAGCTCGCGGCGGACTGGCAGTTTGGCAAAGAGCCGTACTCGCGCGCCAACCCCCTGCCAGTGGTAAGTCGTGTTTTTTGTTCTTCTGTTTTTCTTCTGTGGTCGAATCCGACTTCTAATCCTCTTGGTTTCTTCGAGTCAGAACCCCCTCATCCAGCCGGCAGCCGACGCCTCGGGACCGCCCCGTGAGTTCGTCCCCGACCGAGCGGAGAGCAACGTCGACGACCCCGACTTGGGGGCGGCGGTGATGGAGGCCGACGCCGAAGGCGGAGGAGGAGGAGCGGAAGGCAGCTTCAGGCCCTTGGCCACCTTCGCCAACTGGCCCGAGGACGACGCCGAAGGGGAAGTCGCCCCGCGCCACCAATCGAAAGCCGGCCATCCAGGCGCGAGTTCCTCCGCCGGCTTGGCCGGTCAAGTCGGCACGAAGAAGCGTCGGGCCGGGCCGAGTTCGCTTGGCGGCCGGCCGAAGAAGTTCAAAGGGGCGGCCGCCGCGACCAAGCGGGAGGAGGCGGTCGTGAAGGCCAACCGCTTCCGCAAGGAAGTGAAGAAACCGCCACTAGTCTCTGCGTAAGTGCTCTCTGCCTTCGTCTTGTTTTCTTTGATGAATCTTTTCCGAGTCTTTTATATTCCTTCTTTGCTCCAAGGCCCCCCTTTCCCTTGAGAGGGTCGCAATCCCCTCCGTCATGGGGTCGGCCGAGACGTCCGCCAATACTCGGCGGATTGACCCCGCCGCCGATCTCCGGGAGGCGATGGAGCGAAACGCGCAGGAGAAGCGCGACGAGGAGGAGGCCGGCCGTCTGGAGAAGGCGGAGGCCGAGAAGGCGGCGGTCTCCGCCCAGAAGAAGCTGGAAGAGGTCGAAGCCACCGTCGCAGCAAGACAGCGGGCTGAGGAGACCGCGCACCGCCAATCGGCGTTGCTTGTCATCCCGCTGAACTCCGCACCGCCGCCCCCGGAGTTCACGGGGCAGACTGGAGAAGCCGGTGGGGAGAACCCCATCATGGAGAAGGACGGTGGCAAGGCCTCCGCGTCGGGCACGGCCACGCCACCACCGCCGCCTCCGCCGCCGTTGGGGAGCGCACATGGTAAGCAGCCGGCAGGCCCGCCAGTGCCGCCGACTGAAGATGAGGCCGTGGCGAAGCTGCTCCTTCAAGTCGCCTCACTGGCGCGCCGCCGCCTTGAGAAGGCGATTTCGGCGCCACGCCCCTTGGAGGCCGGCGCCGCCAGCTCGGCCATCCCAGATGCCGAGGCGACAAGCGCTGCGCCTGATTCTGGTGAAGGCTTGATAGACGGCTTAAGGAGGCGCTGAAGAGCGACGCCGGATGGTATCGCTTGGCGGGTGGAGCCGACTCGTGCCAAGGCGTCTGCTTGGTCATTGTCATTTCTAGGCACGTGAAGGAACTCGCACCCCTCGAAGTATCTGCTGAGTTGCTGCACCAGGAAGCGGTAGCTCGCCATGTTTGCATCTTTAGCGTCCCAGTCGCCAGATGACTGCTGGACCACCAAATCAGAGTCGCCATAGCACAGGATCTGGCGAATGCCGAGTTCTTTGGCAAGCCGGAGCCCGTGAATGAGCGCCTCGTATTCGGCGACATTGTTGGAGGCGGCGAAGTGGATCTGTAGCGCATACTTGAGCTTGTCGCCTTTGGGGGAGGTGAGGACAACGCCGGCTCCCAAGCCGGTGCGCATCTTGGAGCCGTCGAAATGCATCCACCAATGGGTGGAGTCGGGCGCTGGTGATAGGTACTGGGTCTCGGCCCAGTCGACGAGGAAGTCGGCCAGTGCTTGCGACTTGATGGCGGTGCAGGGCTGGTAGTAGATGGTGTAGGGAGCCAACTCTATGGCCCATTTGGCCACTCGGCCAGAAGCATCTCGGCTCCCAATGATCTCGGCCAGCAGGGCTGTGCAAACCATAGTGATTGGATGCTCTTGAAAGTAAGGCTTCAACTTCTTGGCGGCAAAGTGCACACCGTAGCACATCTTCTGGTAGTGGGGGTAGTTCTGCTTGGAGGTCAACAGTACCTCGCTCAGGTAATATACCGGTCTCTGGACAGGGAGCGCCTTGCCTTCCTCCTTGCGCTCGACTACAATGATTGTGCTAACAACCCGGCTGGTGGAGGCAATGTATAGGAGCATGGGCTCTTTAGGAGTCGGAGCCGCCAGCACAGGGGGAGTAGTCAACATCTTCTTCAGCTGGAGAAATGCTTCATCCGCTTTGTGGTTCCACTCAAAAAAGGTGGTCTTCTTCATCAGTTGGTACAAAGGGAGAGCCTTCTCGCCCAGCCGACTGATGAATCGGCTGATGGACGCTAAACAGCCGGTGAACTTCTGCACATCTAACAATCGGCTGGGTACCTCCATCCTCTCGATGGCCTTGATCTTCACAGGGTTGCACTCTATGCCGCGTTCAGAGACCAGGAAGCCAAGGAGTTGGCCGGCTGGTACTCCGAAGATGCACTTCTCAGGGTTGAGCTTGATCTGGAATCGGCGCAGGTTCTCGAAGGTTTCTTTGAGGTCTTCCATTAGTGTCCCACGCTTTTCCGTCTTCACCACTACATCATCTACGTAAACGTGGGCGTTTCTGCCGAGTTGCTTGAGGAGGCACTTCTGCATGCAATGCTGAAAGGTGGCACCGGCATTCCTTAAGCCGAACGTCATGGTCAGGTAGCAGAAGGCTCCGAACGGCGTGATGAAGGCGGTCTTCAGTCTGTCTGCCGGGCTCAGTTTGATCTGGTGATACCCTGAGTATGCATCTAAGAAGCTCAACAGCTCGCATCCGGCTATGGAGTCTATCACCTGATCAATTCTCGGCAAAGCAAACGGGTCCTTGGGGCAGGCTTTGTTGAGGCTTGTGTAGTCAATACACATCCGCCACTGCTTGTTCTTCTTCAACACCAGGACCGGGTTTGCCAACCATTCTGCAAAAAAATACCTCCATGATGAAGCCGGCGGCCAGGAGCCGGGCTATCTCTTCTCCAACAACTCTTCTCTTCTCTTCTGACAGGCGGCGCAAGGGCTGCCTGACGGGCTTCACATCAAGTCGGACATGTAACTTGTGCTCGGTGAATTCCGTCGGTACACCTGGCATGTCTTTAGGGGACCATGCAAAGATGTCTCAATTCTCACGGAGGAAATCGACGAGCTCGCCTTCCTATTTGTTGTCAAGGGACTCTGGTCTCTTTGGCCGGCTTGAACGAGCCCTCAGCTTCCGACTCCTTGGGGTCGGGCGACATCTCTGGCTGCTTGCCGGCCATTGCCACAACTCGGTCAAGAAGCCGCTTCTCAGCTGCGATTACCAAGGACTCGGCCAGCTGACTGCTCTCAGCTGCACAAGCGGACGACTTCCTGTAGTCGCCGGCGACGGTCAGAATCCCCTTGGAACTCGGCATCTTCATCTTGAGGTAGGCGTAGTGGGGGACTGTCATGAACTTGGCCAGAGCAGGTCGGCCAAGCAACGCATGGTATGGGCTTTCGAGGTGCACCACTTCAAACCAAACGGGCTCTCGGCGGAAATGATCTTTGTCCCCGAAGAGGACGTCTATCAGGATCTTGCCGATTGGGGAGCAGGAAAGGCTAGGTACAATGCCGTGGAACACAGTCCAGCTGCTCTCCAGCTGTCTTGCTTGATTCCTAACTTCTCCATGGTATCCTTGTACAGGATGTTGAAGCTACTGCCTCCATCTATCAACACTTGCGAGAAGCGAGCGGCCCGCCTATCTATGGCTAGAGTAGCACCCAAAACCAAGGCGTAGGAGCCTGGATTCGGCATCACCTCTGGGTGATCAGCTCTGCTCCAACTGATAGGCTTCTCAGACCAATGCATAAATTCTGGAGTATCTGATGCTACTGCATTCACCTCTTGCTGCTGCTGCCGCCTGCTGCGTCGATCGTCCGCCACACTGGTGAACACCACATAAGCTCCGTGCTCTTCTGGGTACTCATCTCGTACTGCGCCGACTGGCCTGGCAGCCGGCTGCTGGGCAGGCGGTGGAGGCGGTGGCCTAGCAGGCGGGGGAGGAAGGAGGCCATCTCCCTTGGCTATTCTGGTGAGCCAGTGGCATTTTAGGGTGGTGTGTTTTGACGGCTTCGCGCCGCTGTGGAACTTGCAGGGACCATCTAGAGTCTGCTCGTAAGAGAAGGCCGGCAACCAGTTGGACTTGCCGCCTTTCTGTCGCTTGGTCGGAGGCTGCCCCTCTGGCTGCTGGTCTTCGACTGTCGCAACCTGCCGGCTGCTGGAAGTCGGCTGTGTGGCCTTGCGCTTGTTGTCGTTCTGTTGTTGTCGCCTACTGGCGTCTCCAGCCGGAGTTCTGGGAGCCTGAGGGGCCGTTTTGCCAGTCGCACTGACTTGAATCTCCGTCTTCATGGAGGAGTCGGCCGTGGCGTACTTGTCTGCTATGATCAGCAGCTCGTCGAGGGTCTCTGGCTCGTCGTAGAGTAGCTTGTGCTTGAGGAGGGTGCCTTCTCCGCACCCGGCGGTGAAGTACTCGATAGCCTGCACCTCGTGCACGCCCTCGCGGGAGTTCCGGAGCTCGGCCCAGCGCATGAGGTAGTCGCGTGTTGACTCGTCTGGGCCTTGCACGCACGGGGAGAGCTGGCGAGGCTTGGGAGGTCGCTTGTACGTGCTTGTGAAGTTGCGGACGAAGGCTTCGGTGAAGTCGACCCAGCTGTTGATGCTGCGGGGCTTCAGACTGTTCAACCATGTCCGGGCCGTGCCCTGGAGCATGAGTGGAACATACTTCACGGCAACTCGCTTGTTGTCGTTCGCTATGTTGACGGCCATGGAGTAGTCAACTAGCCAGTCTTCCGACTTCACGGAGCTGGTATACTTGGGCGTGTCTCGGGGGAGCGTGAACCCTTTGGGGAAGGGCTCGTCTCGGATGCGAGGTCCGAAGCAGGGCGGACCCAACTCGTCTTCTTCTTCCAGCGCCAGGGATCGGTGGAGTCGGTCGATCCAGTGGCGGGGTCGTTCTCTCCGACCCCCTCTCGGCGGCCAAGGCGGCCACCGAGAGTCGGATGCTCAACGGGTGGCGGGAAGACTCGCCTTTCTCTTCATGGTGGAGGAGGCAGATAGTCACCCTGCCGTTCCACTGCTCTCGGGCGGCCGTCTTGGTCGCGCTCGATGGTGATGCGAGTCCGACTGTGGCTGATAGCCGGCTCTTTGTCTTTTCTTTCGCAGACTCCGCCAGTCGGCGTCCGAGACGTCGCGCCTTGATCTCAGCGGGGAGGCAGGTCGTCGTTCGGTTGCCGCGGCGCCTCCGTGCGGCCACCGACCGCATTCTGCGCGACAGCCGCGTCAAGGAGCTGCTGGACTCGCTCCGTCATCATGCGGCGCTCTTCGCCTTCAAAGTTTTTCAGCTCGTCAGTCGCCGCCTGGGCGGCGCGGATGTTCTCCACAGGCGTGGCATACACGGGGTGATTGGCCCCGAATAGGTTGGCGATGGCCACGCCGTGCTGCCAGATCGTGCCTAGGCGGCTAGGCCCAGTTGGAGCCGGCGAGCCGCCCACAGCGCGATCCATCTCACGCAGGTAGGCTTCTGACAAGCGCCTCATGCTTGCCAGCTTCTTCGCGCCTTCGATGATCTGAAGGCGGCGTGTCTCCAGCGTCTCGGCGTCAGTGTCCTCCGGAATAGGCGCGGTCAGGTCTTGCAGAGCTGCGTCGAGTGGGTCATGGGCTCCCTCACCGGAACGCTCTTCGTGACTGATGACGAGCACCTCCGTGACGGCGCTTCCGCCGCTCTCCTCATGAGGGAGCGTCTCGTCATAGACCACCACATTGGTGGGGAACGCGTCGAGCGACGCGGCGTCGGAGTCGACCAGCATTGGGTCAGTGGAGCCTACGGACTCCAAGTCCACGGCAGGCTCGCCGGTGAAGTGGAGCTGGTCAAGGAGGCCCGCGAGGAGGCTCTCGGGGCCGCCCGTGCCTGCGTCGGATGCTGGCTCATCGAAGAGGCGAACCTCACCGACAAGTTCGGCGAGGCAGCTGGCTGCGCAGGCGGCCTCAGCGCCGCGCAGCACATCGATGCAGACTTCGTCTGGCAAGCCTTGCTGCCTGCGCTCGCCAGGGAGGAAAAGGGTTCCCGTCCAGAACAGATCTCCGGATGATGGTGCACCTCGCCCCACGGTGGGCGCCAAATGTCGGGGGTTGGGTGCGACATATGCTGAAGGATGGCTTATCATGGTGGGGGCGAGTAGAACGTAGCCGGTGCCTGGAAAGGGGATGAGGCGAAGACATGCACGCCGGCGGATCTTACCCAGCTTCAGGGCTCTCCGCGGAGATAACACCCCTACTGCTGCTCTGCGGGGTCTCCGCATGGTCACTAAGGCAAAGTGAGTACAAGGTTGCTCCTTGAGCTGTTTCTGGAGGTAGGAGAAGGCAAGGCTAGCCCTCTTCTCCCTGTGTGATCTGGTCTAGTGCTAATGGATTCGAACCCTTTGCATGGGTGCCCTGGGGGGTTTATATAGGCCTACCCCCCAGGGGTACAATGGTAAAACCGGCTGGGTGCGGGTCCCAGCCGTCTGTCTCTTAGGCCGCCGTCTTCTCCGCCGACTACTGGGGCCCGCCGACTGGTGGGTCCCGCCGACTTGCGTGGTACGGGGCCGATAGCCCTTGTCCGCCGCGGGCGGGTCTTGCCGGCTGCAGATTACTATAGTTGTGCTTATAATGACGCTGGCTTGGTCATGGGGTCATGGCAACAGTGTCGCCGCCTGACAGGCGATCACTGTTGCCATTCCCCGTCGTGTCTGCTTAATGGCGTGTGGGGCCCGTGGGAGGGGCCGGCCGACTCCTGGGGGCCGACTCCCAATGGGTTCGTCTCATGGCGCTCTTGCCGTCTCCAGTTCTCCCATTGACTGGTAGGTCCCGCCATCTCTGGGTCGTACAGACAGGCCATCGTGGGCACAGGGCTCCGCCCCCAAGGGCTGATGTCAGGGCCGGCATGGCAACAGTGCCGCGCCGGACGGAGATCTCCGTGGGTACAACGCAATGTGGCCATGCCTACCCTTAATTAACAGGGTGGTTGGAGTCGCAGGCCAACTCCCTATAGCCGGCCTCTCCGGAAGTCGCTGGACAGGAGTCGGCTCATCTTGGAGTCGCCTCTGGGACTCGGCTCGTCTTGGAATCGCCTCTGGGACCTGGCTCGTCTTGGAGTTGCCTCTGGGACTCAGCTCGTCTTGGAGTCGCCTCTGGGACTCGGCTCGTCTTGGAGTCACCTCTGGGACTCGAGGGGTGCAGCCTGCCCTGATGTCTTGAAAGGTTCTGGGACTTGGGTGTGCCTACCCGTGGCCCATTACTCCGACACTTAACTTTGAAATAACCTACATGGGTCACCAATTATAAGAAATATTAGTTAGAAGTAGCATCTTCGAGAGAGAAGGGAATCACAAATCGTTGCTACTTCTAAAGTTAAATTGTGATTAGTTAGACAGAATAGGTGGATTAAGAAGTAATCAAGGCAACAAGCAAGAACCAGATACAAAACTAACATCGATGAACTACTGGAATGCCGTCGGGATGGAAGATCACAGTGAAGATGAGACCAGGTTCTGCTATTTCCATCAACATTCGTCCGCCAACTTTTAGTCCGTAACGCTTGAGAAAGTTTATCCAAATTCGGCCATAAAAAAAGCAGCGATATTCTTGGTTCATGAACCCGACTCGAAACTTATATCCATGGCTTGTCTTTAATGTTACCATTAAATTGGTGTATTCAGTTATGGCAAGGCCGACCATCTTGAGTACATGTGTTCTGGCAAAGCAAGGAATGCACTGCAGGAAAAATAATATGAGAACACAATGTATTCGCTATCCAAATCTAGAAATAATTTCCTCCTTCACGTTAGTGTTGACCATGGTACTAGTACCTTTTATCCAAATATAGCAATCCAAATTTCCAAATTAGTCGACAACATGTTCGAAAAACCCCACCCTCTTGGATATAAAAGAGGATTCTAGGAACATATTGTGCGCGTTTTAAAATCCCGTGTTACGATGAGAAGGAACAAGTGTGGCGTCTCGCCGAGGGTGTAGAAACCTGTAGGGTCCTCGCACTTTGGGCACTGCAAATGAAACATACTAGATTCAGTAGGAAGAAAAATGCATAAACGGTGGCGGCTGCCATCCTAGGATTACCCGCAACCAAGGGACTTGGATTTATCGGGGATGGATGAAGAATTCGTACCTGGTTCTCCATGAGAAAACCCTATGCAATCTCTGGGAGGTGGTTTTCTTTGAACAAGCAGACAAGGAGAAGGGGATTCAGGCCCAGTGAGATAGGGGTTTTTCTCTGAACAAGAAGACGAGGGAGAAGGGGATTCAGGCCCAATGAAATATTGCTACTTCATCCGTCCAGCTTACTACTAAAGCTGGAAAGGTGGGGGTTTTTGTGATTTCACGGCTCATTGGGAATTACTGCGGCGCTATGACCGGGGTGAGTCTACCATGCAGTTGTGCACTCTAATTTGGTGCATGGCACGTGGACCCCATTGTCGGATGCCCCACATATCAGCGAAAGGAAGTAGAAAGGCAGGAGTAACTAGTTACACATAAATATATTTTTGACAGGGAGATACTCCCTCTGTAAAGAAATATAAAAATCTTTTATATCACAACTTTATACATAAGAAAAATCAAGGGGAATATATACAACATAATATGGGGGTTCAGCTGAGAATATAATACTCAAACAGGCTCACGGTTCTGGACTTTGGGCCACAGGCCGATGGGCCTGCATGTTTGGCGGCCCATGTGTTCTAACTCAGCACATTTCATATTGCAAGCGATCGGTACAGCGCAGGTTTTAGATGTTGTCGCAAGGCGAATACAGAAAATTGAATAAAGCACGGCAGCTGTTAGAATGAAATCGAATGACAGTTCCTAACCAGCAATCAGAGTTGCAATTCTATCAACGATATCCTACGTGATAAATAATATTGTAGTACTACTTATACACACATGACACTTGTTTCACCATGCCATATTATTACATCAAAATCTCTCGTAGGATAGATCAGTTCAGCAGTTGCGTGCTGCTATTGAAGAATTTCAAAGTTGATTTGGACCAGCTCTCCTTGCCGAGAAAGTTCGATTTTGACATCGTCCCCTACCGCAAGATTTGATTTAGATTTGAACCTTGACCATCCTTTAGCATCAATCATCATGCGACCATCCTTTGTGCTTATATATTGAGTAGGTTCATTCACACCAAGGTTGCGCATGGTAAGAGAAACTTGGCCACGGTCGCCCGGATTGTTGAACGACTCCCCCGTTGCTCTAAGAATTCTCTGTTTGCAAACAAGAAGATATACACAAACAGTTAGATCAACACAATGAATCATGTGAAACAACATGGAAAGAAAAAACAACGAAACACTTGGACGGCCAATGCTTACCAAGAAGGTGGAGATGTCAGTTTTTGTAAGGACTTTGGTATATGCAGTGCGAACTGCAACCTAGTCTGTTGCCGGTGCAACTGCTGGTTTCGTTGCTGCTGCACGGGCCGAAGCAGATGCAAGTGCAACTTCAAGTGTTGGTGGAGGTGCCGGAGCCGTTGCTGGTTCCCATGCCGGTGCGACTGGTAGTGTCACTGCTGCTGCCGGAGGTGGTGCTCCTTGTGAAGCTGGTGCTGGTGTCGGGGCAGGTGCCGGTGTCGATGCCTGATCCTCCGGTAGATTAGCCTGCTCCGCTGACGCGGTCGGTGCCCAATCCTCAAGTGGATCATACTAAGGTGCTTCTATTGTCAGTGCTAGAGCAAGTGCCATTGGAGAAGGTGCCGGTGCTCGATTCGTTGCTGAAGGTGGTACCGATGTGCAAGACAGCAGTGATCGTCTCTAGTCTGCTATGGTCAGCTTTCTAACTTGACTAGGCTCTGTGACCGTGATCCGGTCTTTTTCTTCATTTCTTTTAAACACGAGAAGGACTAATTGTGGCGTGTTTGTTAAACCAAACTGCAGTTCATCATAGAGCTACAGATTGTACTCAGACAACAGACTGATCCAATTGTGTCCATTAATATAAGTGATGGATAGTGCCTTCATTACTGGCATGACATAAGATGTGAAACCTGCAAAAATAACCATCATAGAGGAAACCAACCGGTTTATTCTATGATAAATGTCACATGGCAAAACCTGCATCGTAAAATTGCAGCAAAAGTAAGAAAACATGACAATAAATTAATAAGATTTAGACAGTAAATCAATAAGATTTACTTGATGTGCACGAGTGAATCCTTACCAGGAAATCACTATGTTCAAGTTGTAAACAGAAGATTGATTGTCCAATTACGCTTGGCATGCAGGACACCCGCTTACTCCCACAAGCAGGACAGTCCAAAGGTCCTCATAAATCGTATGGACCAAACATCCATGGGACTGGAAATCCTGGTGGGTGCGATAAACCCTGCAATGCATACAGATATTGGAGTTTAACCATAATTGATAAACCATCCTCACAAAAAGTATGATCTGGATATTTCAAAATATACAGACTGAATTGACTTGACAGACATTAACATAGACTGTTCTCAGGACTCACCAGACAACAAAAGCGGCGGTACTAAACAATACAGGGTTTACACACACAAATCAAGTACTGAACAATAGTACTTACTACAGACAAGCAAAGTTACACTAATTAAACTCTACAGACTATTTCTTGCCACTGACCTATGGGATGTGCCCCGCATAACTGACTAGGCCATGGACTTCGTGAGAGATGTCTACCAGCACCATCACCATCTTGTCAACCTTGGAGAACCTAACAGAGTGGTCTTTCCAATCATAAACATGACGATGAAGACAGTCCGCATCAGATTTGTCAGGAAGCTTTACAAGAACCACACCCTTCGTAATCGAAGGCATAGCCATGAAATTGTTGTGGCCAAGTACACCCTCGAGAACATGCTTGACAACAATGCTACTGGAAAACACTAGTTCAGGACATGTGTGACAAGGACACAACAGCTGGATAGTATAGCAGTACAAATCATCCTCAGGTCTTCCAGTTAACACAGCATGACTTTGAGAACTTCATCTCCACCGTGAACCTGGTTCTAATTCAAACAAAAACCAAATATTTTATTACTACCTCCGTTCAGAAATATAAGATGATTTTCGATATTATACTCCATATAAGACTACATATACGCACAGAAATGAGTGAACAAAGACACTAGAACATGTCTTCAAAGGCATGAGACAGCGGGATTACTTGCAATATCCATAACACAAGTTACTAAGGCTAATATACTCTCTTAAAAGGTCACATTAATGTTCATAAAGTTGTTGAAAGTAATCTATAAGAAATCAATGTCAACCTCTCACATGTTTTGGTCAAAAGAGGAATTTCTAACCGTCATTTGGCACACAAAAATCAGATGCAAGATCACCCAGAAATTTGTACTACTAGTACTAGTACTGTGTATTAGCTGAAAAAACACGATCAAGATCGAGAAAAAGATCGTCAAGAAAAGATATTACCTGGACTTTCTTAATGAGGGATCTCGGAGATATCGAGGAGGGCTTGGACAGGGTGATGGCCTTGAGCTTGTCTGCAGTAGTCTCGACGGGGTGCTTGCACTACTTCATACCCTAAGCCTCGACGGTTTTGGCCAGAGCCATAGCCATCATTTCGGCCGGTGCTCCAGGGTCCATCAAGAAACTATCAAATAGAAATAAAGAAAAGAAACCATAATCGCAAACCCAGAAAAAGAACAGAGAGGGAGCTATTGGATCATTTTCAGGGTTGCAAGACTGGGCCTTGGCCAGAATCAACACCACGGATGTGCTCACCGTTCCTCCTTTGGGAGTGAAGAACAATGGTAGAAGCAAGTCAGGGTATTCTTGAAGAACTGAGGAAAGGGAGAAGTGAGTTGGGGTTTTCTCCAAGAGAGGAAGCTGAGGGAGAAGAGTGAAATGATGGTTGCTTTGTCCATCCAACTTACTGCTAGAAAGGTGGGGGTTTTGTGATTTGACGGCTCATTGGGCATTACTGCGGCGTTCGATCGGAGTAGTCTACACGACAGCCACTTGAACTTACATAGTGCTCCTACTACTAGGCATGTGCAGTGGTTCATACATCAGTAGTATTGTACTACATAATCTTCTTGCCAGTGTAGTAATACATGAAGACAACAAATGATGTATTGCATATGTCAACTATATCAACAGTAATGCAACATAGTACCCCTTTTTTGACTGTCTGGTCGAGAATGAACGGTGAGATCAATGTTAAAGAATTAGGTCTATAGCGCACGGAGAGTACAGTGCCACAGTACTCCACGGAACATGAACTATATGAAGCACGAATCAGTGTTAGGCAGGCCGTATGAAGGGTGCATGGGATGGGAGCAAAAGTTCCCTTCTTGACACACTTGCGGGTGTTTGGCAGAGTGCATCAAGGGTGCATGAGTCCACACTAGTAGGTTAACACAAATACACTAGGAGCATGCATGAAGAGGGGTGTTGAGACAAGTATGCACGAAGAGGGAACAACTATATTGAGATGAGAATGCAACCAAACACACCCACACGCTTTTTGCTACAGTGACTGATCTGCACCGTCTGAGTTTGATCCAATGGTCATGTTGCGCCGAGACATGGACATGCCCATGCAGAGGATGACTCAACACCACCGAAGTCCCTCTGCTTCTCGAGGCACACGATGTTGGTGATGCAGGGGGGCACCGCCTGCAGACCCCACTCCCGGTCGACGGGAGCCAGCTCGTCAAAGACGGCGTCCAATGGCATGAATGGATTCTGGTGACGGAGCCCTGAGAGGATTCGCCCAGTAACGGCGACGGCAGCCGGCAACCCCTCCTTGTCCAGCTCCGCCCCACCATCACGCGGAGACGCTCAGCTCCTCGGAGATGTAGGTGAAGAAGGAGACTAGATCAGGAAGCCGCAGCTCATTGAAGTCGACGGGGTGGTTGAACGGGTTTAGCCCGACGGCCAACATGGTAGCGCTAGCACGACGGTAGGCATCACGCAACCGCAACACGTGCGTGGCAACATGGTCCACCATGTGGCTGAGGCGATCCTAGACCTCGTCACGATCGGCCCGCATGCGCTCCAGCCGGCTCGCCTGACCGCCTATCGTATCTCCCGCTTTTGCAGCAATGCTGCCGACGCCTCGAGCATCTTTGTGGTGGGCACCTGCCGCTTTTGAAGCTCCGTGAACTCCCGCACATAAAGGAGGAGCATGCCACTCCTCTCCTCGAGCTCACGGAGCTCCACATCCTTGGCCCTGAGCTCCACATCCTTGGCCTGGAGCTCCTGTGTCAGGCGACTCACCTCAGACTCCATGATCTGGTGCGCCGCCATGGAACTAGGTAGAAGCAATGGGGAGAGGAAGCAAAGGAAGCGAAACGGCTAAAGGCAATGCAATCTACGGGAAGGCAGAGGGAGCCAGCCGAGGAGCGGGGTGAATCTTTTCGTTTTCACCATGGGAAAACACCAGTCGACGACTTTTCATATCAAGGAGCAGTGGGTTTTACAGGCGGAGTCATCGTGATAATAGCTGTTGTGCCTTCTCCCGACAATCAAAAAATAAAAATCCTAACGCGCCTGCCGCACCCAAAGACTAGAGCAACGCCGCGGTGGATATTTAAATTTACCTGCCGACAAGGAGAATAAAAAAGGTGAAAAAACAAATGTGGCGGTGGCCTAGCTAATCGATCGCACTAGCCCAACTAGCTAGCCACCGTGCTTCACTGATGTACTCGGCGGGAAAGGTGGTCTTTCATGATTTGATGACACATTTACTTGCTTTGGCGCTACGACCAAGGAGGACCCAGAAAATGCGCGGTAGGGCGTCCCATGTCTCGCAATGAAGAAAATATGCATGCACCACCCAGGAGGACCCCAAAACTGTGCAGTAGGATGTGCCACGTCTCGGCACCGAGGAAAAATCTGTGTGTAAAAATATACTGTACCAGACGTACTACCTATGGTTCGACCTCGGGACCCAGCCAGTCGGTCGAAAACACCCCACTATCCACACAACTTCATCATGCTAACGTGGCACGAAGGATAGGTGTGGTTAGCTCCATCTCGACCAGCCACAACGTCTCTTGTTCTAAGAGATTCCTCTATTTTCCAAGCTTTTTTAGTTATAATAACACCACGGCAAGCTCACGCCGCTCTTCGTGTGTGCCCATGCATCTAAAGGAGATGATGGAGAGGAGAGAGAGATCGCAGACATGCGACCCACCAGTAAGTGAGTCAACGGTCAAGTGCGTGTTGACGAGCCACTCCCTCTACTCTACTCAACGTAATATTGTATAAAATCAAGTTATTATGGGACAAAAAGCCAATAACCATTGTTGTTTCAGGCTATCGACTTACGCTTTGTAGTCCAGGTTGCCAACTCGAATCTCGTCTTCTAGATTTGTTAGTTTTAGGTCCAAATTTGATCAATGACAAGTGGGACCCCCACGTGTTCCGATATTTTAGTGTAGGATGGTTTTTTTGCACAAAATCTTTGCGTGGTTAGACAAGTAACGGCATTAGGAACAAAAATGACAGCGACATAGAGTATCACACCCACCCTGCAGCTCAGATGCTATGGTGGTATGAGTTTTTACATTGCTCGAACTGAGATCAAATGGCTTGGGAGTAGTCTTTGTAATTATGCGCAATTTCCAAACTCTCTAAGGTTTTTTTTTTTGAAAATAAAACATGCAGGCCTCGTGTGTGCCTTTGCATCTTGGATCCAATGGCTCCCGGTTGCTCACATTAGGTGCTCCCCGTAGCTTAATTAGCTGCTACGGTGATACGAGCATCTAGGTCGTATGATCTATGATAAGATGCCGCATGCATAGTACTTGTACTTTCTGTGCAATTCCCAAACTCTCTCAGGCGTATATTGCAAAAAAAATATTCAAACTCCTACTATGAGCCGTTAGATCTCCGAGAACTCGTATCACCATAGAATCTATGGTGTAGGACCACCTCTCCCATGGGAGAAAACATCAGGTGTTCTCACAGCTTGGATGCTACGGTGATACGAGCTTCGAGGTCATTTGATCTGAGATCCAATGGCATCTAAGCAGTGTTTGTGCTTGTAAGCAGTGGCCGAACTCTTTGGGGGATTTTATGCAAAAAAAAAACAATTGAACCACCAAGGAGTTGTTGGATCATAGATCCAATGGCTCTGAAGAGCTTGTGTCACCAAAGCATCTAAGGTGTGGTAGCACATGATATTCTTACATACAGGAAAATATGAGGTCCTCCTTCATCTTAGATGCTACGGTGATACGAGCTTCAAGGTCATTGGATATGGGATCCAAGGGCATCTGAGTAGTTTTTGTACAAATTGTGCGCAACTCTCAAACTCATTAAAGTTTCGTGTAAAAATGTTAAGACATCATATGAGCAGCTATATCTCAGACCTACAAGCTCCAAGCAACTCGTATCAGCATATAGCATCTAAGGTGTGGAGGCACATGATATTCTCCCAGGGAGGGGGGTGCACAACTAATCAGTGTTTGGGAGGGTGTGAACAAATATAATTTTCGAAAAATATAATCTAAACAATCCTAAATAGAGCAACAAAATTTTATAAGGTCGAGAGATTAACCCCCAACCATCTACATAACTCTGCCTAAACACAACATTTGCATGCATGTAGTACTAGACTTAATATTCATGTTTCAGTTTCATGTTCATTTCAAATAATGAATTGAATACCATGCATGTCTTACATTTTACTCCCTTCATTCCTAAATATTAGTCTTTTTAGAGATTTGAAATGGACTGCCACATACGGATGTATATAGACATATTTTAGATTGTAGATTCACTCATTTTGCTCTGTATGTAGTCACTTGTTGAAATATCTAAAAGACAAATATTTAGGAATAGAGGGAGTATTTTTTAATTCGTGTCATACATGCATGGTTTGGAAAAATAGATGCACTATACTTACTAGATGGTTGTTGTATTCATGTGTGTGGGTGTGTCGTTATATGCTTGATACATACAAAGTTTTCTCACCACC
This sequence comes from Triticum dicoccoides, assembly GCF_002162155.2. Taxonomy (NCBI): domain Eukaryota; kingdom Viridiplantae; phylum Streptophyta; class Magnoliopsida; order Poales; family Poaceae; genus Triticum; species Triticum dicoccoides. The sequence continues at coordinate 196,554,257 of NC_041389.1, read as the reverse complement.
ATATTGTTCATCTTTTAAATTTGAATTCGCAATGAAAACTTACTAGGGATACCATGAAATGTGAAATCCACGTTGAGATCACTATATCACAAACTCACTCTAATTCAAGAACTCGTCATAAATCAAATACCACGTTGAGATTACTACGGTGGCCCGAACCAGTATAAACCTCGTGTCCCTTGTGTTGTTCATCGTGCTAGCTTAGAATCACGGCGAGGTTTTGGGCGTGTTTCGGTAGGGAGAAGATCTTCGTGCACACCCCAGAGTTTGAACCTTAAGGGTTTTGCCAGAACCCGATATCCGACATTTGGCGCGCCAGGTAGGGGTGCGCTGAAATATTCTTTCCGCCGATCTGTGTCCCATCGCTTCATCGCATCCATGTCCGGCGACCCGATGACCAACGCCGACCGCTGGGCGGCGTGGCCAGCTCATGTCGCGCTGCCTGCCCAAGGTGACCCCAACTCCACACCTCAGGCAGCCCGCGCTCCGCAGAGCGCTGCGGGGCGCGGGCGACGCAGTCAAGCTCTTCCTGCCCTCACTCCGCGGCAGGTGCGATCAGCCGCAAGGGCCTCAAATCACGCCGCGGCCACGGCGCCGCACACCCGACGTGAACAAGCGAACACGAGGGCCGCGCTCACGGTGGCTCGGGAGCTGCTATGGTGCGGGTTGCAGGAGAGCGGCCGAGACGTGCTGCTAGAGCGCATTGCCGAGCTCCTGGATGCCGCAGCTTTGGGGGCGCCTCCCTTCTGCGTCCAGCTTCCACCCAGGCCCCCGGCGAATCAGGCGGCGGGCCCAACCGTGCCCGTGCGCCCTCTGGCGTGCCCCAAGGCTTCATCAACACCATCTCAACCATCAGCGCCCGGCGTCAAGCTGCACCAGCACCACCCCCGGTGAGTGAGGGCATGCGCATCGCCACCTACAGCCCGGGCGGGCCGCCGCCCTATCACCCCCAAGACGGTGCGCCGGGCCAAGCCGCATGGAGCATGGGGCACTACGGCGAAGTCTTCGGGGCGGCGACCTTGGAGGCTTACATACCCCACATGGTGGATCAGGAATACACACTGGAAGACGACCATGGCTCGTTTCTCGGGCCAGACTGGGAGGAAGAGACACCGGAAGCCGAGCCTTTTCAGGAGCCTCAAGGTAGCCTCGCCAACCGCACTAGCGGCAGCAGCTATCGGGTACCGCTAATTCCTCACGAGCAAGCTTATGCTAACCATGGGTCGCAGGAAGTCCAGGTCACTGCAGCGGAACCCTACCCCAGCTCGGCAGCCTCCCTTTCGCCAGGAGGAGTGCACTGGGGGCTGCAGGAGGGGGGCCAGGAGCCAGGCCCCTCCTCGCGGCGCATGGAGCAAGGTGTTTCCCGGAGGTAGGCCCTCTGTCGGGGAGGTGCTGCAAAGCCTGCCCCTGGTAGAGGACCCTTGGTCGTTGGGGGAACCGCTGGCATCCCCTTTATCCCATTGGAGTCGTCCTTGGTTTCCGGTCGCCGTCAATGGCGGTCGAGGGTGACGCAAGGCGGGGCCCTCGTATGGTGATATGAAGCAAGGCCGGTACCTATGAAGAAGGCCCAGTGCCTGTGAAGCTCGCCGCTCGTGACACTCTCATGTAATAATGAGTTGGGGTTGTACACGCCCCGGAGTCTCCGGAGAGCCGCCCTAGGGCCTCGGGGGCTCCCTCCCATGCCAGTGGCAGCACTTAGCTCCGCGCTGGTGAGAAGACGTCGAAGACTAGACTAGGTGCCGGACGCGGCCTTTTGCTTTTGCCCCCCTTTCTGTGGTCGAGCTTCCTTGCCTCGGATTTAAGTTGAAATTGAATTTGCATTTGCGTGTGCGGGGGCGGTGTCTTGTCTCGTTCGTGTGATATCTCGTGTTCTAGTTTCTGCCCTAGTCTGGAATTCGCACCAGGTGCCTCCCCCTCGCGAGCCTCTCGCGGGCGGGGCTGGGCCAAGCGCACGCGCGCATGTCGTCCCGCAGCCAGCACTCACTCTCGCGAGGCTCTCACCACATGGTCAGCAGGTCCCCCAGAGGACCCTCAGAGGATCGCGGCCTCGCAAGCCTACTCGAGGCTTGCCCGGGCAAAAGGTAAACCACAGCAACTAACTCATCGTAGGGCCTGTAACATCCTGCAGGCGTGTAAATAGCGTCGCGCCTAAAAACATGTGGACAACAATCTTTTTTACATGAGGGGCTTCCCCTCCCAAAATGCTCTTACAACCTTCAGGGCCGCGCCCGAGCTTTATGTGTGCAGGATAAACAGCAGGGGGACACAGAATCAGTTAGACATATCGCTCACCGCATCCTCTTGGTCGCCTCTAGAGGCATCACTGGCGCCGCTGTCGTTGTCATTGGCACCACCATCGCCATCATCGGTGTCATCTTTACCGCTATTCACCACATCACCTTCATCCGCGGAAACTATCACCCCGTCGTTGTCAGAAGCAAAGTCCCTAACAAGCGCATCCACATTGTCCGCCACCCACCGCACCAGGTTGCCCCGGATGCCCTCGGGCACCGGGGTGATGACGGCGTCGAAGTCGAAGTGGGGATCTGCATTTTGAAGATGGCTGAAGACGTAGGAGAATCCACGCCCAAGAAGGCTGCGGCTCCTCTCCTCGACAAGCTAGCGAGCTCTCTCAAAGCGGTTCTCCAGGTGCATCACCACATCAGTGAAGAATTGGAGATGGCCGGCATAGTTGGTCACGTGAGGATGCGGAGCATCCGCATCGCAGATATTGCCTCGTGTTGGCCCTGTTCTTGAGCTCTTGGAGCATGGGGCCGTGCATGTGCTCCAGCATCCGCCATTGAAGAATTTCTTCTCTGTTCTGCCGCGCTATGGACTCGGCGTCGTCGACCCGCCGTTGAAGAAGAAGCAGCTCGGCACGGGTGGAGGCCAACTCAGTCTGCGCCGAGACCAGGGCGGCTACGACGGCCTCCATGCACTATGTCGTTTCAGTCTGCTTGGACCTCAGAGTGGCAGTTCTGCCCTCAGCCTCGGCTTCAATCAGTTCCAGCCTCTGGTTATACCTGCGCTCAAGATCTGCACAGGCTTCTGCCATGCGGCGGTCGAAGTCCTCCTGGATTCGAGGCTCGCGCGCGCCAACCTCGTCCTCCACCTGGGTAACCTGGTGCTCCCTCGTCTCCAACCGCTCAAGGTCAAGATTGCGCTCAGCGGCCTCCAGTGTCAGCACTTCCTCGCGCCTCCGGAGCTCATCCTCCTTGACAGGCGTCCCCTTCAGTGATGCAAGGGCGGCCTGACGTAGCTCCACCTGCTACTCCAGGGAAGTGCTCCAGGCTTGGAGCTCCCACGCGCGCTTCTCCACGATCTCGCGTCATTGATCTGCTTCTCGAGCCTCCTCTATAGCTCGGGAGCAGGCCTTTCGCGAGGCTGCAAGGGATGCTTCGGCCTTCGCGTTGTCAAGCTCGCGCTGATGACGCGCAAGGTTGGCTGCCACCTCCAGCTTGTGCCACTCCTCAATCAGTCGCAGGCCTTCAGCTTCAAGACACGTGTCCACGTCCGCGAGCTCTCCACCACGCTAGCCCATCGCGTCCATCGCCTTCTGGAGGAACTCTTGGCGAATGATGCTGCGCTCCCGTGCTCGTCTAAGCACGTCGTCGATGTCGTCCTCTGCCGCCGGTGCTGGCGGTGGGCCCTAAGGTGGTTCACCCCCTCTCGGCAGGGGGCTGGGGGCTGGCGCCCCCATGATCGCCGGACGGGCTCCACCAGGGACCTAGACCGGCGCAAGTCCATCCCCAAAGGAAGAGCCAAGGACCAACGCCAACCACTCGCCGTCCACGATCAGAGGTGGAGCCCTGGGCAGGCTGGTCATGCCCCAGGTAAGGTTGCAAAGGAAAGGCGGCAAGGGCACTGGCTCAAGACACACTGCGGGCAGCCTGGCCTCTCCGACTGAGCCCGCATAAGGGGCAGCACACAAGCTCGGGACGCTCAAGGTCAGGGATGAAGGCGAGGTTGGGGGAAGTTGCTTCTTGGGAGACTCAGCAGGCTTGGCAGGAGGGATCCTAAAAGGCCACAGTCAAGAAAGGGAGCAGCGACTGAGGAATTGCAAGAATGAGGTACTTACTCGTCTATGGCGAAGTACTTCCTGTGCTTCAACGGTCGGAAGGGACGTCCACTGCAATTCGAAGACTCCTTCCTCTTGCGGAGGGCGGCGAAGTCCACACGGAACCGACCCAGATGCTCAACATGAGGACCAGCACGCGGTGCAGATGTAGAAGCACTCAGGCAGCCAACCTCAGGGGCGCCAAGCTGGGAGGAGTGATTAGACACCACCCCCTGATGGCCTGCCGAGGCCTCAGGGGCTCCGGCCTCTGGAGCCGCGGGTTGCGTCTCCCCATCGACGACCGCTTCAGGGCGGGCTTCACAAGCTCCGGAGGATGATGCTTTGGGAGCCACGCACGGCGTCAGCACCGCGATACCAGAGCCTCCAGCCTCAAGCGATGCTTGCCTCCCTACTCCTGAGGCAAGATCGGTGTTGGCGACGGCGAAGGGAGCCACGGCAACTGGATTCTCGCGAGGCCCCACAAGACCAGCCGGGCACAACCCCCATTCGTCAAAGAGAGGCATCTGCCTCGCGAACTTAGCCCTGCCCGAGCAGAGATACATGAGGCTGCCCCCGTGCTGAATGTTGCCCGGCGAAGGGTCGCTGGCCAACACCTCAAGCACCTTCTTCAATGTCTCAGGCGCCAGTTCCGTCTCCTGAAGCCTCATGCGGTCCAGGTCGCCCGTCAGGGCCCACATCAGCCGGGAGTGGCGCTGAAGAGGAGCAATGCGACACTGGAGGAACTCCTTCACCACCCAGGGCGCAGTCACACCGAACTCTCTCAACCTCTCCAGTCAGCGCCAAACGAATGAGAGTAGGGGGCTCACGAGCCTCTCGTGGCCCCAGCCCGGATTGGGGACAGCAGGCAATGTCGGATGCGAGAGCAGGAGGCTAGGCACTCCGACATCCACGTACAGCCACCGCGTTCGAAACCCACTCGTGGAAGGCGGGAGGCCAAAATCAATCCCCGAGGCGGCCATCTCTACCACGGCCTAAAAGCTCATGCACCCCGAGCACTACAAGGGGTCGGTCAGGCGTAACAGAAGAAGTGGCGTAGGAGGGCGACGGAAGGATCAATGCCCACCATGGCTTTGCAAACAAAGGTGAAGACGGCAAGGAGGGTAATGGATTGAGGATCAAGATGCATCATATGGATCTGATGGTGAGCACCATATTGAAGAAAGCAGATAAGGGAGGAACCAGGCCCGCCCACAGGGCGTCGATGAAGAATCGAACCTCCATGATGGTCCTGTCGACGGAGGCATGGGACGCAGGCCAGCCATCGTCTTTCCGCACTCGTTGAAGCTGGAGGCGAGCGCTGGGCAGACCTTGCCCAAGGCCTCCAGATTGAGCACCAGCGACCGACTGACGACGGGCTTGATTGCCGGGAGCGAACTGGATGAAGACATAGGCTTCTTCCCTTTCTCCTTGCTAGTTGGCACCATGGCGATGGAGGGGGTAGAGCTCAAGTCAGATTGGAAGCGGAAACAGAGGCTCGAGGTAGAAAGGGGTACAGGAAGCAAGCGGGCAGCAAAGAGGAAATAACTGTGTAAAGTTTTGTGGCCGCCTAGCCAGGCGGATATTGGGGGAGCGTGGGGAAGCGGAGACGCCCGCGTCCAATCAGTCGCCATGCCTCGACCAAGGCCCCAAGCTGTTGGGGCCCGCGGTGCTCCGCACTTGCCCTTTGGCTTCGCTCCTAAGCCAAGTCCGAGCATGCCTTGGGCCCGGGGGCTACTGTCGGCATTCTGGCAACGGGGGTCCCAGACTTGCCTGCCTGCGGCCTGCAGCGTGGCTCAGCAGTGGCCCAGTACGGCCCGTCTTCATCAACCCAAGTTCAAGACCCTCGCGAGGGCCCAAGACTCGCGGGGCGGACGACACAAGGCCTCCTCAGGAGCGGCCTCACCAGGCAAGCTCGCGAGGAGGCGGAGAGATCAAGGAAAGGGGTACCTCGCAAGGTGCTCATGACGCAAGCCATGACGATCAAGACCAGGCGAGCGCCAGGCGGGCGCCAGCCTGCGTAGTGTCCTCGTTTCCTCTTTGGTGCAAAGGGGCCAAGCGCAAGCACGGAGTACAGAGGTATCAGGCAAAGGTTTCCATATCGGTGCAACGAGACCAAGACCAGCAGAGCGGCAGGACGGAGGTCACCGTGGAGCCCAAGGCGAGTCATCACCAGCACCTTTGGCAGTCGAAGACCACCTTTAGTCGGGATAGCTTGTACTAGTTGTCCCCTTTCAAAATGGCCGTTGTTGGATCCCTTCCCGCTCAATATTTGGTAAGAGGACCAGGGCCTCTATAAATAGAGATAGCCACCACAATAGGAGGGGGATCGAATCCTTCCTAAGCAGAAAACCACACCACCACAAGAACACCTCTCCTCGTGAGGCTGTTCTTCCTCTGTATTGTTCATCCTCAGCCCAAGAGGCAATCCACCACACCACACACTGGATTAGGGTATTACACCACAATGGTGGCCTGAACCAGTATAAACCTCGTGTCCCTTGTGTTGTTCATCGTGCTAGCTTAGAATCGCGGTGAGGTGTTGGGCGTGTTTCAGTAGGGAGAAGATCTTTGTGCACACCGTAGAGTTCGAACCTTAAGGGTTTTGCCGGAAACCGATATCCGACAGCTCCGTTGGCAACGCCAACTGGGAGTGTACACATCTAGCATCCATCATGACCCACTTGCTCCGGAAGTTGTCAGCCCTCTTCCCGGTCTTCGAGATTGCGTTGGTCTTGGAGTACGTGATGAAGTTGGCGCATGCCGAGGTGTGCTCACCGTTGATTCGGAGGGAGAAGAAGTGGCACAGCAGAGTCACAGACAACATCACCCCAACATGCGCCTCGCAGTAGTAGGCGAAAATTGACAAAAGGAGCACAGAGTTGGGATGAAGATGCAGGGCCTGCAACCTGTAATGGCGGAGGACGGCGTAGAAGAACTCGGAGAAGGGAGGAACCAGGCCGGCGACGATGGAGTTCATGAAGAAGGGGTAGAAGGTGCTCCCCTTAGCCTCCGGCTCAGCGGAGCCATCCCGGAGTTCAGTCTCCCCCATCTCACTGCCCTCCACCACCGTCATCAGGCGTGTAGCGGCGAGATTCTTCTCCGACATGTTGGGGGCATCCAGGGCCGGCGAATACCAAGCTGGCAGCGCATCGACCTTGACCTTGTGGGGCGCCATAGCTCGCCGTAAGGGAAGGAGTGGAGCGCATCTAGAGATTTCGGAAGCAAGGAAGCAAGGAAGGGGATCTGGAGCAAGACGAAAGGAGAGCAATGAAGACAAGACTTGCCCACACCAACCTTTTGTCAGTCGGGCAGTTGCCGAGGCAGCGTGGGGAAGCGGAGACGCCCACATACAATCAGTCGCCATGCGTCGACCAAGGCCGCAGGCTATGAGGGCTCGTGGCGCTCCGCACTTGCCCTTTGGCTTTGCTGCTAAGCCAAGTCCGAGTGCGCCTTGGGCCCGGCGGCTACTGTCGGTGTTCTGGGAACGGGGGTCCCCAGACTTGCCTGCCTACGGCCTGCTGCGTGGCTCAACCAATGGCCCAGTACGGCCCGTCTTCATCAACCGAGCACTCAAGACCCTCGTGAGGGGCCAAGCCTCGTGGGGCTGACGGTGCAAGGCCTCCTCAGGGGCGGCCTCACCAGGCAGGCTCGCGAGGAGGCGGAGAGATCAAGGCAAGGGGTACCTCGCGAGGTGCTCATGACGCAAGCCATGACGATCAAGATGAGGCGGGCGCCAAGCGGGGCGAGCCTGCACAGCGTCCTCGTTTCCTCTTTGGTGCAAAGGGGGCAAGCGCAGGCGCGGAGTACCAAGGTATCAGGCAAAGGTTTCGATATCGGTGCAACGAGACCAAGACTAGCAGAGCGGCAGGACGGAGGTCACCGTGGAGCCCAAGGCGAGTCATCACCAGCACCTTTGGCAGTCGAAGACCACCTTTAGTCGGGATAGCTTCTACTAGCTGTCCCCTTTCAAAATGGCCGTTGTTGGATCCCTTCCCGCTCAATATTTGGGAAGAGGACCAGGGCCTCTATAAATAGAGATAGCCACTACAGTAGAGGGCATCAGATCGATTCCTCCCAAAACACACCACCAAGCACAAGAACACCTCTCCTCGTGAGGTTGTTCTTCCTCCGTACTGTTCATCATCAGCCCAAGAGGCAATCCACCACACCACACACTGGATTAGGGTATTACACCACAACGGTGGCCCGAACCAGTATAAACCTCATGTCTCTTGTATTGTTCGTCGATCTAGCTTAGCAATCGCGGCGAGGCTGAGGGCGTGTTTCGGTAGGGAGAATATCTTCGTGCGCACCCCAGAGTTCGAAACTTAAGGGTTTTGCCGGAACCCGATATCTGACAGAAGTCAATTCCAAATTAACGTGCATTGCACGTACACATTGCCTAGTACTACTAGTACGTGAAACTGGTGCCTAACTTGTGAACGCGTCTAGATATGGTCAACGGCAGCATCGCCTGCGAGTTCTTCGTGTTTGCCCATGCGTTTAAATGTAGAAGGGGAGGAGAGATAGAGAGAGATAGAGAGAGCAGACATGGAACCCACCAGTAAGTGAAGGCGAATAGTACGTGCTAATGAGCCGGTCCCACTAATGTACTAAAAATAATATTAAAACATGTTATCCATTAAATAGGCTGTGGTAACATAACAACATTATATCAATAGAGGGGGGTACAACAAACATTGTTGTACTATGTTGCCTATTGACATGCGGCTCAAAGGCCGTGGTCGCATGTTCGATCCTCGTCCTTTTAATTTTTAATTTATATGTGGGTCCCAATTCGTTCCATGACAGGTGAGCCCCTCGGTGTGTAGTTTGTAGCACTTTAATTTATGGATCGAAATTTGTTCGATTACACGTAGACTATCAGTGTGTAGTTTTGTAGCTAATTTGTACTCCCTCCGTCCGAAAATACTTATCATCAAAATGGATGAGAGGAGATGTATCTAGACGTATTTTAGTTCTAGATACATCTCTTTTTATCCATTTTGATGACAAGTATTTTCGGACGGAGGGAGTAATAAGTAAAGAGAATTACAGAGTTTTTTTGCAAAAATACCATGGTGCGACGTTGAAGGTGAGAAAGGACGTGCGAGAGAGCGATGACCGAGGCTGGGGGAAATCAATTGGTGGAGGTGCGGGGGTTGCAACGGTGTTTGGAGTGTTTGTGGACCGAATGCTACGAAAATATAATCTAAACACACCGGAATAAATGCCTTCACAAATTAATCCAAGGTTGGAGTCTCCCTCGCAATGTAAATAGCTCCGGCTCTGCGAGGGATGGAGAGGTAGCTTCAATGTGTGGAATATACGGGGTCAGAAAGCGAGGTCAACCGAGAGACAAATATATAGAGAGACAAAGTGAGTGTGGTCTGGCATTCGTTGAAAAGATATATATGCTCTGGAGAGATATTGTTTGATTGAGCTTTTGGGAAGCGTGACAAATGTAAGCTAGAGCTTGAGAGATGATTCAGTCACGGACATATAGATATATTGCATGTGTGGGAGGAAGCAAGGTCAATCGATTACATATATAAAGGCAGAGAGATTGAGCGAGTGTGGATAATCGTGTGATCGAAAGAGTGAGACGGGTTGGAGAGAGTGACCTAGATAGACAATGTGCGTTTGGGAGTATACATTATGAATATGTCGAACTGGGCTCAAACATGGAGATATATCGTTTGTGTCCGAGAAAGAGCAAGGTCAATCGAGACATACACACACACACACACACACACACAGAGAGAGAGAGATTGAGCGAGTGTAGCCCACCATGAGGTTGAAAGAGTGGGAGCGGCTTGGATGGACTGACCTAGATAGACAATCTGCGTGAGAGAGCATAGAGTGTGTCGATTGAGTCCCGAACAGGGAGATATATCATTTGTGTGTGAAACAAAGCAAGGTTAATCGAGACATAGATAAAGAGAGCGAGATTGAGCGAGTGTGGCTCGCCGTGCGGAAGAAAGAGTGAGACAGTCTTGAGAGAGTGACCTAGATAGACAACGTGCGTGCGTGCGCACTAGAGGGGCGTCTGCATAGGCAATGCATGTATCTAGCAAGA
>NC_041389.1:196540776-196543963 GCF_002162155.2 Triticum dicoccoides | reverse complement strand
CGGAGGGAGGGAGGGAGAGAGAGAGAGAGAGAGAGAGAGAGAGAGCTCGGCATGGAGTGCAATGGCGGGTGTGTGAGGTAGATACATTTGGTAACAGACTGGAAAAGGGGGGTTGTGCAGTTGAGAGAGTTAGAGATCAAAACATGGAGAGAAAGAATGAACGTGTGTCGAAAACCGATAGCTTCATAAGGTGGTTAGGAGAGGGAGATTGATCGATACAGGAAGTATGTAGCGTGTGTGCCGAGGGGGTGGGGCTAAAAACAACATTTGAATGTAGATACTACGACACTTAATATCAACGTTTCAATTTAGTGTACATTATAAGATTTGAATTGAGGACCATGCATATTGCTTCCATAATTATTTCGAATTCGTGCCATACTAGGTTTGGAAAAGTTGAGATTGGCTCGATTGTTGTGCTATTTTGTAGGTCATATGTTTTAATCCAGCCAAATTTTTCTCACTACCATGGTGTTCATCATACACATATGAACTTGTGTATTTAAAAAGTAGCATGGATACCGTGAAATGTGAAATCCACGTTAGAATTGGAGATCGCTATGTGACACACTCTAATTCAAATAACTCCTCATTAATTAATTTATAGTATCTCATTTCGAATGACTAATTATTTGCAAGGAAAACATGGGCATGGTAATACATACAGATTCATTTGCAAATGGAAGAAGATTCGTTTGCATTCTCAAATGTAGGTGCACCAGGCAGACCAGGGTCGTGACGTGGTGGTCACGTGTGTCGTACGGATGCTAGCACCCAGCCACCCACTCCCTCCCTCCCTTCCATGTTTCGGATTGAAATATATGGCGGCCCCAATTCCAGCCCTGCAAAATCTCCCTTCTCAACCGTACCCTTCCGCGCCCAGAGCGCTTAAATCCCTAATTCGCCTCCAACCCAAGCAAAGTTCGAATCGCCCCTCGTCTCGTGTCTTTCCCCACCTCTGTGCTGGACGAAGATGATGAAGATGACGGCCGCGCTTCATCACCGCACCGGAGCGACCTCATCTATGCCCTCGTCCACCGCACCGGGTGGTCCACCGACAACATCGGCCGCCGCAACCGACATGCCTCACAGACACCGACTTCCACGGCATCAGGTGCGCTTCACCGACGCAGTCTCCCACCTCACCAGGGCTACTTCACCGAGCACATTGTCCCACCTCCGCTCCCTAAGGCCGTTGGGGATTCACCAACAGTCTCATCCACCGCATCGTAGTGGTCCTCTACCACTCAAGATCTGCATCCGTGCGCGGCCAGCCAACGCCAGTGGATCACCCTTAATGGATCTGAAGTGACCCACACTCTAGCTAGGAGAGCATGCCCAAACGCCGACCCGAACTAGGTATCCACATATCACTCCCTAGTGCACTGTTCCAACGATGTTTGGATATCCTTTCACTGCTCTCTGAGCTTACATGCCTATGCAACTCTGACTTTTACTCTTATTTCTTCTCGAGATATCATCTGAAACAAGCAAAACCATTTTTTACTGAATCATGATGGTGCTACGGGATCTGGTACACATCCTGCACACCGATATAACCTTGTAAGTACCTGTCCTCCGGTACAACGGTGTGACAGCCTGATTTTTGGCCCTTTCTTTTTCTTTTGTTTTTCCGAGGTTTTTGCCTCAGTTTTCTTTTTCCGTGGCTTTGTGGTATGGAAACTAAAGAAGATGCCCTCTTCTTTGCTTCCAGAGTGGCTTGTCATTTCCAAATCCTTCCATAGACCCTGTCATTTCCATCCTAGCCCAAATCCCAATATTCTTTTTATTGGGAATATTCCTTTTCTATTAAAGGAATAACTCCAATTGCCCTAGGTTGTGAAGCAACCTATATTTACCTCACTCCAAAAATTCCCAAATAATTCTCATAAATTGTTTGGGTCATATCTTGATCAAATATGGCAAAACTTTTTATTTCCATGTTCAAAAATAATTCCCCAATATTCCTTTTTCTATTATGCCCTAAATTGCACTTTGTGAAGGAAGTGTCATTTATATTTCTCCTATTGACTCCAAACTTTTTTGGGCATGTTTATATGTCCAAATAATTGCCTCATGCACAAGTTCAAATTTATTTTCCTAGCCAATCTTCCTCAGTGAATTTTCAAAGTTTTTGTCAAACAGAAGGCTTTGTGAAGGAAGTACTAGCTAGGAGTACCCAAATGAGTTGAACTTTTGCACACTCCTTAATGTGCTCATTTTAACCCCCTCCACCCATTTTCAGCCCCATCCAATTATCTATGTGAGCATAGGAGCAAATCTTTGTTTCTGGCATTATTTTCAGGTTGTGAAGCAAGTATATTTTATGTTGCTTCAAAAATCCTGATAAATTGCTAGATCATTCTTATACCCATAAACCATCTCTCTGCCTATTTTGGCATCATTTCAATAAGCCATTTGATCACCAATATTATTCCAAGTTTCTGGACAGAAATGATGCTTGTGAAGCAAGTGCCATTTTGGCATGGCCATTTGGCATGATCTTTTTACAGCATCTTTGTATGTCCATATCATGAGGATTTGCCAAGTTGCATCCTATTCCATAACTCCATGTGAGTGCATCTTGCTGATCTTCATTTCTGGACCAAGTATGCAGTTGTGAAGCAACTGCAGTAAATCTTGATCCATTTCCCCTCAAAATCTCCAGGATCATAGTCCCTCCATAGCTAAACACCCGAGACAACTTATTTGGCCCTTAGCAGCTCCCTGTTGATCACATTGAGCTGATGAAGTTTACTGCAGTAAACTTCAGAGGGTGATAACCATTTAACCAGAGCCTTTTTCACCAAGTTACCACCTCAGTTGAAACCACCCTTCAAATGACTTACCACTAGACATCAATTGCCAGCCGTTTGCCTCCCACACATGCCAGCACTGGTGGTGACCACCATTTTGGCATGCCATGAGCACGTCTAGTGGGTGTTTGTGCTGGACCCCCTCCCCCTTTCATCGGCTTCGCACCCGTGATGATGTCCAGTAGCTCCGCATCGTCATCTCCGTTCGCCTGGACCCCTCTCCCCCTCCGGCAGCTTCCTCGCCGACGCTCGCCGACGAACGCCCACGGGAGCACTGTGGCCGACAGCGCATTAATGGCGCTCAGCTTCTTCCTCTGCCCCTCCCGCATCGTCTACCCCTCCGTGACCCCTGTGCCTCGTCCGCGTTCTCC
>NC_041389.1:196535580-196540678 GCF_002162155.2 Triticum dicoccoides | reverse complement strand
TGCTCGCTGGCCTTGCCAGAGCGCTGGCCGGACGTGCCGGCGGCACCCGAGGCCGTGCCCCTCGCCCCGCCTAAAAATGGCCCTCCCCGCGGCCTCCCGAGCGCCGCATCGACCTCACCACTTCCGTAGGATCCCGCCCATGCACTCGCCTGAGCTTCTGGAGCTCTCCTCGACCCCCATAGCCGCCATGGCCGCCGCCCCTTCGGCTTAAATTCGCCCAACGCCGAGCCTCCCCCTCTGTTCGTCCACCACCTCTGGCTTCCCCACCTCCCGTAGGGCCTTCCCAACCCATTCGCTCGTCGCTGGAGCCTCTGTGGTTGCCGTCCCCAATCTTAGCCGCCGCCGTCTGCAGCTCCTGCCACCGCGCGGTGTTGCGTCCACACCCCTCCCCGGCGCTCCCTCTGCCATGGGATGGAGGCGGCGCGCCATCCTGAAGCCGTCGGTGTCCCCTGGCAGGAGATGGCTGGAGCCGCCGTGCCCGGCGACAGCAGCGCCCCTGCCCTGTGTTCTGTTGAGGAGAGGAGGAGCAGATGCGGGGGGGAAGAAGAAGGAGGCGGGAGGAGAGAGTCAACGCCCATGGGACCCGCCTGGCAGTAAGACAAGGGCCGGCCCCGCCACTACCACGTCATTTAAGTGGAAGCATATTCCCCAGAATACGCTTTCCATTTTTCTGTTTTGGCCCAGTCTGTAAAATAAATTTTTACAGATAGGTCCCTGGCAGTAAAACCCTTATATCTTTTTATCCGTAACTCCAAATAAGGTGAAACCAATGCTCACTTCTTCGTTTCGTCGAGCCCGTTCTGTTGGTCATGATTTCACTATGGATTAACACTATGAAAATGACCTTTTTGCTCTTGCACGTAAATAGCCCCCTCCGAGAGAGAACGTTTTCCGGCGATTCGTTCCACGAGTTTCTCGCACTTCTCCCCGGTGCCTTCTTCATCCCCAGGCAAGCCACAATACCCACTTGCATGATAGTCATGCAGTAGCCATGGTTTTCAACTTGAATCTTTATTAAATGTTTGCTTGTTGAAAAGATGGTTATCGTTGTTCCGGTGATGTTCAGATTTGCATGTTCACTTTTGTGCTATGTTGTTTTGTACTCTGTTATCATGTTCTCCCTGCTAGTATTTCCTTTCATATGTTTATGCTTTCTAGTAGTACATGTTGATGTTGGTGATGGTCATGCTAGTCAGTATGACATGCTCAGTGGATAAGATTTATTGTTGATATGGTTGATAGTTATGTGATACTCTCATGATTATGATGATATCATGTTCATGTATTTTATCATGGCTCAGCATATTTGCATTCATGTTTAACCGGATTAAATTGAACTTGAACAACTGTTGGCTGAGTCATGGTGCCGCTGAATCGATGCTGACCAGTGCAACCACGCTTACCGGTATGGGACGATCCTAACTGGGTCTATTGTCGTGCCTCTCGCTGGTGCCTCCAACGAGGGAAGGTTATGGGCGTGTTGTACCCTAGCCCGGTAAGCAGGCATAACCTTGTGTGCCCGTTGTTGAGTTGTTTGAGTTTTTGGATCCGTGTCCCAGAGTGGGACGGGCCACGGCGGTGGTCGTTGTGTCTGGAGGTAGATACGGGGCCACCCATGACTTAGCCCAATGGGGAGTGAGTCGGAGTGGCCGGGAGAGTGTCATGGCAGTAGGACGGTTGTGTCGGAACGTTGTTGGTCCACCCGAATGGGAGTGCGAGGCCATGGGTTCCGTAGTGTGGGTACAGTGTACTAACCTCTGCATAGTGTATATTAAATCTATCGAAAGCCGCGCCCGCGGATAAGGGCCCAGGTCGAAAGTAGGTCACACCATGAGTCAACAGTAATAAGAATAATGTGCTTAATAACAATGAGATAAGTTGGTTGTGATCGCCGTAAGGATCACGGGCCAAGTTTTGGTCGGGTGGTGATCGTCGTAAGGATCATAATGGTATCGAGGATACTGAGTCGTTGTATATTCGTGATGTTGTGCGAGAGTCGTGGGTAAAAACCAAGCTCCTTATGGTCATTTATTGATTACTACGGTATTGTTTATACCAAGCTTGATTTGATCCTGAGATGATCGTGTGATGTCCGAGGTTGGTAAGTGATGCATGTGTTGGTTACGAGGTAGCCCGAGTAGAATAAGTGGTGCATATATTGTCATCATGTTGCATGCTAGTATTGTCGGATAAGTATGCTCATGTTGTGATAGTTGTATCATGTTTATGATGGTCATGCCATGTTATTCTGATGATATCACGTTAATTCCTGTTTAACATGTAATTGCTATGCTATTGTCTGTCCTGAATGCTTTTGGTTATTGTGAGCTTGCAAGTACATTCAATGTACTGACCTGGCGTGTCATGCCAGCTTGTAGGTCATGCCGGATTTGATTGTTTGCTTGTCATGGTTTCCATTCGTGCGAGCTAGGATAAGCGTTCCAGTTAGAGTCCCTGCGGAGTGGAGTTCACCACCATCGTCGTTTTTCCGCTGCTAGAGTTCTTCCGCTGCATCGTGTTGTTCTGCTGCTTGCATAGAGAAACTGAGGATGGCGTAGTGTCGCCGTACCGATGTTATTCATTGTAATATCGCAGACCTTGTATTCATATTCGTGTAATAACCGAAAGCTGGTTTGTTCTATGCTAAGCAGTGCCGTATTCCAGAAGACTTCTCCTTGATCTCTGGGCTGGAATGCGGGGCGTTCCGGTTTTCTCTGGGCCGGGGTGCCACAAACGGCAAGGTAGACCCCTCTTATTTGATCAACCATTCACTATGTCAAAAATGTAGAGGGGGATGCAAGGAGCATAAGGCCTACACATCCAAGCAAGTGGTAACATGGACTTGTACATGGAACATCCCAAGCGCAAGCAGAGCTGCAGTGAGCCAATACAACGAGCTAGCGTAAGTCCCTGCATTCCATTTAATTCCTACTGGCATGTGTGTATGATTTGTGTGCAGTGGCGGATCCACGAATTCAAGTTACCAGGGCGAAAATTTAATTTAAAATATACGAAGGCACTTGCACTCCAGAAATCAAAATAACTTGAGAAATGCAGGGACGAAGCTAGAAAAAATGGGCACTGGTGTCAAGCTCTGTCCACTCTAGCACAAACTATAGCGGTGCAGCACACATAATGTTAGAGAGCGGACGAAGAGCAAAAACATGCGATGATCCAACAATATTATCATTACATAAAAAATTGTCATACCAAGCACGCGCTGAGTGAAGTCGTATAGCCACTTCTTGACATAGTCAAAAAATAATAAGCAAAATGATGACTTCAAGAATTTTAGTTGTTTCTTCCTGAAAAGAATGAACGACAGAACATATTATATTTACAACAATGGTACAAAACAAGTAATACAGAAAATAAACATCATTAAGCAAAATATAAAGTGACACGGGGCTCACATTTTATAACTTTCCTTCTCGATCTTTCATCTTCTTAAATAGATCCATCACAATATCATTCGTAATTCTAGAAAATATATCCTTCATCACGTACAAAATCAGGCAATCACTCATGAACTCCTCACCCACATGATTATCTAGTCTGCTTTTCTTATTCCAATTAGAGAAACCATTAACAACAAATGCATCATTACCACCTTGGTCGTCGATGCAATCTATGAAAGTATGAATAGATAGCAACACAAACAAAATGCCTTATGCACATTACCACTCTAGGCAATGATAGTCTTTAAACCATTCTAGATTATTTTTTTGTTCAAATCCTACTATTGTCTTGTGTGGATATTTAAAGACTTCTTGTGGCATGTAAAGTCATCTAGTTAAATATCTCCATCTAATCTCGTCTTGCTTCTTATGATTCTTCGCGTACTATGATATTCTTTTTCAATCAGCTGGATCGGGAGGAAGATCATCTAAATTTATTTTAGCTGGAGTAATAATACAAACACTTGATATATGACCATTATCTTGCCTAAGTCTAAGTGGCCTTGAAGTCCCTGCTGCATCTGATGGTAGTGGCCGTTTTAACAAAAATATGTCCATAACCTCCTAGTTGTACATGAATCAAGGAAGAGAACAGCAAAATTTTCAAATTAGTTTGGTAGCGAAATTTAGTCTAAAGACTAAATCTAATACACATGTGCGTCACGAGGCATACTTGAGAAGAACCGATCTAGGCTTGGTGGATTGGCACCAGGTTATGCCGCACAATCGTGCAACAGATTAGACCAAAATCCCGCTGATTTGGCGGCTCGTCTCTCTGGAATTCCACCAGAGACCAGCATGGAATTTTCATATGGATATGGGGGATTTGGGAATTAGGGATTGAGAGGAGGCGATGGGACGAAGAGATGTAGACTCACGCATACATCAGCATATAAGAAATTAGAAATTAAGAACAACTCTATACAAAAGAAGAAAATTAGGAACGACTGCTTTTGGGCGGTGTGCAAGTATTACATAATGGGTATTCAGGCTCATGGGTATTTATGGCTGTGTGTGCGGCGACGTGTGGAATTTTGTGGAATGACCACATAATTTTTAGTGACTTTGGGCTTCTATGGCGGCTGGGCTGGAACTAGGCTGAGCCTTTTTGCTTCTATACGGACAGGTGGCTGGGCTGGGGTCAATCGTGTTTTTTGGCTGGGACAAATCTTTTTGACAAGATTAGTGTCACATCCCTGGTCCTGTTATGCACTAGGCTAGACCTCATGTGAGTATCATGTTTTAATTCAAATGAAATTTGAATTGAGGAATTTTCAAAGCCTCAGAAACCTTCTAAAAATGATCAACATTAAAATCTCCTCAAAGAAGTCCAAGAAAATGTTCCTCTTAGTCTCTGAAAATATTGCAAAGAGGTAAAACTCAAAACAATATTTTTGGTATCTCAGAGTTAATTATTTTGGGCCTTTGAATTAAATAAATAGCTATTTGCATTGGATATATATTTGATATATAAATAATATATGTCCAATAATTACTGGAACATTTTATGTGGTTTGGTATATTTTAGTCCTAGCCACATAACTATTTCCAGGATTTTATAAAATGGTTTAGTGTCTAAAACTAAATCAAAACAAACTACAGAAAATAGAAAACAGAATTAAATAGAAATGAAAGAGAGA
>NC_041389.1:196518335-196535441 GCF_002162155.2 Triticum dicoccoides | reverse complement strand
TCCCGAACTCTCCCCCCTCCTCTGCTTCCTCTCTCCCTCACTCGCCCGAACGGAGCCGCCACCACCGACGAGCTCCCTCGCGGCCACCGCCACCCCCTAGCCTCGCCGATGCGCTCAAAGGCTCCGCCTCGACCCCCTCTTCCTCCCCACCGATCCACGGCCCTCCGGAAGCCCTGGATGCTGCCAGCTTCGCCGTTCCCCTCCTCGGCCACCGCGGATCGCCGCCGTCAAATCCGCCCCCGTCGGGCCTCCCTCAAGCTCGCCGTCCACCTCTACAGGGTCTACGTGAGCTCTCCGTTCGTTTCCCCCTCTCTGTTTCGTCGTTCGCGCGCCGTAGCTAGGTTATCCACCGCGGCCGAGAGCTTCTCGCCGCCGGCCATGGCGTGGCCGTGGCCACAGCCACCGCAGCTCGCTCCCGAGCCCACCGTCGTGCTCACCGCAACCCCAGGAGGCCGCAGCGCCCTTCCGTTTCCCCTCTTGTGCACCGTAGCGCCGTTCCCGCCAACGCCCGAGGTCCGGCAGCCGCTGAGCTCGACGCCGGCGAGGATTACGGCCGCCCTAGCTTCTCCCGTTTGCCCTGTTAGATGCGCGCGAGCCTGGGCATTCCGTAGATGCCCTCCGCGGGCCATTTGGTCGCCGGAGCAAGAAACCCGAAGGCCTCCGCCGCCTCGGCCTCGCCGGCGACTCAACGCCGGCGGGATTGAGTCGTTTGACCAGGGGTTTGACCTCCCCTGGGTCTATGACAGGTGGGCCCCCGCCATCAGGTGATTAGTTTAAGCTAATCACCACCTAAGCTAACTCCCTGACACTGACATGTGGGCCCTAGTGCCCCTAATCTTTAATTAAACTAAACTAACCCCCCCTGTCTAACCTGTGTCACTGACGTGTGGCCCCCACACGTCAGGTTTGACTCTGGGCGACCCAGTTGACCTGCTGACCTCAGCCTTACGCCATGCTGACGCAATATTCCTTTTCTGGAATTTAGTTCATTTTATAAATATTCAGGAAATTCCAGAAATTTGTAAAAACTTCTAAAAATCATAGAAATTCAACCGTAACTCCAAATTAGATAATTTATATATGAAAAATTATCAGAAAAATTCAAGGAATCCATCTGTACCATTTTCATGCATGTTAGAACAACTTATAGCTGCTGTTTAGCACAAATCAATTAAATGGCATTTGAATAATCACATATGGAGTTTGAATTTGAATCTTGTATTCAAACCAACTTCATTTAATCTGTTGCTAGTTGCATTAGCCCAAAACACATTCATTTTGCCATGTCATGATCATGCATCATATTGTGCATTGCATTGATTGTGTTCCCTTCTGTGTTGCTGTCAGGACCCCGACTCAATGCCACATCGATCTAGCATGTAACACCTCATATCACCTTGCGGCCTCACGCACGGTATTCCCACGGGTGTCGCCTTACCTTTGCCCGGGACCGTTTGCGCCTTTTGGCACACGTATATGACAGTGTCGCTAGCATCCATATGATAAGGAGCCCGGGGCTGACATGGCTAGTCGTAAACCCAAAGTGGCACAGACTTACAGGGACAGGCATCCATGACCCAGCATCGAACGTGTCGGTCATCAGCGAGTGAATCCAGGCTGTAGCACTGGGCTAGCAGGACTCCGGTGAACCGGGCTGTAGCGGGCTAACAGGACTCCGGTATTCATCGCGTGACATTTCCCCGAAGGGACAGACACAGGAACGAAGAAGGACACATGCCGGCCAGCCTAAGTGTTCCGAAGCAGTAGCAAGCTACCATGGCTCGGTGGAAACACTAGGAGACATTTCCCGATAAGAGAGGCTACTAAAGATAAACAACTAGATAGTCAGATCCCACACATACCAAGCATTTCAATAACATACACACAATATGCTCGATATGTGCAAACACAACATGGCATCACAACATGACTCTACGACTCAAGTAATTTATTCAATAGGCTCCGAGGAGCGAGATATTACAAACAGAGGTCTCATGACCCAACATTCAGAGCATACAAATCAAAGCACATGCGGAAGCTTAACATGTCTGAGTACAGACATCTATAACTGAAAAAGGCTGAGAAGCCTGACTATCTACCAGATCCTGCCGAGGCACAAGATCGTAGCTGAGGTAACAAGCTAAACGTCGAAGTCCACGCGGTACTACTAGCGAGACCGAAATCTCTCTGCAAAAATATAAAATGAGCAAACGTGAGTACAAATGTACCCAGCAAGACTTACATCAGAACTAACTACATATGCATCATTATCAACAAAGGGGATGGTGGGGTTTAACTGCAGCAAGCCAGCTTTGACTCGGTGGCTATCCTGAACTACGACTGCAAGCAACTCTTTTGAGGTGGCGCACACGAGTCCACATATTCACCATATCAATACACCACTATGGATCCGCCCCCGTCTCCCTACGAGAACGCCATCCATAGCACTCACGCTTATCTTGCGTATTTTAGAGTATCCACTTTCACTTGTCTATGAACTGATATAAGCAACCCAGAAGTCCTTTTCCGCGGACACGGCTATTCGAATAGATGATGTTAACCCTGCAGGGGTGTACTTCTTCATACATGTTTCCACCACTTAGCGTCTGCACACGACATGTGCTCGGCAGACTTCAAGCGAAAGCCGACGTGGGTGTAGACCACGACCTACCTAAACACTCAAGTCTCTAGTCCAGGTTTATCGCCTATTCGGGTTCCATCCATGAGGAGATCCGGCCGGAGTTTCGCTCACAGCCCCAAACGATGTGAACAGGGTTCCCGAGATACCAAACGGGCATCCGATACACCGTGTCACGTACCTACCGCATCACAGCCCACCCCTACGGTCAGCGCTGTCCACGGCCTCCAGTAAGCTACAAACACCAGAAACTACTTGCAACTCCTGGACAGAGGACTAGGGTGAATAAGAAGTCGAGCGGGGTCATATTTCAGGGCCCAATGCATGGTAGTAGCTGAATCATGGATCACAAACACAGAACTCAGTTCCTGAGGACGGCTGCAATGAGACAACCCACCATGTACTCCTACATGGCCTCTCACCGCTACCTTTACCAAATCGTGTTCACACACTTAGCTCACACACAGTAGGACATGTTCACACACCTCTGATTCATCCCCGATGAATCAGACCTGACTCAACTCTAAGCAGTAGCAGGCATGACAAACAAACATGAATGAGTAGGCACATCAGGGCTCAAACAACTCCTACTCATGCTAGTGGGTTTCATCTATTTACTGTGGCAATGACAGGTCATGCAAAGGATAAAGGGGTTCAGCTACCGCAGCAAGTAACAGATGAATCGGTGTTGTCCTAATGCAGTAAAAGAGAGCAGGAGCGAGAGAGTAGGATTGTATCGGAATGAACAAGGGGGTTTTGCTTGCCTGGCACTTCTGAAGATAATATAGCTCTTCATCGGTGTCATCGATCACATCGTCGGTACACGTCTATCGAGAGGGGACAAATACCGGCAACACAGAAGGGAACACAATCAATGCAATGCACAATATGATGCATGATCATGACATGGCAAAATGAATGTGTTTTGGGCTAATGCAACTAGCAACAGATTAAATGAAGTTGGTTTGAATACAAGATTCAAATTCAAACTCCATATGTGATTATTCAAATGCCATTTAATTGATTTGTGCTAAACAGCAGCTATAAGTTGTTCTAACATGCATGAAAATGGTACAGATGGATTCCTTGAATTTTTCTGATAATTTTTCATATATAAATTATTTAATTTGGAGTTACGGTTAATTTTCTATGATTTATAGAAGTTTTAGGCATTTTCTGGAATTTCCTGAATTAAATTAAATCCAGAAAGCATTACTGCGTCAGCATGACGTTGGCATGACGTCAGCAAGTCAACAGGGGCCGGCTCGGGTCAAACCTGACGTGTGGGGTCCACACGTCAGTGATACAGGGGCTAATCCCGCGTTGACCCGGGCTTTGACCCACTACGGGGCCCACTGTCAGTGGCTGTGGGGGGGTGTTTAGGCGTCATTAGTGTTAATTAGGCGTGCCACGTCGGCAGTCGCCGGAGTTCGGCCGGCGACGACCAAAACTGCGGCGGGAGCTCGCCGGAGTGGCGCTGCGAGGGGTTTTGGGCCAAGCCAAGGGCACCAGAGGGTAGCCCGTGCCCGTGCGCATCTAGGGGGGCCAACGGGAGGTGCGGGGGTGGCCGGGGTTCGCCGGAATGGAGCCCGAGGCGGCGGCCGGAGCTCGGGTGGGTGCGGGGTTAGCGCTGCGGCTTGCAAACAAGCTAGCTGCCACGCTAGCGTTGCTCCACGGGTCGTTGCGAGTGCAACGGACGCACGCGCGGGGCCATTTGGTCACCGGGGCTTTGCCGGCGACGAGTCCGTGCGGCGGAGCGTCTCGGCTCCAGTAGAGGGGGCGGCTAGAGCTCGAAATCGGGCTTGGGGTTAGGGGGAAACGAAGCAGGGACTCACGGGGATCGTGCAGGGAGGGTCAGCGAGCTCGGGGAAGCGACGATGGTGGCGAATTGACGGTGAAGATCCTCGGCGGCCGGCGATGGAAACGGCGATGTCGGCGGCGTTGTGGCGCGTCTGTAGGGCCGTGGGTCGGTGGGGAGGAAGGAGGGGTCGAGGGGGAGCTCCTGGGCGCATCGGCGAGGCTAGGGGTGGCCGGTGGCCACGGGGAAGCTCGTCGGCGGCGGCGGGTGTGTTCGGTGGCTGCGCGCGAGAGAGCCAGAGAAGGAGAGGAGCTCGGGGAGAGAGTGAGAGGCCTGGGGGGGTGCGTGGCGTCGCGGACGGGGTCCAGGGCGACGAGAGGAAGCAGGAGGTGGCCAGGGGAAAGCAGGAGGTGGCCGAGGCAGCGTCGGCGCGCGCCACGCCTCGCCTCTGTTCGTCCTCCTGGCAGAGGAGGAAGAGGACAAGGGGGAGGAGGTGGGCTGGGCCGGCTGGGCCACTGGAGTTGGGCCAGGTGGGCTGCGAGGTAAGCTGAGGTAAAACCCCCTCTCTGCTTTTATTTACTGTTTTCTATTTTTTTTTGTTCTGTTTGTTTTGATTTAGTTTAGCAACTAAATCATTTAAGTAAATTCTGTAGAATTTTATGTGGCTTGCTAAAATATATACAAAGCCACTCACAAACTTCCAGAATTATTGGAGTCATATTTAATATATATTAAATATAAATCCAAAGCAAATAGTTATTGGATTAATTCAAATGGCCAAAATAATTATCTCTGTGACTTCAAAAATATTGGTTTAAATTTTACCTCTTACCAATATTTTCATGGAATAACAGGAACATTTTATTGGACACATTTGAGAAGATTTAATTGTTGGTTATTTTTAGAGGTTTCCTGAGGCTTTTGAAAATTCCTCAATTCAAATTTCATTTGAATTTAAACATGATGCACACACCAGACAGCACCAGAAGCTAGGGATGTGACAGTTGCCGGTATTTGTCCCCTCTCGATAGACGTGATACCGATGATGTGATCGTTGACACTGATGAAGACTCAATGTTATCTTCAGAAGTGCCAGGCAAGCAAAACCCCCTTGTTCATTCCGATACAATCCTACTCTCTCGCTCCTGCTCTCTTTTACTGCATTAGGACAACACCGATTCATCTGTTACTTGTTGCGGTAGCTGAACCCCTTTATCCTTTGCATGACCTGTCATTGCCACAGTAAATAGATGAAACCCACTAGCATGAGTAGGAGTTGTTTGAGCCCTGATGTGCCTACTCATTCATGCTTGTTTGTCATGCCTGCTACTGCTTAGAGTTGAGTCAGGTCTGATTCATCGAGGATGAATCAGAGGTGTGTGAACATGTCTTACTATGTGTGAGCTAAGTGTGTGAACACGATTTGGTAAAAGGTGTCGGTGAGAGGCCATGTAGGAGTACATGGTGGGTTGTCTCATTGAAGCCGTCCTTAGGAACTGAGTTCTGTGTTTGTGATCCATGATTCAGCTACTACCA
Source organism: Triticum dicoccoides (assembly GCF_002162155.2). Classification (NCBI taxonomy): domain Eukaryota; kingdom Viridiplantae; phylum Streptophyta; class Magnoliopsida; order Poales; family Poaceae; genus Triticum; species Triticum dicoccoides. The sequence goes on along the minus strand of NC_041389.1, from coordinate 196,529,469 downwards.
TGCATTGGGCCCTGAAATATGACCCCGCTCGACTTCTTATTCACCCTAGTCCTCTGTCCAGGAGTTGCAAGTAGTTTCTGGTGTTTGTAGCTTACTGGAGGCCGTGGACAGCGCTGACCGTAGGGGTGGGCTGTGATGCGGTAGGTACGTGGCACGGTGTACCGGATGCCCGTTTGGTATCTCGGGAACCCTGTTCACATCGTTTGGGGCTGTGAGCGAAACTCCGGCCGGATCTCCTCATGGATGGAACCCGAATAGGCGATAAACCTGGACTAGAGACTTGAGTGTTTAGGTAGGTCGTGGTCTACACCCACGTCGGCTTTCGCTTGAAGTCTGCCGAGCACATGTCGTGTGCAGACGCTAAGTGGTGGAAACATGTATGAAGAAGTACACCCCTACAGGGTTAACATCATCTATTCGAATAGCCGTGTCCGCGGAAAAGGACTTCTGGATTGCTTATATCAGTTCATAGACAAGTGAAAGTGGATACTTTAAAATGTGCAAGATAAGCGTGAGTGCTATGGATGGCGTTCTCGTAGGGAGACGGGAGCGGATCCATAGTGGTGTATTGATATGGTGAATATGTGGACTCGTGTGCGCCACCTCAAAAGAGTCGCTTGCAGTCGTAGTTTAGGATAGCCACCGAGTCAAAGCTGGCTTGCTGCAGTTAAACCCCACCATCCCCTTGTTGAAAATGATGCATATGTAGTTAGTTCTGATGTAAGTCTTGCTGGGTACATTTGTACTCACGTTTGCCTATTTTATGTTTTTGCAGAGAGACTTCAGTCTCACTAGTAGTTCCACGTGGACTTCGACATTTAGCTTGTTACCTCAGCTACGATCTTGTGCCCTCGGCAGGATCTGATAGATAGTCAGGCTTCTCAGCCTTTTTCATTTATAGATGTCTGTACCCAGACATGATAGCTTCCGCTTGTGCTTTGATTTGTATGCTCTGAATGTTGGGTCATGAGACCCCTGTTTGTAATATCTCGCTCCTCGGGGCCTATTGAATAAATTACTTGAGTCGTAGAGTCATGTTGTGATGCCATGTTGTGTTTGCACATATCGAGCATATTGTGTGTATGTTATTGAAATGCTTGGTATGTGTGGGATCTGACTATCTAGTTGTTTATCTTTAGTAGCCTCTCTTATCGGGAAATGTCTCCTAGTGTTTCCACCGAGCCATGGTAGCTTGCTACTGCTCCAGAACACTTAGGCTGGCCGGCATGTGTCCTTCTTCGTTCCTGTGTCTATCCCTTCGGGGAAATGTCACGCGATGAATACCGGAGTCCTGTTAGCCCGCTACAGCCCGGTTCACCGGAGTCCTGCTAGCCCAGTGCTACAGCCTGGATTCACTCGCTGATGACCGACACGTTCGATGCTGGGTCATGGATGCCTGTCCCTGTAAGTCTGTGCCACTTTGGGTTTACGACTAGCCATGTCAGCCCCGGGCTCCTTATCATATGGATGCTAGCGACACTGTCATATACGTGTGCCAAAAGGCGCAAACGGTCCCGGACAAAGGTAAGGCGACACCCGTGGGAATACCGTGCGTGAGGCCGCAAAGTGATATGAGGTGTTACATGCTAGATCGATGTGGCATTGAGTCGGGGTCCTGACAATTAGTTTGAGGTTACGATCGGCATTGGTGTCATTTGACACCAGTCCTTGTACGTGAGCTTCGTCCCTGAAGAAATGTGAAGCTACATGCACTTCGAAAACCAGCTTATGATCCAAAGTAGTTCCAGATTATAAAACACTAAATGATGTAAGCACCAAAAAACACAAAATGCAACATGGTGTACAAGAACTACTAACATGGTTTGTACCTGCTTGAATTATTCGTTCTCTGGCTGAAAATATCGAAGTGTAATTGCACCTATAACCAGTGCGCAAACTGCATATCAGTATATCTATCTATGCCAATAGTTTCAAACAACATACTAGAAAAGTATTTAATGCTACGTTGTTTTGATACGGGCACTTTCTGGCAGATGGCCTCGATGTTTCCTCAAGCTATGAAAATGTACTATAATTTGCTTGTCATCAATGCCTGCAAATCTCTATGTCTCTAGCAACACAGCAGATCATCATTAAACACTAAATCCTTCAATGGGAGCTAGCAAAATTCTTGCATTAGATCCATCATTAGACACTACATGTTCATCACCAGTAGCATGTAAAATGTTTGCATCAAATCTTTCATTAGCAGTCTGTCCATTAGACACTTCATGCTCAAGAACAACATGAGCTTGTATGTTTGCACCGGAAACTTGATTAGATACATCAGATTCAGTCAGTTCAGTATTGATTGGGGGAGTTATAAAATAAGCAGAAATTGGTTTCATTTTCCCATAGATTCCCTACATACAAGCAGTTTTACAACAACAGGTTTAACTATTGGCCAGAAATTGAATAGCTGAATTAGATATAATCAGGGATGTGATGTACCTGCTCGTTCCGCATGTTGCTCTTGCAAGTTGCGACTGTCCGTTTGCGCAAGCTCGATGCCATGCCCGTGATGTTGTCGCTGCCTCCCACGCAGGCTACACCCAGGGTTGGATCTTCATCTTCTTGTCCTTCCATTCGCTTGAGGCCCGGCGATCGGCGCGTCCAACGAGGGCGCGAGGAAGTACTGTGTCGGTCTGTCCAGCAGCGGCTAGGTTAGGAGTGAACCATACTAGAGGCTGGAGCGAACGAATTGGGATTTTTCCTGCTGTCGATCGATATGGGAGGTGCTCATTTGGACCGCGAGCCGGCTATAGGGCATGCCTTGCACTTACGTTATTGGCCCATCCAAATTGAAACATTTTTATTCATTTTTTACATTGCCTGCTCGTGCGTTGGGACGAACAAAACTAGTCTAGGCCAACCTGGGCGACTCAAATTTCTAGCCACCCGAGGCGGCCGCCCATACCAGCCCCTACGGTGGCGTCGCCCCTTTTTGCGTGTATGATTGGAGTAGTGAAAAATTTCCAGTGGTGCTTTTGGTTTACCCAGAGAATGGTTGAATTGCTTGTTTCTATGAGCTGAGTTCGCCAATAATTATTTACTGGTAAGAAATTGCATCGAAGTGTTCAGAATAAGGCTTTTGATACACACGACTATTTACTTTCGGCTCGTTTCCCAAAGTTTCTAGAAACATCTTATGCAAATCCTCCCTTAATTTAGCTAAAATTGGATCCGAGGTAGATGAAGATGTTTGTGGCAATGACATAGGAGCAACCTGAGTACTAGCTATTGGTGCAACTTGTGGGATGGGCGCCGAACCATAATTCGGCGGAAGACCAAACATGCTTGCGCCTATGGGTGGTGTGACAAAGCGATTCGGCGTTAACGCCGAATTGGGCACACTCATAATAGGATTAGGATATGTAGGTGCAGCCACAAGCTGATTGGTTTGAGTAGGGTAAAAATTCAACGACATATTATATTGTTGTTTCATAGGTGGTGCCGATGAAATAGGTAAAGTTGGACTAGGGTTTTCAGATATACCAACAGTACCACTAGATTGCGGAGGCATATTTTTCTGAGCATTAGCACTAGCCACAAAAGAATTGTATGCCATCACATTACCCTTACTAACAAGACTCTCAATCACAGCCACTTGCTCTAGAGAAAAAACTTTACTCACAGTGATTTCATCTTGTTCGTCAATAAGAGGAGGGAAATTGAAGTTTCCAACCGGAGTGATGTTGCCTTGACGGTCCTTCTTGAAACTTGAAACAAACGCCTCCAAATCCTCCTACTCGCGCTTCTTCTTGAGCGCCTCAAAAGCCTCTTCACGTTGCTTCTTGCGCGCTTCGTAGGCTTGGCGATGTTCATCCGATAGTTCATCAAGACCAGGCTTAATGATGTTATCGGCGCTAACTTCTGAGGGCTTGGGGAGATCCGACATGGTTGATGATGATTCTTGATCTTTCTTCCCCAGTGGAGTCGCCAAAAAGTGTGTTCGCACACGAACACGTCACCGTGTACCTCCAACGCCGAGGGTGATGCACCACAGCTCACGCCGAAGAAGACCCGTTTGGAAGCGCGATACGCAAGCAATCCAGCGGGTGCTTTGCAGGACCCGAAACCCCATGCACCCGGGAGGGACCCCGTCTGGACGTGCGGCGGCTATGGGCTGCCCTAGGTCAATTCGCTCGCCCCTAGGACCTCGAGGATCGTTGCCCTTCAACACGAAGAACGAACGAAGAACAAGAGAGAAAGAACAAGGGAGAGATGTAAAAAAGTAGAGTAAAGTAGTATATTGATTTGTCGATTGTGTGTTGTTATTCAATCGGCTGTCACCTCTTACATATATATGAGGCGGCTGGACTTTTCGTACAAGAAAAGGACTCAAATCCCGTCCAAAACATCAAAATATAACCTAACTCGGACTACGAGGGCCGGAACTTTCGGCCAGCCCGAAACTTCCGGGCTAAACTTACATCAAGTTGCCCTCTTGCACAGCTCCTGCAGGTCGCATATGGCTTCGGATCGCGATGGTCCCAAAAGCAAAGTTGTAGATCTTGCAATGGAGAAAAATTCCTTAGTTGATCACTTTTTTTCCGAGGTGATCTTGATGTCGAAACTGGCCCCGCAAATCTGCAAATAATGTTAAAATTCCAGTTTTCGGGGCGCACCGGGTGTAAACTTTCGGTTTAGCCCGGAACCTCCCCGGAAGTTTTGCCCGGAATTTCCGGGGCAGACTTATGCAGCACACTGTTTTGGCTCTAACTTTTGCATAGGAACTCCGATTTAAACGTTTTTTATATCAAAATCGATCGTTTCAACGAGACGAAGACAATCCGTGTAGAAACTTTTCTCATATGAGGCCACCTTGGGGGTGTAACCAGCCAAATAGTGTTCTAAATACAAAATATGAATACTTCGAACACAATTTCGGCCTTAGAAATGAGGCCGGATGGCTATGGCCCAAATATCAAAGTTTCTCCTTTTGATGATACGGAGCTTTCTCACTTTGAACACTTATCCATTTGAGACCATCGTAATTAAGTTCTTGGCCGTGCCAAAATCTGGTGTCAACAATGATCAACATACGTGCTTCGTGTCATAATAGCACTGCTCCACCCATCAAGCTAAACAAGCTTACTTGTTAAAATAATAATCTGATGTTGTTAAAATAGAGTCATTTAATTCGTCAGCTAAATGTTCCTAATTTAGTTTTGAAAATGCATGTACGTCGCTCGAGTGTATCTACAGGGTGCCCCATGGTGAGCCGCGGCCCACCCTGGGATTTTGGGCCAGCCCAGGCCCCGATTCCCCTATGTTCTGTTGCCCTTCCGATCTCTACTCGCCCCTAGCCGCCTGCCTCACCGGCGACTTGCCGTCCCCGGACGGCATGACTCTAGGAGGAGACGCCGGACTAACAGGAGGTCAGGAGCCGCTTGACCAACAGCGTCACCGCTGCCCGGGCGCGCCACCGTGCCTACCTTCCAAGTCCGTTCAGGGCTCAGGCGTGCAGCAGCCACTAAGCCAACCCAATTTATCCTGAGGTACGTCCTCAACACTCAACAACCACTCCTCATCACCCATTTTCTAATTGATTAATTACTCATTAGGCAGGACTATCATTAGGGTTTGTTGTGTACTAAGTGCTACCTACACTTAATGGTTCAAATGTATTTCAATAATCTTTAGTACCTGTAAAGTTCACAGGATTTCAAAATTCCCGCCCTAGGAACAAACACTAGTCATTTTGGATTGTTGGTCATAGTGACATTGACCTAGATTACTACTGCAGGCCGGGTTTATTGACAATTTTACTTGTCTTTCTTACTCATTCGATATGATATCCAATTATTCACGTCGATTAGTTGCAAACAATAAGTGCTAGACCAACTTCTTGATTCAGATTTTGGACGGTCTCTTACTGCAGTTACAATTCTGCATACTTGTCCTAATAAGCTCACAAATAATGATTGATTCACTACATCTATGCTTGCCTTGTCATATTTGTTGTTAATATTCTTTTAGGGTGGATCACCTTGTTACAATATACTGGAACCGTAGACATGAGTGAATAGTATTTCTCTGTGTGATCTCTTTCATCATGTGTCGGCAACAAACACTGCATTGTATAGAAAGAAAATGTCATTTCCACCTTTTACATACACTACGATCTTTAACATGGAATACAATCTGCCTATTTGCTTTGTGTCGCACTATCAGCACTCCACCCTTGAAGCTAAACATTATGACAATCATAATTCCTTAGTTTATTTGTTCAAATACGAATTTGATATGATTCTAATGTTCCTACTTCAGTTTTGAAATGTGTGTCTGTCTATTATAGAGACATAAGAGGTTTGTATTTTTGTGTGTAGTCTGGTCAGCACAGTTAGGGAGGGGTGAACTTTGCATATGAAGGGGGTTTATAGGGAGACAATCTTCGAGTTGAATCCGCAATGTATTCCATAGATAACCTGACTACTTTTTATGTTTTCATGAATCTTAGATACTGAACAACATCATAATGATTATGAGTTTGCGCGGATGAAAAAATAAAGCAGAACAATGCCATGACTGTTAAACTTGGCATTAAGGGATTGAAATCAAGTCTGGATGCAATGCAATGCAAACGCTCTCCATCTACAGATTCATGCTTAGAATATGATCCTAAGAGTGATTCTGAGCTAGAGGAAGACCTAAGTCAATGTAGCTCCCTAGTGGAGGAGTCAAAGGCAGATGCCCTATCTTATTCACCCATCAAGGTGTTTGCTCTCTTATTCACCCATCAAGGTGCTTGCTCTAACTTTCCAAGGTTATATTGGTCGCACATATCTTGCAACTGATACTTTGCATTGCTTCTACTTTGTTGCACTGCCATTAGCTTAGTTTACACTTTGTGTATGTGAATATGCCCTGCCTATCCATTTCAGTACATATTCCATCTGCCTATCCATTTCAGTACATATTCCATCTGTCATCATACCATATTTATCCATTCAAATGTTGTTCTTGTATATCAGACGTTTGGAAGAAAGAGGGCGATTGCTGATCGCGAAGGAGCACAAACAAAGTATTTAAAAAAGATAGTGACACCTAATAAATCAAATAGCCCATTGGGTGTAATTGCAATATCACGAGACCCAGAAAACACGGCCACAACTCTAGCAGACTCTAGCCCTACTACATTGGTCATCTCTGATGCCCCAACTCAGCAGACCATTTTCCGCGGTGACAGTTTCAAAAAAAATGTATTTTCAGCATTTCTCATATTCAAATTATCTCCACAAGACTGAAATTATACCTTAGTTTGTCAAAATTCACCTACTATTGAACAGACACCTTTTAAGTTCAACAGACACCTTTTAAGTTCAAAAAGGATTTAAAATAAAGCTATTGGGTCAAAATAATAACTTGGTTCTCATTCTACAAGGCGGGAGAAAAATAATGCGTCGAACTATCATTAGTACCTCCTAGGTTGAATCAAATCAATGCCAAGAACACAGGCTGTGCTGAAACTCATGAGACTACTTTCTGCTGAAGTTACTGCCTACATTCACAATGGACACCAAAAACTGGAACCAGCCACAAACCCATTACACAATCTATCCCGTTGTTCCAATGCCGGAGCAGCAAATAAAGCAATCAGTCTCAGCTATAACCATGTATACATGCCCCTACCAAAATCATTTTCTTATGTACCAGCTCTGCTCTACACAAAAGAAGCCACATCTATCCTAGTGGGGTCTATCACACTCAGGATAACGAAATCAGCATGCTTGCTTCGTTGTCAGGGAGCAGGCAAGAGGGAAAGCCTCAAAGAATATATCTTCTGCCAACCACAGCACCGACTGCAACAAGTAGTAATATAGGCCTTGGCACACAAATGACCATATATTTGACAGCATTTCCCTTCTGTTGAGGTCACTTGGCCTCTTTAGCATACTTTCTCGGATGAGGCCTTTGTCCGGGGCTTGCAGCCCAGATGGAAGGTTTCTCAATTGTAAATCTTCACAGGCTTCTCATATGTGTGTCGATTCTGCAGTCCAAACCACCAAGCAAAGGACAGTTAAAGGACCGGGCAAGTCGGCACAATAGTTCATGTGAATTTATAACATAGTAGGTCACCTTAGCTTCTAATAACACACAAATTAGTCGTGTAAACTCTACGCATGGACAAAATCACCCCCAGCTAAAGCATTTGTCCGCATGCTCCCTTGAATATGGACGTTACATAATTTCTTTTTTAAAATACGGAAGTTATTTCTACAAATAAATTTGAAGTGTGTGCTTCAGCTCATGTAATATGCGTGCACTAGGTTAGTCTTATGCTATCAGAAACTTTACCATCAATTAAGGTCTCTTGCAAAAGTAAATAATAAAGGCAGCTTCAAGAAAACTATTTTCCCTTGAGGATAACTATTGGTGAGAGCCAGATGTTTGCTGGAGTAAGAAGTCAAGACTATAAAAACTTTCTAAGGTCTGAAGGTACATGTTTAAAATATCACAATGGATGGGAACTGGCCATTTATATGTGACTCCCTACCCAAGACCTGTACTGTGGCAACCACCAGCCCGAACTGGTAAAGGAATATACTAGACCAGAAAGAGGTGCTTTCAAACTAATTAAAATTGTAACCTTGACTGGGTTTTTTTTTACATAACATAACCTTGATAATGCTTCAGAAAAAATAGCAAAATGGAATAGACTGAAAAACACCATTTACTGCATATAAGCCTAGATCTTTACTAAATCCGGTTTTGTTTAAATATGCATGTTTCACCGACAAAATTCAAGAACACATCAAAACTCCTTTTTCTTAAGTATTGCATAATAAGCCAGCACTGCCTACCTGATTAGCTGTGTAAGACCTTTTGGGTGTTGTGTCAGTATGCTCCAAGCCAAGGTATTGTTCCCAAGCTCCATAGACATCTCTCCTCTGTAAGATCAGAAGAAAAACCTCATCATGTGAACATAATTAGACTACATACTAAAAATAACTACTTGCCTGAAAGCGTGCAGACACAGCATCAATATCCTGGAGGTATTCTGGACGATTCATGGATATGAATGCAACCTTCCACTGATCAAATAAGAATCATAGGGGTCAGAAATGCATGTTGGCAGAGGAAAATATTATATTCACTAGAACCATGCACAATCACGATGGGAGGAAGATGCGGGGATGCATAACCCTGGCAGGAATGACCGGGTCCTTGGTTGCCTATGCTCGCTTGTGAGCTTCTCCTAGACTCATTTGAACTTTCCCTGCCTTTTGGATAGTTTCTTGTTAGGTGTCATCGGGTTTTCACCCCATATCAAGTGTTCCGATGACGGGCAGTGGGTTTCCCGGGGATGCATTGAACTCACTTTCTCCTTTCTTTGTTTCCTTTAAACTTGGTCAGAGGACGGATGGTTGTATGTCCCTTATGCTTATAATGGAAAGGGGTTATGCCCGGTTCAAAAAAAATGAATGACCGGGTCCGGCTTAGAAACTTAACCCATGGACCAAGTTCGTAATTTTTTTGTTCAAAAGCTGATCATCCAGTGGTTATCTCAAAAACACTGATACGTGACTGGAGCATCGCACCCGTATCGGTACATATCTGAAACCAATACGTCCCCTATACATGTTGGATAAGTATCGGCTGAGTATCCTCTGATATAGCATTAAAACAATTTTTAATTCTCAATACGTGCAGGATACTTGCACGATACATTGTGGATACCTCCAACCCATCATCAGCCCATCATCAGACTCATTTGAACTTTCCCTGCCTTTTGGATAGTTTCTTGTTAGGTGTCATCGGGTTTTCACCCCATATCATGTGTTTCGGTGACGGGCACCTGCAGTGGGTTTCCCGGCGATGGTTCACTTTCCCCTTTCTTTGTTTCCTTTAAACTTGGTCGGAGGACGGATGGTTGTATGTCCCTTATGCTTAAATGGAAAGGGGTTATGCCCGGTTCAGAAAAAAAGGAATGACCAGGTCCGGCTTAGAAACTTAACCCATGGACCAAGTTCGTAATTTTTTTGTTCAAAAGCTGATCATCCAGTGGTTATCTCAAAAACACTGATACGTGACTTGAGCATCGCACCCGTATCGGTACATATCTGAAACCGATACGTCCCCTATACATGTTGGATAAGTTCGGCTGAATATCCCCTGATATAGCATTAAAACAATTTTTAATTCTCAATACGTGCAGGATACTTGCACGATACATTGTGGATACCTCCAACCCATCATCAGCCCATTCAGGGCAGCATAAGCTAGCCATCCCGACCCGATGCCCCCCGATCGAATCTTTCTCCCAGGTCCCAACCCTAGCCATCCCGACCCGATGCCCCCCGATCGAATCTTTCTCCCAGGTCCCAACCTAGACTGTGTGGCCATGCAGCGTCACCAGATGCAGCAACCGGCGGCGACACAGCAGTTGGCTCAGGGAACCTGCAGCAGCTCGCTGAGAGCAAGCCAGCTCAGCTCTCCTTCTCCCTCTCCCTCTCTGTTAGCGGCAACTACCTCCTGGCGGCGGTGCACCGGAGCAGGCACCAGGCAGCTCTAGCAGGTGGTGGGCTGGAGTCCCACATTTACCATTATTTTTTAAATAGTCAAACGTATCCCCATATTGGTATTTAGAAATACCGTATTCCCATATCTAAATTAGCCCTATATTGATACGATGTATCCATATCTGAATTGGCCCTATATTGATAGGGAGTATCCATATCTGTGCAAATTAGGCGGTTGTATTTCTAAGTATTTTATTCTCCTTCCCCCGTTCCTAGTCTATATGTTCAAATGTCCCTCTCCAAGTGCTCAAGCCAAGAATTAGAGATAAGTATGACTAAGGCCAACTCCAACGCACAACCGCAAATGGTCCGGCCGCGACCGTCTGGGGGTAAACGGACACAAAACGCGGCCCAACGCACGGGAGCAAACGGACAAACGTCCGTTTTTCGTCCGCTTTCGACCCATTCCCCGCCCAAATTTGGGCCGCGTTTGCATCAAAACGGACACGAGCGGACGGGCGGGACGCGTGCCCTTGTCCTCCCCTGGCCCGACAGTCGGCGATACAGACGGCCCTTTTTCTATTCACCTCCCCCCTCCAGCCGCCCCCGCCCCCTACCCCCGCCATAGCCGCCGCCATTTTCTCGGCCACCTCGCTGTCCAGCCCGGC